>NC_133329.1:271917527-272240305 GCF_042186555.1 Aquarana catesbeiana | reverse complement strand
TTTAGGCCAAAAAAGTTAAATTTTTGGTCTCTTCTGACCAGAGCACCTTCTTCCACATGTTTGCTGTGTCCCCCACAGCAATCGGTTCCACTAGATTTTAGTTAGGGGTATCATAGTAAAGGGGGCTGAATACAAATGCACGCCACACTTTTCAGATGTTTCAAAAAAAATGAAAATCATTTATCATTTTCCTTCAACTTCACAATTATGTGCCACTATGTGTCGGTCTGTCACATAAAATCCCAATAAAATACATTTACGTTTTTGCTTGTAACATGACAAAATGTGGAGAACTTCAAGGAGGTATGAATACTTTTTTAAGACACTGTATACCCAAAGTTTGAGTTGCCATATTTGTTTATCTAATTCAGCAATTCAGGATTTATAACAACAAGCAATTAGAAAACACCATTGCATTCTGAGTTTTCAAAACCAAACAGGCTAGCAATTTTTTACAAAATCTTAAAATAGCTCCCAAAGACTGTTTTCATGCTAAAAGGACAACTGGATACTGCTGTATGCAGGCAGTAAACTCAGAAGCACAGACTCCATTTAACACTCACTTATTCTAGGATAACAATAGCAATCAAATTGTAAAATCTATACACAAGCAATCTTTCCCAAGTTTGCCCATGGTGTATTCTTCTGCTTGAAGATTGAGATGTCATCCTGCATTCTACCCAGCATGGTCCTCACCTTCTACCTTCCATAGGTGGACGTCCACAAATCCTATCCGAGTCTACACATTTACTACACCTGATACCTTCAAACCATTCCCCACACTCAGCAAGTCCCATGGCCTTCCCAACTCTGAAATTTTCCGTTACCTCAAACTCAAGCACTTCTTTACCCCTTGCTTGTGCACCAACACCTCCCTCCCAGATCAGCTTTCGAACACATCTGTAATAAAGACCTTCACACTCGGGGCCTAATATCTCTCATCTACACCCAGCTATTAAACCCCCTCAGACACACCTACCTCCGCTATGCAGAGCAATGGGAAGCTGATCTTGACCTCCATCTTGAGACGAAAGACTGGTCCGACATCTGGCTAGCCACTAAATCTGATTCCCAAAATATAGTAGCCTCTGAAACCAACTATAAGGTATGAATGCGCTGGTGCTTAGTTCCTGCCCAGATATTGAAATACCTCCCATCCTATTCCCCTAATTGTTTCCGAGGCTGCAATGAACAAAGCATGCACCTTCACATTATGTGGAGCTGCCCCCTAGCCCAAACATTTTGGACCAATATTTTCCACATTATATCTACTCTGGTCGACAGCACCCTTGCCCTCGACCCCTCCATTGCCCTACTTAGTAAAAAACCTCTAGACCTGACCCGCCCCCAATTCAAATTACTTCTGCAGGTCACCACAGGTATGAAGCAAATGATCGCAAAAGCCTGGAAAACCCCCCATCTGAACACTTTGGAAACTAAACATAGAATCACTAGAGCGATGATCCACGCTATGATCAAAGCCGTACTCCTCCATAAAGTCACTACATTTGAAAGAATTTGGCAACCCTGGGTATATAATTTTCTTCCCCCGGGTTTTGATAGCTCCCTACTCTCCCTTAAGCCACTTCCCTCCTAAATACATATAGCCAGAAGTCTCCCCCCTCCTTCCCCGACGACTCCTTATCTATCTTCTGCTCCCCCCTTCCTCTTTATCTTGTCCCCCCCTTTTTTATCTCCTCTTCTTTTTCCCCGGTCCTTAATGGCTCATCCACCTCAATGGGCTTTCCCCCCAGGATCCACAAATATACCATAAAACCATGATCAGATACTCATACTCCCACGTATTTGGTCTGACCCTCTCCTCAACTCATTCCTAAGGCTTGCTTTACCTAGCGCTTACTAACTTAAGCAGCCCTCAGCTTACCCCAGAGACACGCCTCACTACTAACTTGAGGTATATTGACTATATGTGACATCTCTCAATGGCTTTGAATGCCCTGTACTATTGCAGCTACCATTTTATTCACAACCTAAGCTGCGTCCGTACTGGTTCCATGGTTCTCCCATGTCCTGCCCACTACCATTGCTCCTGAGAGAAGTTCCCCCCTCTACCTCTATATCACATACCGATTCCCTTGTCCCACTAAAATGCTTGAACAATAGATTAAAGGTCAAGTAAATGGCCTCCCCCTCACGACACAGCTTGTTCCCAGATGGGGTGTCTGAAGGGGTTGGACAATCCTCCTGACCTTGAACTCAACCAATGAAATGTATTACATTATCTACATAGGTTTGTTATTACTGTTTTGCCATTTATTCCCAAACCTACTGTATGACCCCACTCCGAATGTCCCATTGTAAGGTTGATATTGTACCCTCCCTCCCTTTCTTTTTTCTGTTCTCCCTATAAACTTCAATAAAAGTTTTTGATAGAGAAGATTGAGATGTCTCTTGATCCAAATGAAGTCAGTCAACCTACGTTGACTGACTTTATATGTTGTAAAATGTACCTTGTTGTTGTACCTTCTATCAAGGGATTCAGGGTATATTGGAAAAGTCTTTAAATGAATTACTAAACTATTTTAATGAAAACTACAGCAAATGACACAAAATAAAGCATCTAACTGCTAAGTTTTTTTTTTTTTTAATTAAGCCCTTTCTGGTAAGAAAATTACAGTTTCTAAAAGAGGAGAATTATAATTTATTTCCATAATAGAACTAGTTAAACTCAGGAGCAGATGCATACAGGTGACTGCAAGGCCAGCCATACACAATCTGTGAAACAGTCCATCCCCATTACATAATGGAAGCTAACACCAACAAGGAAATTAAACATATGTTACAATATATGTCAAAAGATCCAACTGTATAAAAAAAAAAAAAATGCCTGTGCGCTGCATCTAATGACACAACCCCATCAGCAGACAGGACTTACATTGGCTAGTAATGGGGAATTCAATAATAATCTTCAGGGTGGCAGACGCAATTTTCCTTCCTCAGCCATGTTCCTAGCATATGTATATTTTTTTTCCAAAGTCCTCAAAATAGTCTTTCACCCTCACTATACAGTGTATAGGAAGTAGTTGAATCAGGTATTGCGTCCTTCAAAGGATGCTTTGACTAAGCACTCTGTTTGAGAGGCAAGGGATGGCTGCATTTGAGCTACAGTTAAATAAAATCCAAATCTGTTCGGAAACACCATTATTTATTCAGCAAGAACTATGCAATGCTACCTGAATTTCTTATATTAACAACTGCATACCAAATGCACTAAAATTACAGATTTCTTTTGGCTTGACAATGAACAAAAATATTACTACATGCTGTGGTATTACCACCAATCTGTAATGCATGTCTTGCAATCCAGACTTTCTGAATACATAGATACATAACTGAAACACTATAACACAATAAAAATGTTTTGGCACCACAGCACAACTCCTCTGTGACAACAATTTACTGCTAAAGTGTAGCTTGGCTCCTGCTACAGGTGCCAGGTGCCATATCATTCATATAAAGGAGCTAAGCTCATGTTAAGCCCCTTTTTCCACAGTGCTTAAGTTTAGAAGAAGTTGCAACACAGCTACATATGTGGACAGCTAGGATTTCAACTATTTTTCTTGCTCATCGAATGTAGGAAATAAGGTACAGTGGTATTGCATGATAACCAAATAAGGCAGTATTATTTCTGGACTTTTAAGGTACCACTTTCGCTGAAGGAGCACAATATATTTAAAACATAGGACAACATTTTTTCTGTTAGCAGTCCTTAAAACAATTGTTTCATATACAGCCTTAAACAATTTTGTTGGTGCCAATGTAGCTCATTGAAAAAATGCTTAATTCCTTCTGAAAAGTGATGAAACTAAACTAACCTGTCTTGTGCATACCTGTTATGCACCCATCCATTATGTGGTTTCTTCTTTTTTTGTGGAAGGGTACCAAAAATTTGTGTAAATAAAATCACAGACAAAGATCAATACATCTTCATCAATGTATAGTTCAGTGTGTTCATATTATTCTCCTAGACAGACCTCACAGCCCACTACCTGGCTATCCTACATGTCTATCTATACATTTTTATGTTTACTTTTCCTGACTATTTGGAACTAATTCATGCAGTGGGATAAGGATCATTCACTCTTAACATGTTTCTAGATATCAAATCTGCCTTACGTAAGGAGAAATAGAGGCTGTTCACTTAAAAAAACAAAACCAACTGATCAAACATCAGACTTATTATCCCCTATATGGGAGGAGCTGCAAGGGACAACGGGGTTCCTGAATACCAGTCTGTTATAATATTTTAGTAGTCACAATCCAGCATCAAAAGCTACTTAGAAAAAGTTATCTTGTAGTTTGAAAAACTATGCAGCAATACTGAAATCAATACGTATGTTGTTTGATGCCAAAAAGAGATACATACTGTATACCAATAATAGTTACTGCAGACTTCCCCCAACAGTCATATGCCAGATAAGGCAGGCAAAAAAACACAAACCTGTGCCTGCTGTTGGTTTTAAGATGCATTTTTTAGTATGAAGATAGTTTGCATCAATTTTGGGCCTGTGGCAAAAAACCCATTGCATTTCTATACATGGCTGAACCTTTCGGCATTATAGTTAGAGACCTACTCTAAACCAATAGGATCTGTTTATAACCTGTAACCTTAATTGTCCACTCACACTATTATATTACATGTGTTGAGGAAATGCAGTGCCTTTAATTCTGGACCCTCGCCATCGAATGTGCATTGCAGCGCAGTACAGCGCATCATGCAGCAATGTACAGTTATCCACACATATTATATGCACTTTTTTTGGTGCATTTAGGTGCGTTAGGCAACCTATTCAATTGAATGGGCTGCCTTCACCCAAAGTACATTAACAGACATGTGTTAATGCACTGCAAAGGTGAGAATGGGTCACTAGTGTGCAGGTAACACTGCACAATGGTGAAATAAGTGAACTTTAGGTCTTGGTCGGTTTTCAGTTAAATTCAGTTTAACACTTTAAAAACAGCAGATGCACTCTGTTTAGGTAAAATGAAAAAGAAAAAGTACACACTGGCAATAAATATGAACAGTTATTGTCAAATGTCTAATTACAGTGTAATTTTCATTATCATGTACTCAGGCTGTATTTAAAGCTCTTATGATTGAAGTGCCAGCTATTGAAAGCAGACAATACTGATAACACACTGCATGACTGAAAGGGAGGTGGAAGTTATGTAAAGCGCCAGAGCATATGATGCTGCAAGTGGTACTGTAGCATGATGGTGTTCATGAAACATCTACTGAATGAAGAGGAAAATCTGATGTTGCAAAAAATAAAGACTTGTTATAATCTATCTAGCTGGCCACATACAATGGAGACTTCTCCAGTGTAACACTGACCTATTTTACACATTCTGCAAGTGACAGTCAAAATGGAAAACTAGGTTTTTAATTTATATCAGTATTCTATGAGTCTTTAGTTCAAAGGGAGCTTTGTAACTTATTATGCCATGTTGCACACAGAGTTCAACAAGAAGGCCATTTTGCTAATTACTTCTACAATGTCAGTGGACAGATTCCTGTTTTTTTATTTTTTTTTTGTTTGTTATTGTTATGATTATGGTACCATTATATAAATAGCTGTAATAAATACATTAAAAAATTATATACCCACAGCCACAAGTTTATACCCAGAAAGGCTAACATTTTTATTTCATTTGTTGCCCTATGAGTTTATGTGAAATGTCCATTAATAGCTGTAAAATATTGTAATTATGAATATATTTCATTTTGCTTGTATCTATGGAGGGCGTGCAACATAGCTTCACAGAAGAGTCTGTTAGACAGACAATTCGGTGCCTGAGCTTGCGTATACAAACAATGGGACCCAAACCTCATTGTTCTACACATACTCACTTCAAAGGATCCCATGTTTAGATATGCATGAGGGTCAACCATCATCAATACTTAACTTTCCTGAAGATCATGTACCTACAAGTTAAGTCTCCCACTCAAAATAGTCAGGGCCGAAGATTTGTATTAAAGGGGGCTGACTTATGCAAAGTATAGGGATTGGGGATGTAGCCAATCCTGAACCAGGAATAGGGAAGCCCACCAATCAGAGCCACGCCATGCAAACCAATGAGGCATCAACCTGTAATGATATACACAGACTAGATGGGAGGGAAACACAAACTCTATGGCAGAGCAGTCACATGAATGGAACTTCTATGGTAATCGTAAATATGGGAAATCTCCCTTGTACTTAATAACTAAATATGTTGGTCTTATGTATTTTCTGTCCTACTGTTTGTAGATTAATGCTTTAAGGAATATACTCTATATTCCTTCATGTAATCCATGATTTTTACCCTTTTCCTGTACAATTAGTTAGATTGCTGTGTATTAGTCTAGGCCTACTTTACTATATACCAATATATTTTTGTTATTGTGTTAAAAAGGAAGTAAACCCTGATGGGTTTACTTCCTCTTTGTTTCCCTGCAAAGGTAAAGCATAATGGGCTACTATGCATCGCATAGTAGCCCATTATGTGTCACTTACCTGACACAGGAGCCTGCGATATCACCGCTGTCCCTTCTCCTACGAAGTGTCCATCTTCTTTCCGGGTATCGCGGCTCCGGCGCTGTGATTGGCCGGAGCTGCAATGACGTCACTTCTGCGCATGCGCAATGGTGCCGCCACTAACGGCATGATCGCCGTTATAGACGGCGCGCTCAGTGCACCTGCGTGCCGTTATCTACGGCGCTTGTGCCGTAGACATCGGTGCCTGACTTTTGGAAATATCTCCTAAACCATGTAGGTTTAGGAGATGTTTCTTGCACCTACAGGTAAGCCTTAATCTAAGCTTACCTGTAGGTAAAAGTGGTCTGTAAGGGTTTACAACCACTTTAAAGCTTTCACTCATGGTCAAATTACTCTCATTTAACTCAAATCATATCTGAGCGATATTAAATCTCAAATATAGTATACAGGTAACAACATTGATCATATGACCATGAAAAATGTTAGCTCAAACCTGAAACATCTGAAGTACATCTGACTGCAGAGAAAGTGTTATGTTATGTTCCTTCATGTTGATGGTATTATTCTATGACACAAATCCTGCCGCATTATCTATTAAAAATAATAATACCAAAAATAGTATAATGTAATTATAAGACCTTTGACTATTTTAATGGTTTTGATGAGGTTATTTTTAAAAAAATGTTCTATGTAATTTTTCCATGTGTTTGGGTGTGGTGTCTGAATAACATATTAAAAGAAACAATGGGGAAGAAAGATAATTACACGGAAGGTTAACATTAAATGGGCTTGGAGAAACTGAAGACTGACTTATTTTCTAATCAGGCACCAAGTGATTGGAAATTTAATTTAAAGGGTGATTGAATCTCTCTTAGGAAGAAGATTACATTGATAAGTTATATCATTCTTGCTGAACTCACCATAGGGTGACTCATCAAGCTCAGTAAGGAAAGACACTGGTTCAAAAATTATACCAGCCTAAATATTAAGGATGGGTACTCTTACTGTTACCTAAATGACCTTGCTCTAGCACTGCAGGTTGTACACAGTAGCTCTTAATGTAAGTGAAAGCCTTCAAATATTTTATTTGCTTCACCTATAAATAGTAAACAAAGTTGATTTCTAGGATGAGGATACTGTTTTTGAATATATTTAGGCTCTGTTCACATCTGTACACATAAAAAAAATGTTTTTGGTTGGTGGGCTACAGTGACATTCAGAATTTATGGCACCCCAACACATTTTATTGTGGTTTGTTATGGTGCACTGCATTATAAAACATTTTTTTTATTATTTTATATATTATAATATAAAATTTATAAAAATTTATAAAACAAAGTAGTCATAGGAGCAGATTTTAGCTCAAGGTGGCAGGCATCATATATAGGTTCTTGTAGCTAACACAAATTCAGAAATACAAACATGTCGATTTTCGAGGGAATTTCAATTTTTTAGTTATACCCCTCCACTCTTGCTCAATTAGATTATGAATGTTATTTTGTAAGGCAACTGATACAAAGTACAGCTCAAACGAAGCAAACATTTGAATCGCTTGACACTTAGATGCCCAGAATTTGTACATTAAAGTGAAATTCAAACAATGAACTTCTTTGCTTAGTTTTCACTTGCTAAAATACAATTGACATCAGTTTGTTTCATCTAACAACTGCAAAAAAAAACAAAAACCTGTTGATCCTGCTAGAACTTTTGTGGGCGGATAACTTATAGTGTTCTCTGCCTCTGATGGTTGTTATCAGTTAGCATTGTTCCCAGTTCTCTCTGTGGACTTAAGAACTTCCACCTAGGTTATTGAGCTGGAGAGGGGAGATGTTCTGTAGTCCCTTATGCTTCCTTTTCTATAACAATAACAATGCTGCATCTCCATAGAGTACAGTAAGTGAGCAGTGTCATCTAAGACAGAAAGGATGTTACTGACAAGATCACCAGGTAAAAATAAGGATAAAAAAATCCTGAAAGAAGAAAACGAATTCAGCCTCCACATTGCAGGACTGGAAAGCTGCAATTTATACATTTTTTATTCTTGGGTTTATGTACATTTTGCCATTCTCAGGTTCAGTTCCCCTTGCTGATAGAACATTAATCTATGTTCTGTGCATGATTATAGATCCAAGATTGTGTTGTCAATGACAAGTTAGTCATCTAGCTTTGTCATGGAAAATTAAGCATAATGTGATAGTATTGCTGGTGATTATTGTGAATTGAGATGTGGAGTTAAGCATCCTTTATACCCAAGGTTGAAATGAAACCCATAGTGGAAGAAGGTTTATTATTGTGTAAATGTTCTCCATTCTGAATCATTTGTATTTTACCACCTTGTTCAGTTTATTTACAGTAGATTGATGATCAAGATCGTGAAATTTCCACAATGGCTTTGTGAATTAAAATCTTCTCCATTTAGGGTATGAAGATGTGTTCTATCACTTGCTGTTGGTAAACTTCTCCTAGTGCTTGACCCATCACCGCTGCCTTCATTGTATGTTGAGGGAGATTGGTAACAAAGAATCTTTTGGGAGCAGTGTAAGTGAACTCAAGCTTGTACCACACCCTGGATAAACTGGTTGGATCCCAGCTCTGCCTATTAAGGGAAGCAAGCCCCTACTCTTCCCCAATCCCCTTTTGGATGTCACTGAGTTGAATCTGAATGGTTAAAGAGTAGCCCTCTTTGTATTTTTTATGTACAGAAGGCCCACTTCTGCTTTTCTCTGCCTTCTCTTTTTTTTGATTTTTCTAAATTGTTCCTACAAAGAGCCTCCTATTTCCAAATATGTGTTTCTTTGCTTTGGAACCCTTTTTCCCTGTCTGCCAAATTCCATATAGTTCTGGTCTCAACAGCAGTCTATCATCAAAAGGAAGGCCAAAAAGTCTGCTTCGGGAGGCCAACTAGGTTTTAAACTGTACTGGAATTAACCAGTGCTGTTAAATGAGCTATCATTATTATGGGTTTTGCTGAGACGTCAGCCATGCATGCCACTGCGTTTGAAGTTGGAATGATTCTATTCCTCTCCTACTGATGTCTTGGCCAGATGGGTATGAAGCTGTTCTAATCATTTTTTAGGTTAGGTGTCACATATGTGCTTGCTACACTAGGTTTGAATGCCAAGGTCCCTGCTTCCCAGGCCTTCCTATCTATAAGGTCAGTCAGCTGGCCCATAACTTCAAAGTATGGGTTGAATTTTTTACAGACTTTGACTAAGGATGTGTCCAGTTTGGGACTACAAACCCCGAAGATTGTTTAGAGCTTTTGGCAAGAATAGTCTGTTCATTAGCTCTTTCCATTCTCTGAGAACTATATTGTTTTACAGATTGGTGGACTGGAAAGCACAGGGCTTTGTTTTACTCTATATAAACCAGTCTTGCACTAAGTTGGATTATGTTTGCTCCTGTATTTGCACTGTAGCATAAATGGCTTTCTTCTGTTACTTTTGCTGGAAGTACGAACCTAGAAGCCAGAGTATCTTTATTCAGATCTGTCTCTTTCTCCTCTGAAGATAACTAATCTAAGGAGAGCTTTTCTCCTTCCTCCATGTATGAGAATGTCTTACGTCTTGTTCATGTATTATATTGACATATATTTGCAAATAGGTGCAATTAAAACCCGTTTTAAACATAAATTGTTAAGATAATTTTTTTTGCTGGCTAGTGGGTAAGTGTACTGGCAAACTCTTGTATTTGTTTTGTGAAAAAAACCTTTCCATCTGAACCATAATTAACTGTGTCTAATAAAGAAGATTTACAAGCCCAAGGATGAGTGTTGGTATTTACTTTTCAGTTGGATACATAGGGCATACTGGAGCCCTTACTGCAGCACCACCTACTACACACAGATATCCGGTCCAGCCAGGGTGAGCACGGTGGGTTTGAGGACATTTTCAGCAAGTACAGGCTCATAGGTGTTGATCTTATCAGAAATGCAGTGTCTTTGTCATTCGCTGTGATATGAATTGGATGTGCAAACATTCTTCTTTGCCTTCAATCTGTCTCCAGTAAACTACTATACCCCCCTTTAAGTAACAGTGAAGACTACAGGAAAATCTATTTTTAGTCCTAATTAGAGTAGCCTGGGTGACAACCATGATTCCCTAAATAGAGTGTAGGATTGAGCATAGACGCCCAGGGACACACAATATGTTATCTGCAGGATTAGTAGGAAAACAAAGGAAAGCCTGAAAAAGAAAATTAATAGAGCTACCACATATAAGTATTAGTAAGCTGCAAAATAATCCAGTTTTGGGGTTTAGGTATGATATCTTCCTTGTTCAGGCAATTATGCATAAATAGAAAAAGATCCACAGTCTCTTTGGGACAGCCCTTAAATAAATGTGGTTTAAACTGGCAGGATTATAATTCATTTTTTTCAGTGATTATTAGGAGAATAGTCAGACTCAGAATATTTTGTAATAGTAAACAAAGGATCTGCATTAGCAAACAATCAATGAAAATCGTAATTAATATCAATGATATAATATAGAGTATACATAAAGATATTCCTCTGAAGCTTCCAATTCACTTTGGTTGGACACAGGGATGAAAGAGACTTGCTGTGTTCCAGGTGGAGATGACATTGAGATTCAAGCAATGTTCCATTACACTATATTATTGTCACTGTTCTTGACAAATTGCTTATTCCTCTAGCTGATACAAAGCACTAACTATTCTGTCTGAAGTAAAAAAAAGGACATTTGTCCACTCAGCATTCTGCTTTTTCATTGTCTTTTACCAATCCATTTAATCCAATTCAGCTCTTAGCACCTCAGCATGGCCGAAGATTTATGACAGTACAGTGAGTGCAAGATAAGACTTTGAACTTGCAAGTAGTTTATTCCCGTCTTTGGTCTAAGCGGCAACCAAATATAGCCATAAATTATTCGATATTAGATCAGATAGCATATTTCAGGGGAAATTCTGCAAGTACATATATAATGAATTCAAACCACTTCATGTCCATGCACTTTTTGACTCTGCAATATTTTTACCCTGTGTTCACTGAATATAAAGCAGAAAACCAAATAATAAAAACAATGCATCAGAAAGCAAGATATTGGATGAAAAATTAAGGCTACTATACCAGCCAGGGTATTTCTTTATTGAGTAACATGTTCACAACCAGCTCTATTGTTATACCATATAAGGAAATAAACTAAATCATACTCATTTAAGACTCTGCTAGTACCATTCAAATTACAATATCAAATTATGAAATAAAATTAGAATTGGTTATCTTAAAATAATTAATACTATTAATGCATTGCTATACAAAACGGCTGAAGTGCAACTCATAGCATATTCATAAAAAATGGGTCCAACTACTCTTATTAAAAAAACATATACTTATATGGGCACAATGTGATTATTACAATACCTCCAGACCTAATAATTGCTTATAAAGCAATTTAAATGTAGATCAATGTTTAACCCATTGGGACTGAGAGTATTAATCAGATATATCCACTGCGATTCGCATCTGGATATTTCTTGTACCATATTTGCTCCTCTCCATCTGGGGTGTAATTTGTCAATGCCCCAGAATTTGAGGCCCACTGGATTACAGTTATGCTTTTCTCTGAAGTGTAAAGACACACTATGCTCTTTGTATCCTATTGTAATGTTATAAATATGCTCTGACACTCTTTTAGCTAATGTTCTTTTTTGTGCAGCCAATATACATGAGCCCGGACAGGCATTCCAGGGCATATACTACATGCATCAATACACACAAAATAAATTCCTTAATTTCAAATTCTTTTCCATTTGCAGTGGATACAAAACTTGTCAGGCCTCTCAAATGGGTGGTCACTTGCTTGCATGCCTTACATTTTCTGCAGGTGTAAAAGCCTGCTCGATCCCAAAACATTTTTGTTCTATTTGAATCCCCATTCATGTTTGGAGTCCTGATGTCTTTGTTTAGGGACTAGATACATTTCTTGTGAGTTTGAGCCCATCCCCGCAATCAATTTCTCTAGAGGCTGAGCTTTATATCCTTTTTCCACAAAACGTTGATTTATATATTCTGCTTGTGTCACATAGTCCTCATCCAAAGTACAGTTACGACGTATCCTTGTGAATTGTCCTTTAGGTATATTACGTAACCATTGTGGATAGTGTCCACTTTGGACTGGAATGTAGCTATTACGATTGGTGCGTTTAAAAAACGCTTTTGTGAGTAATTGGTTCTCCCCTTTCATTATCATGACATCAAGATAATGTATCTGCTCCTGACTCCAATTGAATTCCAATTTGATATTATTGGTATTGCTATTTAGCCATTCGGAATACTCAATTAGAGAGGCCTCAGAACCCTGCCAAATTATGAACAGGTCATCAATGAAACGTTGGTAAAAAAATCTGTTCTTTTCTCCTATTTTGGTACACCCACTTGTCCTCCCATTCACTCATGAACAAGTTTGCCAGACTCGGCGCAAACTTTGCGCCCATTGCAACTCCCGTCTTCTGGCTATAGAAGTTACCGGCGTACCAAAAATAGTTATGTGTTAGGAAAAAGTCTAAAATCATCCTTAGGAATTTTTTTTTGAATAAAAGGAATATCATCCCTTTTGCTGAAGGCCCAGTTAAGTTATTTCATAAATTGATATTGTAATTTGAATGGTACTAGCAGAGCCTTAAATGAGTATGATATAGTTTATTTCCTTATATGGTATAACAATAGAGCCTCTCCATGGAACAATATTATAGTTTTATTAATTCTTTTTTAAGTCTGTATATGTATCATTTATCTGTTTAGTGGGTTAGGTTTGAATATTCATTTATATGAGTACTTGTTTTATTATACAGCCAGATGGAGGGATATATTAGCTGTTATTTTAGATGATATTTTGAGCTAGTATGGAGATTTACGTGAGTTTCCAGCTTTAGTAACATAGAGCTGAGAGTGATTGAGCCATTGTGGATGGATGGGACACTGTGCTCAATCTTTTGACTCCGTACGATACCTAGAGGTGGGCGGGACTATGGCCGATGACGCTCGAGATGACATTAGCGGAGGAGCATGCCACCTATGTTATTTAAGTGAAGAGTCGTGTTGCATGGCCACACCCTCTGAAGGCATAATCACGAAACGCGCCAGAGTGTGACCGCTCGATTTACCAGCTCTACACAGCAAGTGCCATCCCAGGACTCATTGCGGCAGACAGTAAGTTAGGAACGCCGATCGGCGGTGAGCTTGATGCTATTCTGTGATATGCTGATTATTCACATCATTCTAGTAAGCTTAATTTGTATTAGGGGGGATTTTTATTTTCAATAAACGTTATAACACTATGGAAAGCATCCCTTTGTATCCTTGCATGATATATCCACCCTATTGAATCGTGCCCAAAATGGAGTACTGCAGTAAGAGAGTTACAGAGTTTTGCTGCCAAGGATCAAACAGGCCCTGTTAAGAAGCACCTCTGGTAAGCAGATACACAAAGGGGTTTGCACAAGGTGGATCGGTGAAGGTGTAGCAGTTGAAAGTTTATGCACTTTAATCACTGTTGGATCAGAAGCCTTCTTCTTCTCTCTTTTTTTCATGCATTTTATTATACTGAACTGCCAATAGGAGGCGAGGATTTATCACATCACTCTATATACAACATTATGAGTTTTCTGATGGACAGTTTTAGTAGATGTTGGATTTTTTCATGTTTGTTTTTAATAAGCAAGATATGAGGGCATTTGACCATTGCACTATTTGAGATATCTCATTGGTGGATATTTTTTATTCACAGGAAGTGGTGTTAATGCTTGGTTTTAAATTGGGCATATGTAACTTTTTATTCTTTTGTATTTTATAATAGCGGCTGTAAGTGCAGTTAAACTTTTTTTTTTCCATTTGAGCACTGGGTTCAGGATTACTTGGTATTTTTGATTTTCTTTTGGCACTAATGTTATACTTACCTGCTCTGTGCAGTGGTATTGCACAGAGTGGTCCCAATCCTCCTCTTCTGGGGTCCCTGACAGCGATCTTGGAACCTCCTCTTCTTTTTAGGACTACCAAAGCCAGCTGCTGGCTATGGGGAGAGCATAGTCTGCGCGCTCCTGACCTGTGTGTCTATGAAGCCACGCTCTATAGACTTATACAGCAGGACTTAGGCCCGGCCCCACTTCCTCTTCACTGCATCTGATTGACAGCACCAAGACCAATTGCTCCTTCTGCCGCTCGAATGCTGTGTAAAGAAGAAAAGACGGGAGAATAGATGCAGCCGTGCACAGCGCTGATCTCTTCTCCCGTCTCTTCTTCACACATTTTTTTTTAACCTTAATGCAAACAATGGATTAAGGTTAAAAAAGTTTTTAGGTTTAGTAACACTTTAATTCCAAAGCTAATGCACCGATGAAACTATTTTCTTGCATTAAAGCTTAGTGAATTCAGCCTATAGCATCCAATCCACTGATTCACAGTGTGTAATGTCAGGAGGTTGATAGGCCAGCGACTTGCAAAGTTATAGTGACCTCTGACTCTCTGATTACACCACAAGACACCCCCACATTTATATATATATATATATATATATATATATATATATATATATATATGACTATATCCTGCCAGGTTTGTTTTACAAATTTTCTTGCAAAACCAAATCAGGAACTTCATGACAGATGACAGTTAGACCAAAACAGCAATTTGTGAACTTCATTCCTCTTTTTTAGTTTAAAGAGACTGTTATGAGCATAAAAAAAAATCAAAACACATGCATTAATATAAAATGCAGATATAATATTTACCAAAACATGCAGGTTGTATACAATATTCTTTCTCTTGCAGAACCTGAGTTGCCACCAGAATCTTCAACATCTGCCACTTTCTTTGTAGACTGCAAAATGGCTGTGTCTCTACCCTGCGGATCACTCTTTTGTCCCTACATCACTAGTGCATCCCTAATGCTTTACAGAGACGCTAGTGATGTTGCGCCAATATACAAAAGTAGGCAACAAACACACCTGGAAGTGCCAGAGTCTGAATGTAGTCACTACAGTATCTCTATAACCCCTTTGTGACAGAGGGTAAAACACATCCTAACATCTGAACACAGTTTTGCAACTTTGACATACGTTAGAAAAACTGTACATATCATCACAACTACATTTTACTTCGTCTATCCAGGTGAATTATACCTTGTTTTTTAAGAACAAATTAGCCTTTTATTTGGTGGTAAATGGTAATGGATATCTCATTTTTTGGGATCAAAGAAAAACTGTGGAAAAAATGATCCGCACTCTGCTTGTTGCTCTTAAAATTCCTTAATTTTATTAAATAGCCACAGCAAACAAATGCAGATTAAGTGGTTATGACTAAGGCCTTATAGGCTGAAATGTGTAAACTGACTTAATCTGCGTTTGTTCACTGTGGCTATTCAATAAACTGAAGAAATTTTAAGAGCAACAACCGGGGTGCGGATCATTTTTTCCACATTACTCTACTCAGCCAGCGACTGTGGATTGAGCACCTGGGAGCTCTGCTATCTATGTTGTGTATGGGTAGTAGCACTGACTTTTCTGTTTATAGCAAAGAAAAACTGGCATCAAATAGTTGAAAAACATATACATTTTAAGTTATAATTCTCAGATACAGCATTAGGTTTAAGCCTGGTACACACGTACCGACAGTCAGCCAAGTTCAGCAGGCACATGTGTTATAATGCTGTCTGTTCAACAGAAGCCAGTCTAATGACCGCTTCTAAACTGACTTTCTGGAAAACCATAATTCGATCAGTGCTTACAACCGTTGGCTGCAAGCACTGATCAGTGTATTCTGATGGTGGGAGGGGTTGTTGGGAGTCTCCAAGTGGCAGAATACAATAGCTCAGTGGGAGAGATCTCTGCATCACACATTGTGTTGTGTTGATCTGTCAGGGGTTTTTTTTTGGTCAACCCGCTAGTTTATTGAAAGATAAAAACTGTACATGTATATACCCAGCTGTGTGGATTAGTCTGGGGTTAAAAATTAGATTGGGGGTAGGGTTGAAGTTCTTTTTGCAGGTGTACTAAACACATTGTAAGCGATAAATTACTTTTTTGGGTGTGATGATTGCATGTCAATATAACACAGGTTAAGTAATTGGTGCCAACATTATGTGTACAAAAATGTATGGTTGCAAAATTCCTGTGCTAAAACAACCATGCAAACTTTTAAAAGCCAAAAACTAACTACCACTACCCTAAAGTTGTAATACAGGTATAACTTCATTCAAGCCGCATTCCATTTTTTCTTATCAAACACAGTTTTATTAGATAGGTTTGTCAAAGTACAAGCCACGATGAATATAAAGTTGTAAGACAAGTACCACACTGGGATGGGGGAACGGGGGAAGATCTGAATAATACCAAGGCATAAACATAACCGCCAAATAAATATTTCACAGAATAAAGAGGATTGTTATTTTTTTTATATTCCAGAAGAATAATGAACCATGTAAATCTGCTAATGGTTGGAATATCTGTACTGCCATGATTTCATATACATAACTGTTTTCCCTAAACTGTGTCATATTATAGTATGTTAATTTGCTCTTCAGGTTGAATTTATAGAGTCACTCCACTTTTATTGAGAAACATTCCCCTCTAGCTGAACTATGTAGATTGCAAGGATTTTAACAAACTATGTTGCAAATTCCTACCCTGTTTGTTATTCTGAAGAAATAGCTGTTTGTTTATCTGTGTCCATGTGAAAGGTGAATATGAATTGGAGTGACTTTATAATTATCAATCACCTTAGTTGTGACTTCCCTTTGGGAATATCTCACAAAAAATAAAATTTGTGCTGCAGGATACCCAAAATCTGACTTGTATCCTAGTGCAGACCTCTGGGGAAATCATTAAGCCAATCACACAAGCAGGAAATTACATGCCTGGGGGGGGGGGATGTTCTGTATACCATCTGTGTACAATACGCCTACGGATTGCCATATTGTATTGCATTTTACAGAAAATTACAACCCTGCAGATTGAAAAGAAAAGGTAATTTTTAATGGCATTCAATAAAATATGGCTTGTGCAGCAATTGTATATGGTATATATTTTTTTTAATCTGCTATTTTTTTCCACAAGTTACCCTTTAACAAGTAAATATAAGCTATGTTTTTGAAATGTTCTTAAGCCAGGGTATGAACATTTTGATGTGGAAAATGAAAAAGAAAGGCTGTCAACCCAACAGACTGGATATTATGAGATCTATTGGGGTCCCTGCCAGTCTGTTCTACAGCATAAACACATCTTAAATTTATTGTGTTGCTGATACCAACCTAGGGTAAGTAAGCATTTGCTTAACCATAGAAGCTGTCAGAGCTAGCCACTTCTTTACTACCAACGTTTTAGCCAAGAGTAGCAATCTGCTAATAGAGGACACCATAAGGAGATCATCAGTTGAAAGCTTGAACTGGCTCAGAATACAAGTTATTGGGGTATTTTCGAGACAGGCACTGAATATTTTAGTCATATTATAGTCGTAAGATCAATAATGGGTTGCCCACAGTAAAACAGCAGCATAGCATATATAGCAAATCACCAATCTAACTCTGGGGTAAAGAGGGGGATTCATACAGTGAAATTTGTAGAGTAATTGAGGAGTCTTATACACCATGTGTAGGATAAAGAAATGTGTGAGTCAAATTTTGGGAAGAGACACAATAGGAATATTTTGTAGAATAGTGTACCTTTGTTTTTTTAGAGATATGTCCCATGTCAAGTTCCCATTTGGCTTTACAAGGAGAGGTAGTTTTAAGAGCTTGTGCCTTTAATAAGATTGTATAGATATGTGATATGACTTCTTTTAAGCCATTGAGCAAAAGTAAGTATAGTAGACAGGAGTTTGGCCCTACAAAAAGTTAAAGGGCAGAGCTTCTGTTGTGCCTAAATAGTATTTTTTAGTAGTAGGTATTGAAAGAAGTGCATTTTGTGAATATGAAAGACTTCCTGCAATTGCTGTAGCAAATCAGCTTTTCTAGAGCCTGACATATCCTAAACATAAATAAAAACATTAAATAAAATATAATTTATATATATATATACACACACACACACACACACATAATTGTATGTGTCTTTTTTTTATGCCTTCAAAGTCCATCTCCTCTCACATGGGTTTCCATGTGAGATATATTTACTTTGTTCCCAGCAATTGTTGAAACAATTTCAGAGTATTGTTATCTAAAATATGGTTAACATTAGTGATTCCTAATGCTTTCCAGTGCTAAAAAGTGCCTTTCTTATGCATTTCTGTTAGTTCTGGTGGTTTTCTCAAGGGATTATATATGTATGTTATAGCGTTTATAGTGGCAGTAGGGGAGGTACAAAATTTAAATACCGTAGTTGGATCTTAAGTCATAGGAAACTTTTTTGGCGATATCCTTCCAAGTCCCCAAGAAATATAAGCCAGATTTGAATTCAGATTGACAACTAATGCACAATGCTTTGAATAGAGCCATTATGGTAAAATGTGATGTGCCAGGTACAGGAACAAACAGAAATCATTAATCAGTTATTGCTCTGTTTACTGCACAGAGGATGTTATTACTAACTGGACTACTGTGAGTTTCTACAGTCTCATGGTCTTATTCAATAAGTCTAAATTCTAAACACTTGATCGAATGCCTTAGAGGGGGGAAAGGGAAAGGGAAACACTAAATTGAAAAAAAAAAACATAGGTTTACACCCTTAAAGCCACCACGTTGCCCTGTGCAAACAAAAGCTGAGTCACTGCATCTTTTAACAAGATTATGTTTCTATGGTGGGGCTGACTCCACCTGAAACATTATTGCATTCTTAGTTTAGCCATAAATATATTACATGGCTTTTCTACTTTATGAGGACAATTCATCATATAGCTTACTACTAGTCCTATGTTTCAGTAAAACTCTAAGCTAGAATTCACAGAGAACCAGAATAATGAATTTATATTAACACTAGTCTAATATCACTGGTTCTTGTAACTGCTCCTACCAATTTTGTACATGCTTGTTTCTGTCTGCTTTTTCCACATGATGAAGGTGCATATTCTTAATCAACCTTATATCTCTTTCATCACACCCTATATCTAGAAAGATAAACATCTCTATTAACTTAACTATAACTTTTTCTCCTATCTTAAACATATTTGGAACCTTCCACTCAGATGCTCAACTTTGTAAGCAACACTACTCTAAAATATATTTTATATATAATTAATTCTAGCCTTCACACTGCTCGGCTTAATGGAAGTCAATATCTGTATATTATACTATCCACTCTGCAATTCCATTACAGACTCCACACCGCTGGTCATAAAAAGTATCATTCTGAGCACAAGCCCATAACAGTAATGATAAAAAAGGGCCATTTCTCTTCTCCAACTAGAATGAAACATTTAAATCACTGTGGTTCTTTGCTCCAAGGAAAGTTGGCAAATTAACACAGCTAAAAAAAAAGCTAAAATATTAATGACCAGTGTAAAAAGAGAAGTTAATAATTGAAAACAAATTGCCCAGTTTTAGGAATTCACAATCCTGTCTCATGAAGGGTGACACTGATATGACACCATTTAGGTTTTAGCTAGCCCTGTATTTAATGTTCAGAAAATGTACATACATATACAAATATAGAAAAATATATGTTGAATTATTATATTCTTAAATATTCTCTAAGCAAAACTTTTTTTTTTAGTTTTGAATAGAGTGGGCTGATACTCCTTTTACTGTCCAGACTGTGGGAGGAACAAGACCCATAAGTTAAACCTAACTGTGACAAAGGAAATTCAGGTCTCTTGCTCTGGCAGACAGAGTTGGATGGATATAAATAAAAGTCCTTTGTCAAGTATGTCGGCTCCCATTTTATCTTTGTATCTATAAGCTTGCCTGGAGTTCAGTTTAACTGCCTGCTGCCCAATCACATTACATTTACAGTGCTGGCTACAGCTCAATTTTGTCAGCAGGTCTCAGCTAATGATTTTGGCCATGGACCTGTTGATCGGTTGTAGCCAATCACAAAACAGATTCCTGTGTTTACAAACACACAGCACTCTGTATACAGAGCAGTGATCTGACTGTTTTGTCTCCCTGCAGAGCAGGAAGACAAAACAGCCAGATCTGTAGGTAAAAGCAGCACATATTACACACATTGCACTTGTCAGGCACACAGTTAACCCCTTGATTATCCCAGATGTTAACTTCCCAGCCAATGCCATTAGTACAATGTCAGTGAACAGTACTATATCTTAATTAGTGTCACTAGCGACCTCAGAGTCAGTTAGACAATTAATGCACCTCCCAGCGAGGGTCTGTTAGTTTGCGGTCTCTCAACCAATGAGGAAGCAGAAACCTGGGAGAGCAGCTACATTTGTGCATATCGCAGGTTCAGGAAAATATTAGGGGGGCTGCAGGGGGAGCTGCATACTGAAGGTTTTTTTATCTTCATGCATAGAACACATGAAGGTAAAAAGCCTTCAGCCTTTAGAACCCCTTCAATGTTAAGTATTAGACATAAAGTGTTTGTTAACCCACATGTGCAAATCACTGCCAGCCCCTCTATTATAGGCAGGCACAGCACACGTAAAAAAAATAAATAAAACCCCCAAAGCATTATATATTCCCTGAAAGCAGATGAACCATTAAATAAAATGAAAAGAAATAAAATGGTAGCTGCAATTTTTTATGGCTCATGGCAATAGAGCAACTGTTTATCAAATCTATTTATTCAGTAAAAAATGCACTTAAATTACTTTTAGTGCACACAATGGTATATCTACATTTTCTGAAGATATGAGTGAGTTGAGTGAATAGACATCAAATATGCAAATAGAGACTGAGGGGCATTTTAATTTAGTTTTTTTTTTATTGTCTTTTCTTCTTCTTTTTTTTTTACTTGACTCTATTGCTATGACAGCATAAATGTAGCGACAGGTAATTTTTACAGGGGTAGTAGGGGTCTCTTGGACCCCAAATGCCGCCTTTGCACTCCACCAACCAGATCAAGTGCAAACAGTACTTGATCGGTTGTTTTCAATGGGACACACTTGGGGGTGAACAATTTACAACTAATATATATAAATATATATATATATATATATATATATATATATATATATATATATATAACTAATATATGGTCAGGTGGCTTTATAGCTATCCAAATAATTTCTCTTGTAGAGCACAAAGTCATGGCTGTTAGTACAGCTGTGGGTTTATTTACATCCTTACAAACTAACCCTTACCCTTAAAACTTACCTACCATTTTCCCCCTAAAACATAACCCTAACCTTGATCCCTAATCTAAACCAAACCAGACCAACACATAAATACTATTTTAGACCCTTCCTTACTCCCCTCCCCTTGCAATCACCAAAACTTTTAAGCCATCCGGTACTGGTCGGAAAAATGACCAGTTCCTGTGCCAAGTGCTCAGCTCTAAAACAAATTAATCAGCAAGTATCTTACATTTTTCCTGATGTTTCCCTTTAAATAACATTCACCTAAAGTACATGAATATATAGAACATGTATATGAAAATAGTTATATTAACTTCTAACATAAAAATAAAGTCTGATGATTGCATCCCTTTTTTAAAGTTTAGTTCCTATTTAAACTTCAAAGTAATTATTCAGTGCAAAATTACAGGGAACAAGCGTTTGTCACAGTCACAGATAAATTGGGAATGCAACACCTGCAAGCTACATTTCCAACCTTGTGAACTCATAGAGATACCAGCACTGTCTGTGGTTTGCAATACAGAGTGTTTGCTCTGTTAACCAGAAGCAAGTAGGAGGCTATAAACAGCGAGGATACACAAACATAAAATATTTAATTAGCTGTTTATTTTGGGATGCCTCATTAGCAAAAATGGCATAGGAACTCTGTGGTGTACCCTGACCAGGAACAAGTTAAGTCAATATTTAAATAAAGATTGAGTTTTGGGCAAATTGTCAAGTTCCTGGGAAAATGTCCATGAAAAATAGGTTCTACAAGTCAGTCTGCAAAACAAACATTTAGAAATAGGGGCACATTTCTGTATCTCTCCACTAATGTAGCTTATACAGGTCTTATTTGGTGACTTAATTTGTAAAGCTGTAGGTCAATTTCAATTCAACGTTACAAGCTGGCCATACACTGTGAATTTCAGCTGGTTCCTTAGGAAGTGCTCAGTGGATGGCTCTGCCTGCCCCGCCCAATTCGACAAAAGTTGATTGTTCAATTTACTGTTGTCGAAGGAGCCTTCAGGAAATTATCATCCAAACAGTACCTGTATCCAATCAAATGCAGCAACTGTCCTTTAGGCAGTCGAAATACAATCTTTTCAGCAGAATACACATGGGTTAGGACCTCTGTCAGTCTCCACTATGGTGACATTTCCACTTTCTGCCTGGTGACATCCTGTGTGACAGGGTCTGACTGGGTGTAACTGAAACCGAAATTAAAGTCTTCCAAGTGGGAAAACAAATAGTGATAAAAACCTAACACAGATTTCAACCCATCCCCACCCTATTCAAAATAGATCAACAAGCCCATAATCAATAAGCATAACTGAAGTAAACTGTATGACAGAGTATCATTGAAGTTGTTGCTTATATTACTTTTCATCAGTTTTTTCTTTTTACTAACTTTTCCTTGTTATTTTGCTAGTATATGTGTATTTTTTTTCCAGAAACAGGCAAGGGCTGGGTCCCACTCTTGCGATGTTCGACATTGGATGTGATTTGCACCGCACTGCAGTGCAAATCACATGCGATCTCTGTACAATGTGATTTCAGCCATACAGATAGTATGGCTGAATTTGCATCGCATTCAAACCAAGCTCACACAGGACTCTTTTTTGGGTCCGCAGCAGAATCGGATCGGATGGATGTATACACCCATGCAATGCGATTCCAGTCTGAATTTGCAGTTCGCACTGCGATATGCAAAGTGATTTGGGGGTGTCATTAACTTTCAATTGACACTCCCAGCAGTTCGCACAGGGCAGTGTGAACTGCCGCTGGGAGACATGCGATGCGGAAACCCGCAGTGGATTTGCAGGGTTCCCACATCATTGCAGTGTGAACAGAGCCTAAATGTTAAATCCAGAAAAGCATAACAATGGGGTATATTTACTAAAGGCAAAAAGACTGCGCACTATATTTCCCCAGAGCTTAGAGTGGTGAAAGTTTCCTTTTGTAAAGAATACCCAATCAGGTGCAAATAAAATAAAAAAAAAAAAAAAAAAAACAGCATTTTTTTTTGCACATGATTGGATGATGAAAAATAGCAGAACTTTACCACATTCACTAAGCTCTGGGGAAAATGAGAGCAACTGCATTTGCAAAGTGCACAGTCTAAGTGCCTTTAGTAAATCAACCCTAGTGTCCCTTAATTTCAGAAGCAGCATCTCTGTAATAATGCTGGTATTTAGATGAACAAACATCAAAAAGAGGACTAGCATCTCAATTTTTCATAATAAAAAATCAATCCATCAGTTCTGAGCATCACTTGTAAATGGCAATCCCTTAAAAGTGCCACTATAACAGGTTTAGTTAAAGTTTCTTTTTTTTTAATGCTACAGTATATGTGGCATTTGTTTTATAACAAACATTTAATGCATGACAAAAGATTTACAGGACATTATGGGCTAAGCTGGCCATACATGGTTCTGTTTTTTTTTTTCGTTCAGTCCATGGGCTGAACAGAAAAAACAACCAAATCCTTAATCCTCCCCACTGTTCTTTTGTATTCTGATTGAGGGGAGACTCTCCCACTGTCAGAATAAACAAAACAGAGCTGCAGCCAAATGCCTGCAGCTCTGATTGAGTGACTTCTATCTGACAGGATAGTCGAACAGATGTCGGTAGGTACAGTTGTGGCCAAAAGTTTTCAGAATGGCACAAATATTAGTTTTCACAAAGTCTGCTGCCTCAGTTTTTATAATGGCAATTTGCATTTACTGCATAATGTTATGAAAAGATGAGTTGCAATTAATTGCAAAGTCCCTCTTTGCCATGAAAATTAACTTAATACCATTTAAAAAAAAACATTTTCTACTGCATTTGTAAAGAAGGCTTCAGGGTGCCCATGAAAGTCCAGCAAGAGCCAGTTGATTCAGCTGCGGGATCGGGGCGCCACCAATGCAGACCTTGCTCAGGAATGGCAGCAGGCAGGTTTGAGCACATCTGCATGCACAGTGAAGAGAAGACTTTTGGAGGATGGCCTGGTGTCAAGAAGGGCAGCAAAGAAGCCACTTCTCTCCAGGAAAAACATCAGGTAAAGACTGATATTCTGCAAAAAGTACAGGGATTGGACTGCTGAGGACTGGGGTAAAGTCATTTTCTCTGATGAGTCTCCTTTCCAATTGTTTGGGGTATCTGGAAAAAACCTTGTCCGAAGAAGAAAAGGCGAGCGCTATCATCAGTTCTGTGTCATGCCAACAGTAAAGCATCCCTTAGACCATTCATGTGTGGGGTTGCTTCTCTGCCAAGGGAGTGGGCTCACTCACAATTTTGCCTAATAAAACAGCCACGAATAAAGAATGGCACAGAGACATCCTCCAAGAGCAACCATCCAAGAACAGTTTGGTGAGGAACAATGCCCTTTTCCAGCATTATGGAGCACCTTGCCACAAGGCAAAAGTGATAACTAAGTGGCTTGGGGAACAAAACATCAAAATGTTGGGTCCATGGCCAGGAAACTCCCCAGACCTTAATCCCATTGAGAACTTGTGGTCAATCCTCAAGAGGTGGGTGAACAAAAAAAACTCCACAAATTCTGACAAACTCCAAGCACTGATTATGCAAAAATGGGCTGCCATCAGTCAGGATGTGGCCCAGAAGGTTATTGACAGCATGCCAGGGCAAATTGCAGAGGTATGAAAAAGAAGGGTCAACACTGCAAACATGGACTCTTTGCATAAACTTAATATAATTGTCAATAAAAGCCTTTGACACTTATCAATCTCAAAACTTTTGGCCATAGCTGTAGATTGAATTCTTTTCAAGCGCAGGGGCCAAACATGGATCAACATTTGGCCAGTCCCTGCTTAGTTCCTTTGCAGTTTGAGAGGATCCTGCATCATGGGCCAAGAATTTAAAAAAGGCTTCTCACCAACGTAAGATTAGGCCTAACCCTTCTGGACCTTATGCCCTGCCCCCGTCATTTAACCTCAAATGCCAAAGCCTACTGCTCACTATGGCAAATGACAGTTAAACGATAGAAGGAGGGACTTAATGCCAGGAAGAGGTGCAGCTTAATGCAAACTAAAAGCTGAACTTCAGCTTTTGATGCACTTTAAATAATTTGGGTGAAGCCAGCTCAAACAAACTATGTCCCTCACTAACATGTGAGGCCGCTGGATGTGCTGTATAATCTGTATGTAGCTGAGGCTACATACAGCACTGTGTTCCAGGTTTGAACTGAGACCTTCCTATCTCATACCCAGAACAGAATACATTGCTTTCTCTAAATGGCTGAGCACCAATCAGATAGACTCTATTGTGTTCTGTGTATAAGACAGGAAAATCTCATCTCGAACCTGGAACATGCGGTGCGGTACGTGCGGTGTGCGGTATGCTGTAAGTAGCCTCAGCTACAACCAGTTTGTACAGTACATCCAGCAACTTCACACGCTAGTGAGGGACATAGTTCATTTGGGCCAGCTTGGCCCAAACAAACTATGTAAAGTGTAACAAAAGCTAGAGTTCAGCTTTAAAGAGAAGTTGAGGCCACATATATTGTCATCACTAGCCACAAAGGAACTCGTATTGTCCACACTTGCTCACAATGTTAGTTTATACACACTGGCTGACATGGCAGGTTCACTTTAAGTAAAAAGTATTGTGTTTATTATTGTGTAATGGTATTCTGAACAAAAGCAGAACAATGATGTGCCACTGGTTTGGCCAATCTAAATTTTTATGCTGATACAATGCTGCTAGAAGCCTCAAAACCATAAAAATGTATGGTTTTGAGGCTTCTAGCAGTATCGTATCAGCATAACCTTTCTTTGAAAATAAAACATACTACTAACACCAGTACAGAAAATTATATCTAGTATGTTAATAATATGTAAGAGTTTATTGTACATCCATCCAATAATCTTTACTTGTGCCATGAATTGTACTTTTAAGGCGTAAGAGTATGGTCATACCTTAGTATTGCGCCAAAACCTTTTTTCTTAGCTTTTTTCTCCTGATCGTCAGTTTCTTCCTTTTTCTTATCCTTTACTTTTGCTTTGTCCTTTTCCTTCTCTTTTTTCTTATCTTTCTTTTTTTTGTCCTTGTTTGATTTATCAGTATCTTCTAGCTGTGCAGTCTCCATTGGGGCTGCTTGGCTGGAGTGGGAACTCACATCAGAAAGACCATCTAGGCAAAAGGGGTGGAAAATCAATTACACATACAGTGCTCGTTCAATGCCATTCAATGTGATCACCAAGCGTTTAAGCATGACATTCATAATGGGTAATAGTTGGTTTCTCTACAGCTGGTCACTTGATCCCCCACATGCTCCATGTCATGCATCATGACAAACTGCCCTCATTACCTCGTACATAATCTTACAATGAAAAGGTCAAGAAGACACAGGCTAAGTCAATCATTTTCACTAATAAATGATCTGTTAAAAGCAATTTAAAGCAATCCATACAGCATATTCAATTTACATATTGTGAATTTTACAGCACAAGTAAGAGGTGCTATACAATAAAATAGAGTTAGAATGGAACGCTGGGAAATAAAACTGGTGCGATCTGAAGACAGTAATTATAATAATACAGGGGATCAGTGGGCAAAGTTCATGTACTGGTGGGACCAGACCTATATATAAAGGTTATGGTCAATATCAGTGATGGCAGCCAGCAGATGAGAGCAGAAGCGACTCTGTATTCAAGGGCAGGGGCGTTGCTAGGTCTACAAAAGATCTGGGGCTAGAGCCCATAGCAGCCAAGTAAAGAAGGTCATACGCTTGGCAGGCATACACATGCATATAATATATATGTGTGTGTGTGTGTGTGTGTGTGTGTGTGTATATAAATAAATAAAACACTATATATCTACATATTACATAAGGGTCTCCAAAGCCCCCCTCATTACATCAGGGTCCCTAGAGAGCCTCCCCCTTACATCGGGGTCCCTAGAGAACTTGTCACGTCACCTGCCACTAGATGCAAATTGTTACATACAGAGAGGCTAGGGGCTAGGGTATATAGAAGAGAGGCTAGTGTATACAGAGAGGCTGGGTATAAAGAGAGGCTAGTGTATATACAGAGAGGATGGTGTATATACAGAGAGGATGGGTATACATATAGGCTGGTGTATATACGGAGAGGCTGGGTATATACAGAGAGGCTGGGTGTACACAGAGAGGCTAGGTATACAGAGAGGCTGAGTATATACAGAGAGGTTGGGTATATACAGAGAGACTAAGTATACAGAGAGGCTAGGTATATACAGAAAGACTGGGTATACTGACAGGCTGAGTGTATACAGAGAGGCTGGGTATATACAGAGAGGCTGGGTATATACAGAGAGGCTGGGTGTACACAGAGAGGCTGGGTATATACAAAGACGCTGGGTATACAGAATTTCCCCCTCCCCCCATGGTCTGCACTCACCTGCTCAGGAGTTCAGTGTGAGAAACTTCCTCCCGCCTCTATGATATGGGCGGAGCAAGGAGGAGACTCTCATACTCATCTCCCTTCTCTGGGTGTCAGTGTAGCACGGAGTGCAGACAGGATGTGTCAGGCAGCCCGGGACATTCTCATAATAGGGCCAGCTCTGGATAGGGCTATGGGCCCCAGATTCGGGGCTCCAGCCTCAATAGCCACCCCTTAATGACACCACTGTTCAAGGGTGAGAAAAAAAGAGGGAAAGTGGCGCCACTCTGAGTGCAGTAAGCTAGTAGTAATTCAGGTTTAATCAACATAGTATACACTCACATTGTGTAGAATTAAAACAAGCATGGTCTTTAAAGGCTTCATAAACAGTATCTCACAAAAGTGAGCACACCCCTCAAATTTTTGTAAATATTTTATTATAGCTTTTCATGTGACAACACTAAAGAAATGACAATTTGCTACAATGAAATGTAGTGAGTGTAAAGCTTGTATAACTGTAAATTTGCTGTCCCCTCAAAATAACTCAACACACAGCCATTAATGTCTAAACCGCTGGCAACAAAAATGAGTACACCCCTAAGTGAAAATTTCCAAATTGGGCCCAATTAGCCATTTTCCCTACCCGGTGTCATGTGACTTGTTAGTGTTACAAGGTCTCAGGTGTGAATGAGGAGGTGTGTTATCGCTGAATCTGAAAAAAAAGAATTGTGGCTGTACATAAAGATGGCCTAGGCTATAGGAAGATTGCCAAGACCCTGAAACTTGGCTGTACCACAGTGACCAAGACCATACAGCGGTTTAACAAGACAGGTTCCACTAAGAACAGGCCTTGCCATGGTTGACCAATGAAGTTGAGTGCACATGCTCAGCATCATATCCAGAGGTTGTCTTTGAGAAATAGACATATGAGTGCTGCCAGCATTGCTGCAGAGGTTGAAGGGGTGGGGGGTCAGTCTGTCAGTGCTCAGACCATATGCCGCACACTGCATCAAATTGGTCTCCATAGCTGTCGTCCCAGTAGGAAGCCTCTTCTAAAGATGATGCACAAGAAAGCCCACAAACAGTTTGCTGAAGACAAGTGGACTGAGGACTTGGATTACTAGAACCATGGCCTGTGGTCTGATGAGACCAAGATAAACTTATTTGGTTCAGATGGTGTCAAGCGTGTGTGACGGTAACCAGACGAGGATTACAAAGACAAGTGTGTCTTGCCTACAGTCAAGCATGGTGGTGGGAGTGTCATGGTTTGGGGCTGCATGAGTGCTGCCGGCACTGGGGAGCTACAGTTTATTGAGGGAACCATGAATGCCAACATGTACTGTGACATACTGAAGCTGAGCATGACCCTCTCCCTTCAGAGACTGGGCCGCAGGCAGTATTTCAATATGATAACGACCCCAAAAACACCTCCAAGATGACCACTGCCTTGCTAAAGAAGCTGAGGGTAAAGGTGATGGACTGGACAAGCATGTCTACAGACCTAAACCCTATTGAGCATCTGTGGGGCATCCTCAATTGGAAGATGGAGAAGCGCAAGGTCTCTAACATCCACCAGCTCCATGATATCATCATGGAGGAGTGGAAGATGACTCCAGTGGCAACCTGTGAAGCTCTGGTGAACTCCATGCCCAAAAGGGTTAAGGCAGTGTTGGAAAATAATGGTGGCCACACAAAATATTAACACTTTGGCCCAATTTTGACATTTTCACTTAGGGGTGTACTCACTTTTGTTGCCAGTGGTTTAGACATTAAGGTGTCCTTTTATGAAAGTGCGGTAAAATACCGCTTTTCAGTTCTCAGGCATTCTCAGAGGAGATCGCTCTCCTCTGAGTGCCTGTTTATGAAAGTGTGTAGATCGCTTCTCATGTTGAGTTGAGGAGCGATCTACAAACGCCGGGAACTCCTGAGAATGGCTCCTCTCACTATAATCTCGCGTGATATAGCGGGATTACAGTATGAGGAACCATAAAATACAAAAGTTTAACACAAATCAGCACACATTATTCCCCAACATATTAATAAAATAATAAAGTTAAATTCCCCCTACACAATATACATTAACCTAATTATAAAAAAAACATTGTCAATATTTAAAGATCATACATGTCCCTATTTAAATGTGAATGGTGTATAGTAAATGAATGTAATGCACATATGTAATGCAGCTATACACCATTCATATAAATGCAAAATACATTTATAATCATTAAAAAAATCATTTTAATAAAGTATACAAGTATAAATATTAATAAATTAAAATAAAATATATTTCATAATTGATAAACATAAAAATTGATAAACTGGTGCAATGGGAGAACACTGCGAATCCACTGCGGGTTCCCGCATCGCACCGACTCGCATGTCAGTTCACACTGCCATATGCGAATCGCTGGGGAGTGTCAATACATTGTTAACGACACCCCCAGTTCAGCTTGCATATCGCACTGCGAACTGACAGTCCGGACATGAATCGGATCGCATATGTGTGAACACACATGCGATCCGATTCTGGTCCAAACAGAAAAAAGGGTCCTGTGTGTGTTTGCACCGAATGCGGTGCAATATCAGCCATACTATCTGTACAGCTGATATCGCACCGCACAGACATCGCATGTATTGTGAATGGCAGTGTGCTGCGAATAACATGCGATGCCTGTGCGATGTCCGGCATCGCACAAGTGTGAACTGGGCCTAAAAGTTAACAACACCCCCAAATCAGTTCGCATATCGCAGTGCGATCTGCAAACTCGGACAGTAATCGAATCGCATGGGTGTGAACACCCATGCGATCCGATTCTGCTGTGGAACAAAAAAAGGGTCCTGTAAGAGTTTGGTCCGAGGGCAATGCAAATTTAGCAATACTATCTGTATGGCTGAAATCGCATCGCACAGAGATCGGATGTGATTTTGCACTGCAGTGCGGTGCAAATCACATCCGATCTCGGACACCGCAGCAGTGGGAACTGGCCCTAAATCATACTGCATTTGCACCAAAATGGTACAGGACCCTTTATTTGGTCCGCACTGGAATCGGATCGCATGGGTGTGAACACCCATGCGATCCGATTCCTGCACCATTACATAGTTCGCACTGCGATCTGTGAAATGATCTGGGGGTGTCATTAACTTTACATTGACACCCGCAGTGGTGCGCATATGTCAATGTAGGTGCGATGTGAAAACCCACACAGGAATCACGCTGGTTCACGCATCGCACAAGTGTGAACCCAGCCAGAGACGTGAACATCTAAAAAAAATATATATTTATATCTATATATAGATATATAGATATAGCTATATATCTATATATAGATATATATATATATATGTATGTATATATATCTATATCTATATATATATCTATATATATAGATATAGATATATATAGATATATATATATACATACAGATATATATCTATATATATAGATATATATACACACACTATAAATTCCTATCCTGCTGGTTTTGGGGTGTGTAATGGTGGGGAAGGTGTGCTCTGACTGTTTGGTGAAAGAAAGAAGTCAAAAGACTTCTTGCTTTCTCCAGAATATCAGCCAGTTTCAGGCTTCTCACTCTGATTCTCCACTTCTGAAATGGTGAATCAGAAAGTGAGAATTCTGTCACAGATCGCCAGTGAGGTGCCGCGATCGCACCTTCATAAACTGGCCGTTTCTGTGAAGTCAGTTACAATTTCTCACTGTGCTGAGATAATCAGCGGAGAACATGTTCTCCACTGATTATCTCAGTTTCATAAACTGGTAATGAGCTATGATCAGCGGTGAGACTCGGGATCGCCGCTGATCTCAGTTTCATAAAAGGACACCTAATGGATGTGTGTTGAGTTATTTTGAGGGAACAGAAAATTTACACTGTTATATAAGCTGTACACGCACTACTTTACATTATAGCAAAGTGTCCTTTCTTCAGTGTTGTCAGATGAAAAAATATAATAAAATGTTTACAAAAACGTGAGGGGTGTACTCACTTTTGTGGGATACTGTGTATATATATATATATATATATATATATATATATATATATATATATATATATATATAAGTCTCCTAAGCACATGGTACATTTGCGGTTTTAAAAACAAAGCTTGGACAGTACACTATAACTTGGGCACACAGCCTGGACAGTGCAGTACCTTCTTCAGCCTCTGGTCCATCATAAGACTTATCAATTGCAGCCCTGAAGCTCTCATTACAGCCCCTACCACGGACCATGTGTGGTCTAGGTCTGTAAAAGGGAAGATCATTTTTCTTGACTTCTGCCACTGCTGTTTGCAGACTCTCCAGCGAGCTGGACTTTTTTAGACCCAATCTTGGACCAAGATCTTTTCCAGGAGAATCTGCAACAAAAACATGGTCAATTTTTATTGCTAACTGTAATGGTTTAATGTAAATTGTTCTAACACATATCACACAATTTCTATAATCATGCACTCTTTTAATCTGTTTCAGTATAGCATCTTTCCTTTAATAAATCTGCTAAATTATACATCCCTGCCCAGTGACAGTAGATGGATTGTTAAGCTTTTTTTCTTGAGTTTAAGTGTTCTTTACTTCTGTAGAGATCAAGAAGTTATTTTTTTTTTAAAAGAATAAAAGGTGTGTGGTCTTTAATTGAAAGTAATCAATCCCTTACACACACACATTATGTGAGGGTGTATATATACATAATAATTAAGTTGATTTATGAAGCGCAAACAGGCTGTTCATTTTGCAAGGAAAAGTTGCACTTTGCAAGGGAACTTTACCCAGAGCTTAGTGAATGTGGCAAGTCTAGGTTCACATCTATGTAGGCTGCGCTTAACGCGTTTTTCAGGCACATTTTGAAGTGCGTTTTTAAACCCTAATTGTTGATGCATTTTTTCATGCAGTTTTCATGCATTTTGCTTTTTTTTCTCTTTAAACACACTGTAAATACACTTTATTAGCTAGTTGCTAAGGGCTGGGCCGGGAAGCCAGCCACCGTGTCCTTCACAACAGATGAGATCATCATTTGTCAATGGGTTGTAAAAAAAAAAAAATTGCCAGCAATTAAAAATGGCGTGTGTCCCCCCCCCCCAGGTCCCCACCAGGCTGTTTGGGTCTAATATGGATTTGAAGGGGACCATCCCACGCCAAAATTTTGAAAAAAAAAAAATGGCGTGGAGTCCCCCCAAAATCCAGACCCTTATCCCAGCATGCAGGTTAGGAATGGGAGGGGATGAACCCCCCCTGAACAATACCAGGCCGCATGCCCTCAACATGGGGGGGTGCTTTGGGGCCCTCCTCACCCCAAAGCCACTTGTCCCCATGTTGACGGGGACAAGGGCCTCTTCCCAACAACCCTGGGTGGTGGTTGTGGGGGGTTTTCGGGCAGGAGGCTTATCGAAATCTGGAAGCCCCCTTTAATAAGGGGGCCCCCAGATCCTGACCCCTCCCCTATGTAAATGAGTGTGGGGTACATTGCACCCCTACTCATTCACCAAAAAAAGTGTCAAAATAAAAACAGTAGACAGTTTTTGACAAGTCCTATGTTAAGAATGTCCCCCCTCGTAGCTCCAACGTGTCCTCTCTCTCTGGTACCGCCACCGCTGTTGCCCCCCCTTGGTAGTTTCTTCTTCCTCCACTGTCTTCTCCCTCTGGTGGTTCCTTCTCCCTCCGGTGAGGTCTTCTTCCTGACCCGAAAAAAAACAAACAAAAATGCTCCCACTTCCTGGGAGGCCTCCCGCCGAATGCATTCCCTGCGATTTGACAGTTCTTATATAGGTAAGGGGCGGAGCCATCTGACCATGTCACCCGGTGACACCGCCTCCTTCTGGTGCATGCTGGCCACGTGATGTCAGAAGGGGCGGTGCCATCGCGTGATGTGGCCTGGTGGCCCTGCCCTTTACCTATATAAGAAATTTTAAAGCGCAGAGGAGGCGGGGGAATTTTTAATTCTTTTTATTTTTCGGGTCGGCAGGCGACGTGATTAATGATGGATTTATATCGAGGGACGCTATTTTTTAATTTTTTTAATAAATGAATTGTCAAAAACTTGTCTCTTGTGTTTATTAATTTTTGACACTTTTTTGGTGAATAAGAGGGGGTACTATGTACCTGATACTCATTCACATGGGGGGGGTCTGAACCCCTAAGCCACTCCGCCAGCAGACCCCCACAACCACAGTTGTGGGGATGAGGCCCTTGTCCCCATCAATATGGGGGCAAGGTGCTTTGGGGCGGGGGGCAGAGCGCCCCCTCTGTCCTAAAGCACCCACCCCCCCATGTTGAGGACATGTGGCCTGGTATGGTTCAGGAGGTGGGAGCTTACTTGTCTCCCCTCTTTTCTGACCTGCTAGGGTCCATGCCCGGATAAGAGTCTGGTACAGATTTTGGGGGACCCCACACACCGTTTAAAAAAAAAATAGTAGCGTGGGGTTCCCCTCCAGATCCATAACAGATCCGAAAGTCCTGGTATGGAATGGGGTGGACCCCACACCATTATTTTCTTTATTATTTTTTTTTTTTACCGACACCTTTATTTTTTTGTTGTTTCCCCTAGCGGGGAAACCCATTGACAGTTGAGGACTCATCGGTTGTTAAGGACACCACAGCCGGCATTTGGAGAATAGCCAAATGTTCGGCCCAAACTCATGCTAAACCGTTTGCCCATCCCTACTCCTTAATACACCTAAAACACTAAATAAAGAGGTTAACATTGGGTAAGTAACATAAGTCACATTCGTTATCATTTTTTACATTTTTGAAGTTTTATTTCAGCCTTTTGTCATGACAAATACATTTTGATAAGTCGTAGACTAACAACTTATCTTTATCATCAAAGGCTTTTTACCGTAATGCTTTCTCTGCATTATGGTAAAAAAACAAAAACAAAAAAAAAAACCTTTTAGGTCTAGTATTTATGCATGTTTCATGTTTTTTTCTGCCCAAAAACTCATGCACTGGCGGTGTGTTTTTTTTTTTTTTTTTTCGAGCCTGGAAACTCCTATATGTGCATGGCCACATGAGGATAACAGAGGTAAGTTTACAGGCTGAAAAAAAAATCAAACACCTGTAAAAGTGGTGCTTTTTACAGCCTGTTGGCATGAAACCTAAATATATGTTTCTTATCGTACATCATGGGACACAGAGCCATAGTAGTTACTATGTGGGTTATAGGCCACCTTTTGGTGATGGACACTGGCACGCCCTAAGACAAAAAGTGCACTCCCTATATAACCCCTTCCACTACTGGGAGTACCTTAGTTTTTTCACCAGTGTCTAAGGTGTTGGTCACGCATAAAGATGTGCTGTGCTGAGCTCCACTGGAGCAATCCTTGCTGGGGCTAGCCATGCAGCCGGATCCATTCAAAGTGTCTTTTTGGCCAAATTGAATGGTACCCGGGCCTCGTATCCGAAGAAATGAGGTTTTGCCCGTAACGCTTCTCTTTTCAGAGAGCTGGACCCCGGAATCCACTACTTTTTGGTATTAAGGCCATAAAGTTTTTACTGGTGGGATGCTATTGTCGGCCTTATCAGTGTTTTTTTCAACGACCACTTGCTTCACACTCTCTGGTTCGTGACTTTATTCAGGGGATAACGCGGATTAATCCCCCAGTTAAGTCACCCCTGAACCCTTGGGACTTAAATTTAGTCCTGTCGGCTTTACAGAAACAGCCTTTTGAGCCAATTTGAGATATTCCTTTGGTCCTCTTGACGTGCAAAATAATTTTCTTGGTTGCCATATCTTCTGCAAGAAGAGTATCAGAGTTGGCTGCTCTTTCTTGTAAAGAGCCATATTTGATTGTTCATAAGAATAAGGTTGTATTGCGGCCTCATCCTAATTTCCTACTGAAAGTAGTGTCAGGCTTTCATTTAAACCAGGATATTGTTATGCCTTCATTTTTTCCAGAACCTCGTTCTGTGGAAGAAAATTCACTACATTCTCTTGATGTGGTGAGAGCGGTCAAAGTCTATTTAAAAGTGACCGCTCAGATTTGTAATACAGATGTTTTGTTTGTGCTGCCAGACGGTCCTAAAAGAGGACAAGCAGCGCCGAAATCTGCTATTTCTAAATGGATTTGTCAAGTGATTGTTCAAGCTTATGGTTTAAAAAGGAAAATTCCTCCTTTTCGTATTAAAGCGCACTCCACCAGGGCTGTTAGTGGTTCTTGGGTAGTGCATCACCAAGCATCCATGGCTTATTTCTGCAAGGCCGCAACTTGGTCTTCAGTCCATACATTTACCAGATTCTATCAAGTAGATGTAAAAGGTCATGAGGATATCGCCTTTGGGTGCAGTGTACTGCAGGCTGCAGTATAAGTCCTCTAGACTCTTATTGCCCTACTTTTGTTGCCTCTCCCTCCATTCAGTTGGCATTGCTATGGGACATCCCACATAGTAACTACTATGGCTCTGTGTCCCGTGATGTACGATAAGAAAATAGGATTTTTATAACAGCTTACCTGTAAAATCCTTTTCTTTGAAGTACATCATAAGACACAGAGGTCCCTCCCTTCTTTGGTATACATGTGTATTGCTTTGCTACAAAACTGAGGTACTCCCAGTAGTGGGAGGGGTTATATAGGGAGTGCACTTTTTGTCTTAGGGCATGCCAGTGTCCATCACCTGAAGGTGGCCTATAACCCACACAGTAACTACTATGGCTCTGTGTCCTGTGATGTACTTCAAAGAAAAGGATTTTACAGGTAAGCTGTTCTCCTACCAACAGAAGAATTGTTATCAGTTAGATTAATCAATTATTCAAACGGAGCTCCTAGACCACGTTCAAATTGCAGTAGAAACAGCAAGCTATAGCCAATGGAAAATCAAATGAATGGCATCTGGTGAAATGGCATGGGTTTGATTCTGGGTTGTGAGAAAGATAACCCAGGACAAAATTTGCAGGAAGTAATTGAAGGATGAGGTCAAAACATTTTGAGGAAGCTCAACAAATACAAGATCAAAAACTCTAAGACAATATCAAGTATAATTCCAAACTATGACATCTGTGCTTACAGGAAAAAAAATGTTAACCACTTCCCGCCCAGCCTATAGCAAAATGATGGGCGGGCGGTGGTTCAGTTATTCTGACTGGGCATCATATGACGTTGCGGCGAACGGTGGAGCGGTGTGTTAGTCTGACACACCGCTACACCGATCTCGGTAAAGAGCCTCCAGCGGAGGCTCTTTACCACGTGATCAGCCGTGTCCAATCACGGCTGATCACGATGTAAATAGGGAAAGCCATTGATCGGCTTTTCCTCACTCGCGTCTGACAGACGCGAGTAAACGAGAGCCGATCGGCAGCTCTCCTGACAGGGGGGGTTTGCGCTGATTGTTTATCATGACAGGGATGCCACTAGGACCACCAGGGAAGTGGGCAACATATGAATGGCCAGGTATGTACCCCATGGCCATCCACATGTGCAAATTATGCCTGATCTGTGCCAATCAGTGCCCACAAATGGGCACTGATTGGCACAGATCGGGCATAATTTGCACATTTATCAGTGCCCGTCAGTGTAGCCATATCAGTGCCCATCATTGAATGAGAAAACTTACTTATTTACAAAAAATTTTAACAGAAACAAAGAAAAACTTTTTTTTTCAAAATTTTCTATCTTTTTTTATTTGTTGCGCAAAAAATAAAAATCCCAGAGGTGATAAAATACCACCAAAAGAAAGCTCTACTCATGTGAACAAAATGATAAAAAATTTGTTTGGGTACAGTGTAGCATGACCGCGCAATTGGCATTCAAATCGCGACAGGGCTGAAAGGTGAAAATTGGCTTGGGCAGGAAGGTGTCTAAGTGCCTGGTATTGAAGTGGTTAGGCACTTGGCAATGGTACAGCTGCTCTTTTACTAAATCAACAAGCGTTTGGTCTATTTTTCATCTGTCCATTTTTGGATGAAAAATGTGGTTAGGCACTTGGCAATGGTACAGCTGTTCTTTTACTAAATCAACAAGTGTTTTGTCTATTTTTCATCTGTCCATTTTTGGATGAAAAATGGACAGCAATTCTTTCCTATGGACTTATGGAGGCAAACAGATGACCATTTGTTTACATCCGCCTACATACAATAGGTATCTGTTTTGGTGTCTTTTTAAATAGAACTAGGATGCATCGTTTTCTGTTTACAAGGATCTCAGCTATGATTTCTTTTGTCTAAACTGCTGAAGAACACACTAATGTAAATAACACTAAAGACAGATGTATAAACTGATGAAGCATAAATCAGTGAATCAACGAGTCCCCCTCTGATGAAGTCGTTAATTGATATACCGTGGAAGGCGGAGCACCTCAAGGCACACAGCGAGTAGAACATTGGTTTGTTGCCTGGAATAACAGCCTGATCTCAGTCATCTGGAGCTGCATCCTGCTCAGACTAGCAGTGTTTAGCCTCTGTGTAACTGTGTCCATGTGAGTTTGGTTTTAATACAATTGTAAAGGAATTAAGCATTTGCATACAGAGAGCACTACTCCTTGTATTTTGCATCCTTTTATGGCCATTTATGTATTTTGGAACTAAAGAGGAGAAGATCCAGTGAACCAGTTGTTGAGCTGATCCCGGTTAAATGGAAAAAGCGCTATTAGACCTTCTGTAATCAGAATGTCTGTAATAGAAGTTGAAGGTCCATCCATGAGCATTTCAGTGGTGGTGGAGTATTAAACACATACACTGGGTTCTGCTGTGTTCCTTGGGCAGAAGAATTCTTATGTTTCATTGAATGGATTGATTACTGCATGTACTGTTAATTCAATTTGTTTCAGAGTTACATTGATACACACATTTTTGGGCACAGAAGTTATAAATACTTCTGTATATTTTTTAATAATTGTTTTGGAATTATTTTGAAGGGTATACAGTATCTCACAAAAGTGAGTACACCCTTCACATTTTTGTAAATATTTTATTATGTCTTCATGTGAAGAAATTTTCAACACTGAAGAAAATACACTTTGTTACAATGTAAAGTAGTAAGTGTACAGCTTGTATAACAGTGTAAATTTGCTGTCCCCTCAAAATAACTCAACACACAGCCATTAATGTCTAAACCGCTGGCAACAAAAGTGAGTACACCCCTAAGTGAAAAGACAACCTCTGGATATGACACTGAGCATATGCACTCAATTTCTTTGGTCGACCATAGCAAGGCCTGTTCTGAGTGTAATCTGTCCTGTTAAACCATTGTCTGGTCTTGGCCACCGTTTCAGGGTCTTGGCAATCTTCTTATAGCCTAGGCAATCTTTATGTAGAGCAACAATTCTTTTTCTCAGATCCTCAGAGAGTTCTTTGCCATGAGGTGCCATGTTGAACTTCCAGTGACCAGTATGAGTGAGAGTGATAACATCAAATTTAACATACCTGCTCCCCAATCACACCTGAGACCTTGTAACACTGAGTAACATGACACCGGGGGGGGGGGGGGGGGGGGTGGCTAATTGGGCCCAATTTGGACATTTTCACTTAGGGGTGTACTCACTTTTGTTGCCAGCGGTTTAGACATTAATGGCTGTGTGTTGAGTTATTTTGAGGGGACAGCAAATTTACACTGTTATACAAGCTGTACACTCACTACTTGACATTGTAACAAAGTGTCATTTATTCAGTGTTGTCACATGAAAAGATATAATTAAATAGTTACAGAAATGTGAGGGGTGTACTCACTTTTGTGAGATACTGTACATGAATTTAATTTGTTTGGTGTAGCGTGGCACACTGTGTGGTTTCTGAATCAGTACATCAGTTTTTTCTTAAAAAAAACCCGGAATTTAACTGAAGATGCCCATGTGAAAGGACTCTTTACAGGCTAATATTTCTGGAGGTAAGCAGAGGTGTATTGTGTTAAGGTCAAAATGTGTAGAAAAAAAAGTGATATTCATTAGGTCCTGCATATGGGTAGGTCAAAAATGAAGATGCAGCCATGAGAGAATAGGTAGAATTTGCAAGTTAACAGGAGTATTATAATTGGTAATGTTGTCAATGCATCAGACTGTAATTTAATTTCCCTTCAGAGTATCTCTGCTAGAAAAAAATACATTCTATCATTTTTCCAACTGTTTTGCTTCAAAACAAACCTGCTAATACTGGGCAAAGTAACATCTTCACTTTACAGGAGGCAATGGCAGCTGTTTTGCAAACCTTTCCTGTTCTTCCCTGACAACTTAATCTAATGACCAGCTTAGAGAAACACCTGGTATTTGTGGGTATGAAAGAATATATGACACTCCCCCTGCCTGCCTCCACTGAGGTACACTGTGAATTTTCTTTCTTAAAAATATTATTTTTAAATTGCTATTTGGACTTTATCTATTGGTTTTTAGCTGTACATAGTAACATGCCACTGCACCTTGTAGGTGCCCTAATGTTTCAAGAAGCACAACCAATACTAAAACATATTGCTAACCAGTGTGAATTCCACTGGATTTTGTCCAGCTCAGGTTCCATATGTAATATTAGGCTTATGAGCATGAAAGTGAAGACCACCCAAATAGTAAAGACTATTTCCCACTCTCTCTTTTATGCACTGTAATCTTGTCAAGCTCAATAAATGTAAAAGGAACCAGATGGGATAACCAATTGTGTTTAGCATTAAGTTACTTTCAATAAAAGTGGACAGCTAGGCCCGTTCAAGCTAAAGAATCAGAATTCAATATAATCCAACAATTCTTTGATTCAATGTTTTTCAATTGTAAAAACAATATGATTAGAAAAGAATACACACACATAGATAATTATTTGTTGTCATATAATGCACCATTCTATGAGTGGCACTCATACTTTGATTGTTTATCTCTTTTAACTGATAAAATGTGTTATTTCACCCACAACTTCTGGTCACTCCTATGGTGTCCAAATAGGCTGCCTGCTGCCTCACTATTTCATTTAGTGAACTACTTATTAACTGTTTTTTTTTTTGTACATAGAGTTAGAACCTATATTTGGCTTTTATAGCTGTCTGTGATCTTGTTGGTTTTATTTCCATCTCTATGGCATTAGGCATAGAAATCAAGGAAACAGATGTCATAGGGACAAGGTAAATGCCAACAGCAATTGAAACATGATGGAGGTTTTAATCATTTCAACCTCACTACATAAACTTTTTTGTTGCTCCCTATGTTCCTAGTTGGAGAGATTTCCCCTTTTGTTTCCTGTCCATTGGAATCCCTGTCATAAACACAAGAAATTAAGGGAAAACTCGCTAGTGGAGACATAAATAGCAATACATATACAAATATGACAGAGGTTATTATCCTTTATCACTGACCCCATTGTCTTTCAAATGAAAAAAAAAAACAAAAAAAACTTTTGCCTAAAGTAGACTTAAATGTTTTATTTGACGTACTTACCAGGGTTAATAACCATCCCTGTAATTACTGGCATTTCCTTTTTTTTAAGATTTTTTTAATTGAGTTTGTAAGCATGCTATAGTATAAACAAAGCTCTAATATATATTACAATTAGGTAGGAAAAATAAATAAACTGTTTAATGTCCTTCAATAATAAGAAGTCATCTAGAACAAAGGTAATTGTGGTTGAACCAAGTTATCTCACGGCATGTATAAAATACATACATTCGGAGATACAGTTAGACCTCAACACCTGACACTAACCGTCCAGGGGCACAGTTGTAAGGGGTGATTGTGTACACCATGGCTATACAGTTAAATTTGACACTGGTGCAGGTGAACAGCCCTGAATGCTGATGGCTGTAAGCCCCCAAGTGAATGAGACCTAAGAGGGTTTTTGCATAAAAGTATAGAGCTCTTATCAGTTGTTTTGGGTGTGAAGGGATCTGAACATCCTTTACTAAACCAAAAAGACACACTTTGGGGCAGGAGTGATTAGGGAGGCCTGAAGTGGCTTCCATTAAACAGTACCCAAAATAATTGGAGCAAGGGGCAAGGCCATAGAACATGAAATAAATGTGCATCCTGGCCCAAGCTCAAAAACAAAAGACAGGATGGCTAATCCGTAATCTATATACAAGTAGGAGTTTAAAGCGGAGTTCCACCCAAAAATGGAACTTCTGCTTTAGGGAAGGTGACCCTCTGACATGTCACATTTGGCATGTCATTTTTTGGAGGGAGTGGAAACCCTCTTTGTAGAGGGTTCCAGCTCTCACTTCCTCCCGGGGCACCGCGGCACCGGAAGTAAGTTCACCTCTCCCCCCCTCCCTCTTGGCAATCATCTGGGACACATCACAGGTCCCAGATGATTGCCCGGCCGTTCACAGTGCGCAGCGCGGCTCGCGCATGCACAGTGCGTGCCCGGCTGTGAACCTACAGCCGGGCGCCCACACTGACAATGCCGGTGCCGCAGAGAGGAGGGGGAAACGAGAGGGGCATCGTTCCCCCCGCATCGCTGGACCCTGGGACAGGTAAGTGTCTTATTATTAAAAGTCAGCAGCTGCAGTATTTGACTTTTAATTTTTTTTTTTAGTCGGAACTCCGCTTTAATAAATTGGGTGGTCCTTTAATAACTTGGGGATACATCTTACCCCCACATATCAAGCGCTTTTTCAATATAATTATCGTCCCATTTTTGGGCAGGGTTATGGCAATAAATATGGCAATTTTGCTTAGAGTACTATTTTTGCTCTCTTTATACATGTCACCAAATCCACCATAGAGTATCTCTAGAGGGACATCAACAAATTTGTATGGCTTTCCAAGAAACCAGGATTTCACAAATCTCTTTTGTATGTGCTTCAAACTCTGGGTTTACCTAATCTATGGCTGTATTATCCTGAGGCTAGACTCACTCAAACAACACAATGACACACTCCAGAAGGTGATGATCCACAGCTATCCTTTGAAACACACTCCATCTTGCCATATCATCTGCCAGGCCTGTTATGTCCAATTCCATACAGACAAACCTCATATTTCCCTTAAAAAAGACAGTGGCTCAATCTTTGCATCTTTGGTCTCTTTACAAAAAGAAATTCAATCTGGTTATATGATTTCCTCTGCTGCACCACTTTCCCCCTTTTTAGGTGAACCCCATCCAGGTTCCAAACCAAAGCTCATTCTTCTTTGCCTGCAAAGGAGTAGTATGTAACTGGTTCCCAAGTATACTGACATACATTTGCTGATGTTTAATGTACATGATACATGATGATGTACTGTCTTATATCTGTTTGTATCCCTGTTGTATTTTGGTTGTATTCTTATCTTCCAAATAAAATGTTTGTAAACAAAATAAATAAATACATTGGGTGGTACAATCTGAGTTGATCTAGTTTAATCCTGGAGAAAAATAATAGAGGACATATAAGAGCCCTCAAAATTCTCTCAATTTTCTGTCACTTGCGGTAGAATACAATGCCACTTATGCTGAATTAGTGGCAGAGTTTGGTCTGTTCGAGTAAGAAGCAGTGCAGCATAGTACTGTATACTTAGTTCAGCATTATCAAAAGACAGTAGGAGCTTCACCAAAGGGATGCATGATAATATCACACCAATACTTTTAACGTGACACTAAAGATGTAATTAAAAAAACAAAAAACAAACATGTTATACTTACCTGCTCTGTGCAATGGTTTTGAAAACAGCAGCCCTGATCCTCTTCTTTTTGGGTCCCCCTCTGGCGGTCCTGCCCCCCCCACCGAGTGCCCCCATAGCAAGCCTTTTGCTATGGGGGGTACTCAAGCAGGCTAGCTCCCAAGCCACGCTCTTGTAAATGGACACTGTCCATTCACACACAGAGCGTGGCTCAGCCCACCCCGTCCCATTCTCTCCTCATTAGCTGTGTTTGACAATGACCAATGGCCTCTACTGCTGTGTGATCCAATGAGGAGAGGGAGACACAGGAAAGCTGCTGCTCTCATGTACATCGCTGGATTGAGATGAGGCTCAGGTAAGTAAATGTGGGGGGTAGCTGCACCAGAAGGTTTTTTTTTTTTTTTATCTTAATGCACAGAATACATTAAGGTAAAAAAAAAAAAATTCTGCCTTCAGAACCACTTAAAAACCGAGTGGTAGGAGCATGTCACAGTTGTTGATAGTATAGGAATTTACTATTACCATACAAATCACCAATACCATATTCCAGTTGCATAGCCTGGAAACTTAGAAATGATCCATCAGCATAGAGCTGGTACACAAATTTAAGGAGGACCAATACCTTGTACTAGTAACAGTTAGAAACTTAGAAAGAGAAAGATTATTCCAACTTGGATTGTTTGGGGAGCTTTCTCAATCACTCTTACAAACAACCCTATTAACAGTGTAATGTTAATCAGAACAGTGCCCTGCAGGTGGCTGATGGTCTGGTGATGAACAGAATTATGTAGTCATGATTGTCTCTTCAGTGACTACACAAGCATTGTCCCTGGTAGGACAGAGCCAGTCATCTATATTAATTATTTGTTTTTCCTTTCTAATGATCTGGTCGTGGAGAATTGTCACCAGTGCCAGTATGTTTTACAGTCAAAGGTTTGCAAATGCATACATTTTGACTGACATTGCTCATACTTGCTGTTTATCTTATACATTTTTTTTTCTGCAGGGTGAGGTAGAGCTGTAGTGAATCAGCTCTGACTTTTATCCAGATTATTTTGTATTATAAAGGATTTATATAACACCAACAGTTTGCTTAGCACTTTACAAAATAAAGGATGTAAGTACACGTACATTTTACAATACAAGACAAGAGGATTGGGGGGGCCTGCTCAGGAGAGCTTACAAAGTAAAAAGAAGGGGCAGATACAAAACCTAGTAACTGTGAGGAGATGATTGAGAAAATGGAAAATCTGTTTTAGGTAGATTACCTACAGGAGGGCAGATTAGGAAATCACCAGAAAGAATGGGTTAGAGAGTTCCAGGGTGGGTAAAGACTCTAGAGTAGTCCTAGAGGTGAGCATGGGAGAAGGTGACAGGGGAGCTAGAGAGCAGGAGGTCTTGGGAGGAGCAGAGAGGAAGGTTTGGTTGATATTTTGAGACAAGTTTGGTAATGTAGCTGGGAGCAGAGTTGTGGATAACTCTTAATGATGATGTTAGTATTTTGAAATGTATTTATTGGGCGAGTGGAAACCAGTGGAGGGAGTGGCAGAGTGGGCCAGCGAATACTGAATGGCCACAGAACACACAGTAAAACCTGGGGACGATAGAGATACAGTCACAAGACTTCCCCTGTAAAGAATGCAGAAACATTGTGGCTACACCATGTTACAAAGTGCTCATGTGGAACACTCCATAGCAGTATCAGAAGACCAGGAAATGATTCAAAAGACCAGGTAATGGCATATGTCTTGACTACAGCAGTCATTGAAGGTGGATAGTTCTCCTGGGGCCCTCTGAAGTCCTTTACACCATGTACAATTTTAAAGTAGCACAGAGAAAGGAAAATGATAATGCTTCAATTTATGCATCAGTGTTTCAAAACACCACATGGGAAGTAAGTGGTTAACGCTTTGTTGATGTCTGCATACTTTTTTAAAGTACATTAATTTTACTTGAGGCAGCCAAGGACATAGGGTTATGTTCCTTTTTAACCAGCAATTGTCTCCTGTGTGCACTTACACAACTACAAGTAAGCACTATGTGCAGTAATAGAAACTGACCACATTTTAACTGAGCATGTTTGCCCCATATGCCTTCAGTGGTAATAGTTATTGCCTTCTGAGTTACTCAAAAGCAGACTACATCAAGCTTTTAAATTGTTGACATCATTCTGCTTTTACAGAAACTGCAAAGCCTATTGTTTTGCTGCATTCGCTAAAGTTGAATAGATTTTGAAAACATTTTGGCTGGAACAAGCCTTTCTGTCCATGTGCAAATCGTGTTTCTGAATCTATTCCTGAACTTTCTAATTTGAGAGTAATGGTAGGTCTTGGTATAGTAATTAGTGAACAAAAGAGAAAGGTTGCAACCTAGCAACCACATCTCCTTTTTCTGTTGTGGATTTGCATGGATTTGTAGTAGCTGCAAAGTTATTGTGCTATTTTTATACAACACAATCAAATGTTTATATTTGTATTTGTTTTACATTACATATAAAAGGAAATGCATGAAGAAGTGGTCAGTTTGTAACTTGATATAAATTACAGGCAATTGGGATAACAAATCCCATAACTGTATTTTTCAGGCTAGACTAGTTTTTGTGGCTAAATAGTTTTGTGGGAAATTACTGACCACATCTAATAGACCACAGAACCCTTATAACCAGAAATGGTCATAATTATCATGCTAGAGACTGTGATTTTGCTTATCCTAAAGTGGTGACTCTTACCACCACATCTTCGTAATTCAGTCTGATAGAAACATTTTAGCTGAAACGATGTGTTTGGGATTTAGTAGAGTCAAACCAATCAAGCTTCATACGCAACAGATCCCTTTGAATGAAGACCCAAGGGTTATTTACCAATTTGTAGTTCATGACCATCGAGAGAGCAGTGCAGTGATATCACTAAAAACAAATAAGGAGAAAAAAGTTGACTAGTGCCAGGGCCAGTTCAAATCTTAAGGCAAAGTCTAAGGGTTGTAGGATAGAGAGGCCTGTATAGAAGAGGGGGTCAATTTATTGTGTAGTGGGTATTAAAGTTACAGTTACCTTTAGTGGAGAGGCTATGCACAAGCTTTGTCCCAAAGGAGTCTGTCATTTGCACCTGAGGGAAATTCTCATGCAGATGCAACCGCAGGGTACTAGTGGCAGTGTGTTCATAAACATGGGTCTGTAATAGACAATATGTCATGCTGAAGGGAATGTAATGATAATATGAGGATTAGACCCAGAGACCCCAAGCAATACAAGGTCAGGGGAAAGAACCAGAGAAAGGTGCAGTGTCAACTGCAGAGGGAAGTGATAGAAGTCATGTTTGAGCCTTTAATCAGAGATTTGACTAAAGAGCCCTTTGAAAAAAAAGGTCTCCAAGGCACCTAGGGACATAAAGATTTAGGGTTTGATTAAGGACCTAATGATATACAACCACAAGGTGTAGTGAGTTCATCAATGTAAAAAACACACCAAAATGTGGCTAGATGGGAGGTAAAACCCATTATACTGCAGTTGCTATTATAGGTAGAACATCACTTATAAGAAATATATATATATAAGGCCAGGCAGAAGACACACTGCTGTGGTAGACTTAGTGACAAGTCTACAGGAGACCAGCAAGGTTGGGTACTGAGGTAGTTAAAAACGATGATTGTAGGAGCATGATGGAATATGTGTTGTTGAGTGGCTAAGAATTAATGATCAGGTTTTTGAAAAGTTGCTGTTATGACTATTCCTTGTGATTTTAAGCTGTAGGAGAAACAGTCTGTCTTGTGAAGCAGCAAGTATAAACATGTAGTAGATAAACAATAGAAAGAGGACAGCAAAATAGATTCTATGTGTACCTGTCCAAAAGACAGGGTGAAAGATAAAGACTGGGGCATCTTTGTCTAATGTGGAGCAATTGGTATTATATGTGCCTCTTCCCTTTTGTCAAAGGGTGGGGGTAACTTTTAATGCACTAGAGGTTTTTGAGCAGGTCCAGTGCTGGGGCTTAGCAGACTGCCATGAGTTTAAGGACTTGAAGTAGATACAGTAATCAGATCCTAACTGCATTATAAGGAAAATTGGGTATGTGATGGGGATGCAAGAGATTGCAAATAGTGGGATGGGAAACCCCTTCCCTCAGTATCTACCTCAATGTATTCCTCAAGGGAACTTGCAAACAGAAGCTCAACTTCCAGGGGCATGCACAAAAGGCACACAGGTGTTTTGCCAACCAGGCTTTAAGCCATAAGATTCAGTGCCGATACACAGAAAGTATGAACATTCTGTAGATCAGACGGATCACATTCTCCATCTGTCTACGCAGAAGAACAGTGCCAAGTGCAAGAGTTATTGTATACTGTATGGAGTCTTGCAGCAATATTAGGATGATGTATAATTGGAGAAAGTTCACAATTGGTTTCTCCTGTCCAGTTTGCCATGGTCTGCCATGGTCTGGGTAACTGACAAGATAGCAAAAGCTGTCTGCAGGGCTGGGTCTGCCAAGGCAAAGGAGGACTTTAAGAGAGTCTCCAGATGCCTATCAAGTGAATCCTTAAGAGAGGGAATACCCTCAATGGAAACAGTAGATTGATTATTTAGTGCAAGATTGGGCACGTCCACATTGGGAATAATCCTCTTTTTAAACTTCCCTTCTATGGGGTACAAGGCATCAAAATTATAATGAGGGGGGAATACCCTCTTGGAACTGGCCCAATCATTATAGAAGGCACAATTGGCTTGATCAAGAATAAGGAAAGGCTTTATTGGAATTGTCCTCTTTTTCATGAATTAAAGAATATGTAGGGAATGAGCAGCACTAGGTGTCTCTATCCAGAGACTAAAACACACTGCTTCAACCAATGAGTCTACAGTAGCGAGAATATGGCAAGAAGCCAACAAAATAACCAAATGAAATTCTGGTAGTGCAAAATTATCTGCGGCCTCCGCTAAAAAAGTCAGCATCCTCCATACATTCTGCAATTGGAAATTAACTAAGTGACCCAGGCTGTAATATCTAAAGGTAACGGGGGTGGAGAGGCAGAGGAGCATTTATGGGTGTTAGTACCTGCCATTTTCATGAGTGATCTATACTCAGACAAAAAAGTTAATGAAAAAAGGAAAAAAACTGTATAAATAAAAAAATTCAAATCAATGGGCAGATGGACTAATCATTTTTTTTCTGCTGTCACTTTTCTGTGTTTCTATGGTGATAACCTTTAGGATATATCAGACATAGTGGCAGATCATTGTGCTTTAGTAAGACAGGCCGCATGTGGCACGTCTGTGGGTAAGCCAGATTTAAATGACTGGAGTGGTGTAACTGTATGACCTTGTTTCAGAACAAAGAAACAGCTATTAACCTGAGAGGTACTTGGAGTTTTTCCAGGGAATGCAGTGCACACTCTTTCCCCTGTGCTTCCGAGTGCCTGTAATCCATCAATGCTGGGTGGGGATCTTGCAAGGTAGTCAATAAATCGATGTGAACTGAGGTGGTTTAGCATGTATGGTATGAAGGAATCACAAAAACCCAGGCCCTAATCAAGTTCCTGTGCCTTGTCTGTGAGGTGTCAGGCAACAGCTGAGATGGCAAACAATTGGCTTGCATCATTGGCAGACATGGCTGCCCAGAAGTGCGCAGTCAGGAGTCATATGAGCACGTACATCATTTACCAGAGGGAAACTTCTATTAGTGATGTGGTTAAAAGACCACAAATTCTAAAATGATAAACCTATAAGGCCAAGTAAGCAACACAATAAAGGTCAGGGGAAAACCTTAGATTACACATAACCTGTACTTTTTTCATACCACTTGTGTGCTTAGCACTGTGGGATGTCTTATAGGATAAGGATATAGTATGATATCTACTGTATATCCAGGAAATAATCCAAAAAGACATGTACAGTCAGGAACCAGTATGTAAAGGCACAGGGAAACTGTGTCTTTCTTTGTCCACATTGCTGGTCCTGTCCAGGGGCCAGGCTTCACCTGCCATGGTGGTCATATCCAGAAGGAGACTTCAGGGTCTGGGTGCCATAGGGATGAACCATGGACCTGGTCCTGTATAGCACTCTGCAGCTAACCAGCTGTACCAAGGTGAGCTCCAAACACAGGATCTAGTGTCCAAAGCAATCATTACAGGCCGGGTTCTGGGGACAATTCCCAAGATGTACATTGAGGGCAAATGATATGGAAATTGCTAGTGAGTCATAAGGCAATAAGCAGTTGGATCTTGATAGGTGTCAGTGGAAGAAAACTGGTGGAAAATAAAAACATTTCTTCTCTAACAGGAGAAGGGTTCCATCACCTAAGGACAAGGTGCAAAAGGAGTGGGCATGGTTATATGGGTATGAGGGGGGGCAGTAGGTGGTTCCCAGCAACGCTTTTGCCAGTACCCAATCACTAAGAATCAACTGCTATGTCCTATACTGTACTATTATCATAATTCTTTTTGTAGCTTCTCATCACACAAACACTTGACTGCTAATAGCATCTATACTTGGACACAACCTGCTATTTGCTTTTATCCAATTAAAGAGAAACAAAGTCAAAGGCTACACTTTTTAACAACATAATACATATCAGCACTCTAAGACACAGAGTTTTACATAAGAGTCCTTGTATCCTTGTATAATGTTAGGGAATTCCCAGCTCCCAGAGATATTACTGAAAGTGTCACAGGGGAATAATTACCATGTCTTATGTTTGGAAAAGGAAAAAAAAAATCACAAAAGGACTCTCTATGAAATCCAGTTCATTATTTTATTTAAATATATGAATGCAAGTAATTTTAGCTAAGCCACCTAAAAGGTTGCTAGGGTTAAACTTTCAGATTATAACTGCTAACCAGAAATTCTTGGTTACAATCTTGAATGCTAATGGAGAATGTTTTTAATTATACATTTATACTAAATCACAAAGTGTCTATTAAAAGAAATATGGAATGTTTGCTGTTTTTTTTAACAATCTACAGGCAAATGATTTTGTTAAAATAATTTAATCTTTGAATAAACCTTATAGAGGTGTTGCAGTTTAATACAGAAAAATAGTAAAATTGCAATGTAGTGTTAGGGATTCCTCATTGCTATTGGAAAACTTAGAACTAATCAGCTTTGTTCAGTAGACAAGGATAACCTTCTAAGATTCTGCTTTGGATCCACATATATCTCAATTCCAGATTTTTTAACTAAGCCAAGAAAGCTAGACTTTTGGGAAGGCAAATGATGACTTCTGCTGGAGTGGGAAAGGAGAAAACCTTGTTTCCATCTACAAATCATTATATACTTAAATGTAGTGAAACAGATGGGGAAGGGGTTATCAGATAACAGAACAATGAATAATATCCTATAACACATGCCAGCAAACTGTTAAACCATGTCAGCAAAAAGAGCTACAACTTTCTATTGCTTAAAGGGTAACTCGACTTTAGGCAAATAAAGCAATTATTATAGTATATACAATTGCTACACAAGCCATATTGTAATTTGACATTATTAAAAACTACATTTCCATCTGCAGTGCTGTAATTTTCTGTAAGATTCAATACGATATGACAACCTGGAGTTGGTGTATAGAATGCATCCAGAAAAGTAATTTACTGTTGTTGAGATTGGCTCACCGATTTCCCCAGAAGTCTAAACTTAGAAGTCAGATATTAGGCATTATCTGCAACACAAATTTCATTTTTGGTGAAATATTTCTGCATCAGCTGATTATAATGGTTTAGTCACTCCCATTCAGAATCAGTATGCAAAGAACATGATCAAACAAACAGCTATTATATCAGAGCAGAAACCGGTAGGAATCTGCAACCCAGTTTGTTAAAATCCTTGCGATGTATACTAATCACTTCTGTCTACAATAGATCCCTGTCCTCCACAATGGACAAGCTCGCCTCCCTACACACGGAATCGGGCCTCGACCCCTACAACCCTGGCAAACAGATGACACCAGAAGTCTCAAAAAACGTAGTTGCACTCTTGAGCGTCTGTGGCGGATGACTAAGCTGGATACATACTATCCAATTTTCTATAGATTTTTCCTTCAGATTTACCCAAACCAAATAATATGAGGTCAAACCTTAAGAGTTTAAATTTGTATGCAATCAGGCAGACCCTTGCACTACATGGTTTTGGTAAATCTAAAGGAAATCAGACAACAAAAGTTGTATGTTTGTATGCTCGATCGGACAATTGTCGTCAGATTTTCCGCAGACCGTTGTTGGATAGCATGTTTTAAAATTTTCTGCGGACAAATGTCTGTTGTCGGATTTTCTGAGCGTGTGTACAAAGTACAAACATGCATGCTCGGAAACAAGGATGAGCCAGAAGCGGTCGGTCTTGTAAACGAGCATTCGTAATGGAGAATTAACATTCGTGACGTGGCAAATTATGAAATCTCTAAATGCAGCGCACATTCTCTTCTTCTTTAATGGGATCATAATGAAGCTGCTTTGCTGGTGATACTGATGGACTTATTGCAAACAAATATTCAAAGGCTTTTTTTCTAGTGATATTAATAATAATAAAAATGTTATGCTTTTTTTTTTTTTATTTGGGCAAGTTACCACAACACCTTTATCCCGTATTTTTTAAGATCAAAGATACAACTATGTTGGTGTCCCTTGTCAATTTTACATTGTATTTTTTTAAATGTAACTGCCTACTCCCAAACTGTCATTTGAAGTAAAACACATATTATTCTTCACAATTTTTTTTATTGTGCATTAAAAGAAGAAAACAAATAAAATTAGACATGCTATCTGCCAATAGAACTTAACCAAAAAGTACATTCTATGCATCCGAAAATATACCAACTCAAATCATTGTTATTCAACCAAAAAATAAAATAAAAGCCTCATGTGTCCTGCTTCTTAATATAGGGGGTCAACAATGCCAAGAGTTGGTGAAAGCAGGGGTCCGTCATCCGGAGATAATTTCCAAAAATCATATGCATTATTCTCCTGGAGCTCCCGCAGCAATGGCATATGACATAATTGGTCACGATTAATAAAGCAACCAATTTTTGGTCCAAAAACTCCTCCTCCTCCTGTTCCTGGACTGGACTTGGGTCAAAGCAATAACTCCAAGGCCAATAATAAATAACACGTTATCTCCTCTGATTCCGCAACGTCTGGTTGATGAACAGCCGTTCAGAAACTAACTGAAAAGCGTGAAATGAAAAGCGCAAACTGAAAAACGCAAAAGGAAAAAGCATGAATCAACACTCACCAAGCTACTACTAACACAAAATTAGCAGAAGGAGCCCAAAGGGTGGCGCTAAAGTGCTGAAAAAACACGTAGTACGCCAGTATGTTCGTGTTTGTTGGCCAACAATTCCTTGCCGTTTGTATGCAAGACAAATCCAGGCACATGCCTTTGGACAAAAGTCCGAGGTTTTGTCTGCGGAAAATCTGATCGTGTGTACGAGGCTTTAGTCTCTCAAAGACTTCAACCAACATAAATCTGCCCTCCAAAAATACAGTTATTGTCTCCACACTGCCAAGCAGACCTATTTTATCACTCTCATTAACACCTTCTCAACTAGTCCCCATCAACTCTTCTCTAACTTTAACTCTCTACTTCATCCTCCACCCACTAACTCGCTAACTGCCCAGGAGATTGGTAATCACTTAAAAAATAAGATTGTTTCAATTTGTGATGAAATCTCTATTCTACGGGTATCTCACTTAACACCCCATGACAACAGGTACAATCAACCTATCTGTCAACCATCTGTCCCCTGGATCCTGTTCCCTCTCAAATACTATGGTCACCCTCTGACTCTATCCTATACTTTCTAACCCACATCTTTAATCTCTCCCTCTCATCTAGCATCTTTCTCAACTCTCTAAAACATGCACTAGTCACCCCCATACTTAAAAAAACGGTCTTTGACCATACAAATCTTAACTACACCCTCTCTCCTTGCTCTCCTTTTCCTCTAAACTTCTTAAATGCCTGGTCTACAACAGAATGACCATCTCATTAAGAATAACCTTCTTGATCCCCTTCAGTTTGAATTTCGCCCTCAACACTCCACAGAAACAGCTCTTTTAAAAGTCACAAATTACTAACAGCAAAAAGCAACGCACACTATTCTGTACGCCTACTTCTGGACCTTACGGCTTGCTATCTTTGATATGGTTGACGACCCCCTCCCACTCAAAATGTTTACTCCTTTGGTCTCTGTGATTGTGCTCTTTGCTGGCTCTCATCCTACCTATCCCACCGCACCTTCGGTGTCACTTAAAATTCTACTTCCTCCACTCCTCTTCCTTTCTCCATCGGGGTCCCCCAAGGTTTTGTTTGTGCACCTCTCCTATTTTCAATCTACACCTCCTCCCTGGGTCAGCTGATAGCCTCCCATAGCTTTCAATATCATCATATGCTGATGACACCCAAAGCTATCTCTCAACCCCTCAACCCACTCTATCAGTCTCCTCATGCATCACTAAATTACTAACAGACATATCTGTCTGGATGTCACACCACTTCCTCAAACTAAAGTTGTCCAAAACCGAGCTCATAATATTTTCTCCCCCCACGTGCCTCTTTCCCTGACTTCTCTGTTAAAGTGGGGTTCCACCCAAATTTTGAACATTATCTCTATGCATTCTCTTCCTTGCCTAGATGCTGACATGCTGTGTAAAAAAAATTAAATCGCCGTAATTACCCTTTTTTTTCTAATCTTCTTAGCACTTCCTGGTTTTCCTCCCATGGGAGTAGGCGTGTTTCTAGCCTCTCCCAGACCTCCCACAGTCCCCTGGGAGCTAGTCTCAGGCTTCTCAGCATGCATTGTGCAACAGCGTCATCACAACATCTCGGTGAATGCTGGGAGCACAGGATTCACTGCATCCAGGAAATACATGCTTGTGGGCTTCAAATGCCCACAATGAAGATGGAAACTGCCTTCAGTGAATTTTATAAGTTATTCTTTACAACGAAATCGGACACAGGCGGACTTATTACACAGAACATGTGAGTAGATAATCATGAGAAGAAAAGTTTGTGAATGAACTCCAAAAAAAAAAAACGATAATAACGATAGATAGGTGGACCCCCGCTTTAAGAGCAATGGCACAACCATCCACCCATCCCCGCATGCTAGGGTGCTAGGTGTTATTCTGGACTCTGAACTCTCCTTTTGGCCGCACAGTCAATCACTTTCCAAAGCTTGCCACTTCAACCTCCGCAACATCTCCAAAATATAATATAATCTTCCTAACCAATGAAACCAGAAAGCTCCTGATTCACTCCCTGGTTATCTCTCACCTCCTGCAACTCCCTCCTCATTGGCTTACCTTTAAATAGGTTATCCCCCTTCAGTCCATCATGAATGCTACTGCCAGACTCATCCACCTTACAAACGGCTCAACATCCACTACCCCTCTCTGACAATCCCTCCATTGGCTGCCACTCACCCAATAAATTAAATTCAAAATACTAATAACTTACAAAGCCATCCACTACTCTGCCCCCAGCCACATCACTAACCTAGTCTCAAAATACAAACCATATTGTCCTCTTCGTTACTCCCAAGACTCCAGCTCTCTAGCTCCCTCATCACCTCCTCCCATACTCGCCTCCAGGACTTCTCACAAGCCCCTCCCATCCTTTGGAATTCCCTACCCCAATCTGTCTGACAATCTACAACCCTATCCACTTTTAGGCAATCCCTGAAAACTTTTCTCTTCAGAGAAGCCTATCCTGCCTCCACCTAACAACTGTACTTTTATTTCCTTTATCAGCTCATCCCCAACAGTTATTACCTTTTGTATCACTTGACTCTCCCTTCTAGATTGTAAGCTCTAATGAGCAGGGCCCTCTGATTCCTCATATATTGAATTGTATTGTAACTGTATTGTCTGCTCTAATATTGTAAAGCGCTGCGTAAACTGTTGGCACTATATAAATCCTGTATAATAATAATAATAATCACCCAGAGGGAATTGTTTTCGGAGTTAAGTGGAGTTACTCTTTAAGGTTCATCATAGGTTTTTCAAAAACTAAGAATTTTAAAAAGACCAGTTATATCTATAATGGTCAGCTCCTCCTCATTATGTGTAATAGATAACAAATTTTCCAGTGTTTCAAATGAAAGGAGTGATGCTCAGTTCCACTAACAATGAGAGTTGCCTAGTACTCACAAACAATTCTAGTTGGTAACAATACAGATGTTATATTATCAATTAAGCAATGGATGTATATACAACTCCCCACATATACTGTATAGGACACAGATCTTTCAATATATAATAACCTCAACAAGAAATGGTGGATTCTAAAGTCTTCATGAATACCCTATGCCAGGGGTCTCCGAAGCACAGCCCGCGGGCCACATCCAGCCCGCTAGGACGTTTCTTCTGGCCCGCAGCTAGAGTCATTAGACTCACTGCAGGGACGGTCTCTGTTCGGGTTGCAGGGCTTGCTCTGCATACTGACAGGCAGTGAGGGCTGTGCAGCGCAAGTCCCGCAACTCGAGAAACCCAACAAAGTTCAGGTTCATTCAGTGCAGACCGGCTGCACCTCCCGCTGCCCATTTCAGTGACCTTAATGCTGTCATGTCACATACAGCATGCCCTTGTAACAGCCAGACGGGAGCCGGGAAGTGCAGTAGATCTGCACTACAGCCAACCCTTCAGAGAAGTACCACAGCGGTAATGTTCACAGATCTACAGGGGAAATATAGGATTGTGCAGGGAGAAAGAAATGTGCTCTAGTGGGGACACAAGAGAAGGGGGCACTCTGATGGGGGACAAAAATGTGGAGGGAGGGGCTGTAATGGAGGACACAAATGTGAAGCGGGGTTCTGAGAGGGACACAATTATGCAGGGTGGGGCTTTGATGGGGGCACAATTGTTGGGGGCTCTAATGGGGACACAAGTGTTTGGGGGGCTCTGATGGGGACACAAGTGTTTGGGGGGGGCTTTGATGGGGACACATATTCAGAGGGGATTATGATGGGGACACAGTTGTTCAGGGAGTCTCTGGTGGGGACACAAGTGTTTGGGAGAGACTCTGATGGGGGGCACAAGTGTTGGGGGGGCTCTGATGGGGGCACATATTCAGGAGGGATTATGATGGGGACACAATTGTTCAGGAGGTCTCTGATGGGGCACAAGTGTGGGGGGACTCTGATGGGGTCACAAGTGTGGGGTGGCTCTGATGGGGGCACAAGTGTTTGAGGGAGACTCTGATGGGGGGCACAAGTGTTGGGGGGCTCTGATGGGGACACATATTCAGGGGGGATTAAGATGGGGACACAGTTGTTTAGGGAGTCTCTGGTGGGGACACAAATGTGGGAGGTGGACTCTGATAGGGGACATAAGTGTTTGGGGAGGGCTCTGATGTGGACACATATTCAGGGGGGATTATGATTGGGACACAGTTGTTCAGGGAGTCTCTGGTGGGGACACAAATAAGGGAGGGGGACTCTGATAGGGGACACAAGGATGGGGGGCTCTGATGGGGATACAAGTGTGAGGGGGACTATGATTGGGACATAAGTGTGAGGGGGGGACTCTGATGTGGGACACAAATGTGGGGGCTCTGATAGGAACACAAATGGGCAGGAGGGGATTTAATGGATGTGGGTGGTGGCTTTGAGGATAGTGTGTGTCAGGGTCTCTGATGAAGACACAAATGTGTGGAAGGTGGCTATAAAGGGGGACACAAATGTGCAGGCAGAGTCTGATGAGGACACAATTGTGTAAGGAGACTCTGATGGTGACACAGATGTATGGAGAGACTCTGTTGGGGACAGAAATGGGCAGGGAGTCTCTGATGGGGACACAGATGTACTGTATGGGGAAATTCTAAGTGTTTAGCCCTGGTGCACAAGGCTCTGGGCTCTGATGGCAGCCTTTAAAATTCTATTCTATTTAACTGCTAAGGATTCATTTCTAAATAACTTTTTTTTGGCCAACAAATATCTGTGAAATATATGATGCGGCCCTCAAAGTAAAATGTTTGGAGACCCCTGCCCTATGCAGTTAGTAATTCAGAAAAAGGGTGATCAAGTCCATCCATCTATTAAATTGTATGAAAACATTGTACATCTTTATTAATTACTCATATAAAATAACCGTGATCTGGGGTAAATTGTTAGGATAAAACTAAAGATTTAGTAATTCATTCAGTTCCCAAACCTGCACAGTCCCCCAACATAGTATATCAATATTATATATATATATATATATAAATAATATGGTAATTATACTGTATATCAATCAAATAATCGCTGAAAGCCTGTGAACTAGGACTCATGTGACTGAGAAACACTGTTTGCTGAGAACCATCCATTGTGATCAATATTGAAAAATATATGTAACAGGAATTTGGTTCCGATTAATGGTGAAACACCCAAATAGATTGGCACCACATCCCTGGAAAAAATATGAATAGCAGTGAAGAGGGATTTTAAGCGTGCAAGGGTAATGAACAAAGGAGAAATAGATAAAATAACTCATTTTTAATTTAACATTCCGAGTTAAAAAAACTTGTAGATAGTACATAATTTACATATATTGTAGTGTTTATACAGTGGTCAAAGAGGACACAAGTGTGTTTTTTAGGAGATGATATGGCTGCATACTAGCCCGACATGTTTCGCTGAATTGCTTTCTCAAGGGATATGCAAGCCGAGAATTAATATCATCCAACACTGTTATAGTTCTAGAAGTAAAAAACAATATGAGCAACAAACATAACAAATCATAAAAATATATTTTCTCAATAAGCAAAGGAAACAGACATTATACATAGACAAGCACAGTGTCCGCTTAGACACAGCACAAAAAAGGTGCTTACCCCCGAGTGACCCCAGCCCAGGTCAGTCTCCGCACAACCATCCACTAACACTGAAAACCTGACTTGGCCATATCGGTACAATCACAGGGGACAGAAAGGTAAAACTGTGGATAAGGCAAAATGCGCATATATATATATATATATATATATATATATATATATATATATATGAGAAAATTACAAGATTATGTAGAATTGATATGTATGGCTTTTAATGAAAGCTGAGACGTTTGAATGCCAAAGCAGTCAAAGGACAGGCAGCAGCCCCGAAAATGAATTAATACTTACTTAAGATTGTTTAGTTAAAGAGCATAATGATGGAGAGGGAACTTCAGAACACCTGCTGGTGGTAATTGCAGGGGATTATTCTGGTAGCTGGTGAATCAAAAAATGTATATATGTGTAAGGGTTAAAGGAAAGGATGAAATTATAAGTGTATTAATGGTCTAGAGAATGCAAATTTAGACAGTAAGTCTGGTATTGAATATGGCCAAGATATAAGAAGGGAAATAAATTATCTAAATAAATAGATAATGTTGAGGACTTAGTCTCGTCAAGTTCATGTAAAAATAAAACAGAGAAAATAACTGAAGGTAGATAATCAAGCCAAACCGCTACATTTTTGCAGATAAAAGACCAATGTGTCACAGGGTAATAGTGGAATTAACTAGGAATGGTAAATGGAATCCAAGAAATAATGCAGTGTGTGGTAGAACTTACCAGTCACTGGCACTGCAGATAACGAGTTCCACCCTCCGGCTCTGGCAGCAGACACTGACAGATAAGCCGGCTTTAAGCTGTCCCCCATCGTGTTGGCGTGTGACGTCTCCAACACGATGGGGACGTGAGGACGCCAGTGCGCATGCCCAGAGAGCCGGAGGTCCGATCTACTTTAGATCCCAGGGTGCATAGCGGTTGCAAATAATATGCGGCCGACATGCATACCAGGGCTGCGTGAGTGACACCCACACAGTCCACAGTGTCAACCCGGGCTGCAGAAGATGGTGATGGAACACTGATGGCGTATTCCAGATACACCCAGATCTCCCTGATAACGCGGCGTGAATAGGGCACATACAGATGGATGTGCCCCGGGCGTCCGTGTGACTGCCATGGACCGAGCCAGGAAACGTGAAGGGGAGGGGCTGAGACATACCCTGAGAGGGGAGAAAACTAAAGGGGCAGACGATGGGATCGGTTAAGGACCACTCACAGGCCGATCCCAGCAATATGTCAAAGGGACACTGCGCTTAATGTTGTGTAAAAAAGCAAACAAACACTAGAGCTAGCTCTAGTGTTTGTTTGCTTTTTTACACAACATTTATATTATTTAATTTCTTTCGATTGTTATATTCATGTACCCCTTGTTTTTTCTAAAAATCTGTGTTGAGTATGTATTCAATATAATTTATTGTAACTTTTTGTAATTTGTTTGTACTTTATTACAATTGTCCATTAAGCGCAGTGTCCCTTTGACATATTGCTGGGATCGGCCTGTGATGCCCTTAAGATGACAATAGAACTTGTGGAAGTGTTGTAGTGGCTGTATTGTTTGGGTCTTGTACCAGTAATGATCCACCCCGTACCTGGACCAAGCAGTGGTCTAGATACTTGGAAATGTTTCAATGAGCTTGATTAACACAAAAACCCTGAAAAGAAAAAGGTTAGGAAAAAAATGCAATGTACAATAGTTTACAGGGCAACATCACACTTGCCATAAATATGGGTTACCTACAAGCAAAAGGCACTGTCAACTTCACTGGCCAGTGGGACAATATCTATAACCCAGATCCAGCCAGTGTTGGAGCCCTTAGTTTCTATAGACTGCTCTCTCACTGCCTTTTCCCCAAACGGAAGAACTTTACAATCCCCTCTTTACAGGACTCCCTTTGGCAGGCACAATGTTAACTACAATGACAGGATAATGCAACAAGGTGGCTGATAGGCCTCCGACCCCTCTGACCCTGGGTGAGGTATTTTTAGACACAGTCCCTGTGATGGCTACTCCCATACTCAGGATAGAGGACAAAAGGACTGGGCCACAACTCTTGCATGGAGTCAGGTGAAACACATTCCCCAGCTCTGGTTCTTTCTCTTGAGCCTGCATTGGGTGTTGATCCTCTCTTTGGGTCCCTCCTATACAGCAACTCAATCCCTGGCAGCACATGATCCTCTCAGAGTAGAATACTGAAACAAAGGCAAGTCTTTCAGATGCAACAAAGCAGTCACCTGCTCTCAGCAGTAGTCAGTCACTGGTATCAAGCAAATACGATTCCATTAGAAGCCTTTGCAGCAGATATGAGCCTTGTCCTCTCCTCTGGGCTCCTGGCATGACAGGAGCAGCCCTAAACAACTATACACAGGCTTCAGGGCTCTCACACTCCTGGGCTTACTTACTCAGCCCTGAGTCATCTCTCTGGGCTTGCTGCTGTTAGTCATTCCGGGCACACCCTCCTGCTCACTTTGCAGGTCCTAGCAATTCTGTCCACTGTGTCCCCTACATGGGTCTTAACATTCCAACTCCTATTTTGATCAGTGAGCAGGGCTAAATACATGCCATGTGGCAGGCAATCAGGGTTCTCCTAGTCCACCAGCCAATCACATGTTCTTTCTAACCTAGGGTTTCCAAGAACAGGCAAAATCCATGCTGTAGATGCAGCTAATAAACTCCTCTTCACTGCTCCCCTCCTTTTTCCATGCACTCCATACAGTCTGGGCAGTTGGGGAGTGATACTCTACTGGTCAGCTTAAAGGCGCTGCTGCCCGGTGGACCCCAGATATTTATAGGTAATTTAAATAATTTGACATCTTTACAGATTATACTGCAATTATAGAGCAATGAGCAAAATGTCGCTACCCAGAACAATTAGGAATCATTGATAAACTCATCTGACTTTAGTAAAGGGAAATCTAAAATGGATTACTACATTTTGCAGTTCTTTACTGAATAAGTCTAGTTACATTGGACACTGAACACTAAAGATAATATTACATCAGGCAGAAAGCCATGACAAGTTTGGTGCCAAAGGAGTGATTGATTAATAAGTATAGTTATGTACAGTGGGGCAAAAAAGTATTTAGTCAGCCACCAATTGTGCAAGTTCTCCCACTTAAAAAGATGAGAGAGGCCTGTAATTGTCATCATAGGTATACCTCAACCATGAGAGACAAAATGTGGAAACAAATCCAGACAATCACATTGTCTGATTTGGAAAGTATTTATTTGCAAATTATGGTGGAAAATAAGTATTTTGTCAATATCAAAAGTTCATCTCAATACTTTGTTATATATCCTTTGTTGGCAATGACAGAGGTCAAACGTTTTCTGTAAGTCTTCACAAGGTTGTCAGACACTGTTGCTGGTATGTTGGCCCATTCCTCCATGCAGATCTCCTCTACAGCAGTGATGTTTTGAGGCTGTCACTGGGCGACACGGACTTTCAACTTCCTCCAAAGGTTTTCTATGGGGTTGAGATCTGGAGACTGGCTAGGCCACTCCAGGACCTTGAAATGCTTCTTACGAAGTCACTCCTTTGTTGCCCAGGCAGTGTGTTTGGGATCATTGTCATGCTGAAAGACCCAGCCACAATTCATCTTCAATGCCCTTACTGATGGGAGGAGGTTTGCACTCAAAATCTCACGATACATGGCCCCATTCATTCTTTCATGTACACGGATCAGTCATCCTGTTCCCTTTGCAGAGAAACAGCCCCAAAGCATGATGTTGCCACCCCCCCATGCTTCACAGTAGGTATGTTGTTCTTTGGTTGCAACTCAGCATTCTCTCTCCTCCAAACACGACGAGTTGTGTTTCTACCAAACAGCTCTACTTTGGTTTCACCTGATCATATGACATTCTCCCAATCCTGTGATGGGAATTATTCCTGCGGTACTGTAATGGAGAAAGAGCGTGCAAACACAAAATGTATGGACAGCTGCGTGCACCGAAAATTGGGAACAAACAAAACCCAAACCAGAAATAAAACAGGGGGGGGGGGGGGGGGGGTTGCTGCGCTAACCAGAGGTGCTCCTGTAAATGATGTATGTAGAGGACTCCTATAAAAGGTGGTCTAGCTAGAATAGGGAATGTCAGTATCAGAATGTCAATCAGATATCATGCTGCTATTTCCATTACAAATAATACATCCATAAGTACAAAATAAAGCAAATTGTGCAATAGAAAAATGGATAGATCCTGTGCAGATAAATAATGCGTATACGCCAATAAACCTCAAATTAATATTCAGACATGAACTTAAACAATTGCGTAAAAACAATCTAATGAACAACACATTCAAATGTGCAACCTAAATGTATCAATTAAAGCATGCAAAATGCATGAAAAGTGCATAGTGCCCTGACCTGTTACCCGGAACCTGTATCCTGTATCAGGAGATAATGGATGGGATAGGATACAGGCTCAGGAGCAGGCTCAGGTTCAGATACAGGAGATACAGGATACAGGTTCCGGGTAACAGGTCAGGGCACTATGCACTTTTCATGCGTTTTTTGCATGCTTTAATTGATACATTTAGGTTGCACATTTGAATGTGTTGTTCATTAGATTGTTTTTACTGCAATCGTTTGAGTTCATGACTGAATATTAATTTGAGGTTTATTGGCGTATACGCATTATTTATCTGCACAGGATCTATCCATTTCTCTATTGCACAATTTGCTTTATTTTGCACTTATGGATGTATTATTTGTCATGGGAATAGTAGCATGATATATGATTGACATTCTGATACTGACATTCCCTATACTAGCTAGACCACCTTTTATAGGAGTCCTCTACATACATCATTTACAGGAGCACCTCTGGTTAGCGCAGCACCCCGCCCCCCTGTTTTATTCTCCCAATCCTCTTCTGGATCATCCAAATGCTCTCTAGCAAACCTCAGACGGGCCCGGACATGTACTGGCTTAAGCAGGGGGACACGTCTGGCACTGCAGGATCTGAGTCCCTGGTGGCGTAGTGTGTTACTGATGGTAACCTTTGTTATGTTGGTCCCAGCTCTCTGCAGGTCATTCACTAGGTCCCCCCCGTGTGGTTCTGGGATTTTTGCTCACTGTTCTTGTGATCATTTTGACCCCATGGGGTGAGATCTTGCATGGAGCCCCAGATCAAGGGAGGTTATCAGTGGTCTTGTATGTTTTCCATTTTCTAATTATTGCTCCCACAGGTGATTTCTGCTTTTTGCTTTTTTTTTCTGCCTATTGCAGATTCAGTCTTCCCAGCCTGGTGCAGGTCTACAATTTTGTTTCTGGTGTCCTTTGACAGCTCTTTGGTCTTCACCATAGTGGAGTTTAAAGTGTGACTGTTTGAGGTTGTGGAAATCTGTCTTTTATACTGATAACAAGTTCAAACAGGTGCCATTAATACAGGTAATGAGTGGAGGACAGAGGAGCCTCTTAAAGAAGAAGATACAGGTCTGTAAGAGTCAGAAATCTTGCTTGTTTGTAGGTGACCAAATACTTATTTTCCACCATAATTTGCAAATAAATTTGGTCAAAAATCAGACAATGCGATTGTCTGGATTTGTTTCAACATTTTGTCTCTTATAGTTGAGGTATACCCATGATGACAATTACAGGCCTCTCTCATCTTTTTAAGTGGGAGAACTTGCACAATTGGTGGCTGACTAAATACTTTTTTGCCCCACTGTATGTTTGGAGGACATTTTAAGACAGCATTTATTTTTTTTCTTTATTAGTTGTTTGGATTTCTAGATGACCTTGCAGAGGTATGGCCTTGCAGAAGGAGACCACTTTAGTATAATGTAGTATTTTTTGGAAAGCAACCCTTTTTGTTGTCACTGCAAGCTTTTGAGAATCAGCAAGTGTTATCACACTTAATTGTTTCTTTATTCTGTCTGTTAAACAGGTACATTGCTTTGCTCTACTGCTCATTCATGGAAATGTAGTGGAAAAGAACAGATTGGAAAAAAAAAAACACTGCAGATTACAAAAACACATCTCCCGAGAGAACTCTGCCAGTTTTCTAATTGATTCATCTCATAGAAATGAGCAGTAAACATTCCACTAAAGGGTGATTACTTCTCTCTCAAATTTGTCTCTTTCTACTAAGATCCCATATATATATTGTTTCCTTAAAATTAAATATGGAAATATGATACACTAAGAGAGAGGAGACACAAATGAGTTACTGTTTCTAGAGTACTGGAAAGTATACCCTTGCTCATATTAAGAGATAACAGGCATATACATGTGGTGACATGCCAAAGGGCAGAGAGATGGCATTCAATGTAATTATTATAAATGGGAGTTCTTCCCTCATTATGCTTAGGAGGAGGAGTGCATCTCACCAGCCGAGAAAACAATAGTGCTGACCTCGGCCATGTTCCTTTATCTCCATTTTCTCTACATAGTGAAATCCTTGAGAAACTGGTGTGGAAAGAAAATTAATTAAGTTGTATACAAATACATTTTGTGGTCCATTATATAGAATATCTTCATTAGTGATAACAAACATCTGGAAGGGACGGGTTGGGCTTTTTCTTGTGACCCTGGGATTTGAGTACAGACAAGTAAACAAAGTGATTAATTTAATAGATACTGCACCGGAATTGACAAATTCATCTATTGAGGTTCAGATTTTTAAAAAATTGAAAAACACATTTATTAACCGGTTCCCGACCGGCTCACGCACATTTGCTGCAGTACAATGGCACCGCTGCCAGAGGGCGTGCGGCCGCTGCACGTTGGGGAACCCGATGCGTGTGCATGAGAGCCAAGCATGGGGATTTGTGTGTGTAAACACACAAATCCCTGTTCTGTCAGGGGAGAGGAGACATATTGTTTGTTCTTACTAAGCAAGAACAAAGATATGTCTCCTCCTCTAGTCAATCCTATCCCAATACAGTTAGAACACACTGAGGGAACACACATTTAACCCCTTGATTGCCCCCTAGTGTTAACCCCTTCCCAGTCAGTGACATTTACATAGTAATCAGTGCATTTTTATAGCACTGATCGCTGTATAAATATCAGTGGTCCCAAAAATGTGTCCGATCTGTCCGTTGCAATACCGCTAAAAATTGCAGATCACCGCCATTACTAGTAAAAAAACAAATAAATAAATAATACAAATGCCAGAAAAATGCCATAAATCTTTCTCATAGTTTGTAGACGCTATAACTTTTGTGCAAACCAATCAATATACGCTTATTGCGTTTTTTTTTTTACCAAAAATATGTATTAGAATATATATTTGCCTAAACTGACGAAGACATTTGTTTTTTTTTTTTTTTGTTTTTTTTTTAAATGGGGATATTTATTAGAGCAAAAGGTAAAAAATATTGTTTTTATTTTCAAAATTGTTGCCCTTTTTTTGTTTATAGCACAAAAAATAAAACTGCAGAGGTGATCAAATACCATCAAAAGAAAGCTCTATTTGTGGGAAAAAGAGGACGCAAATTTTGTTTGGGTACAGCATTGCATGACCGCGCAATTGTCAGTTAAAGCGATGCAGTGCCAAATTGTAAAAAGTCAGGAAGGGGGTAAAATCTTCCAGGGATGAAGTGGTTAATATAACATAGCAACTTCACAGAACAGAGGGAACTATAAGCATGTTTAAATGTAACTTATTACACAAAAAGTATCAACTGTGATACATTCTAAATTAAAGAATGCCCAGACTTAGGCTTGCTTCTAGCCCAATCTAAATACTGCTAGTGAACTGTAGAACTCAGCACAACATATCTGTATACATTCTGCTAAAACCAGACCATCATGATATGATAAACTTTTATGTTGACGATAGATGAGTCAGTTTTTTTTTCATTCAACCAGTGGGTTGAACAAAACAAAAAAAAAAACTTGATTACTCCATCTACAAATTCGAGGTGGATATAGGAAACCTTCTCACTGTGCCTTTGTATTCCAACAGCAAGGAGACACCACCAGAATACACTGATCAGCGTTGCAGTTTATAATATTATCAATATTTTTTTCCCAATAATGCGGCTGTGGTTCAATCACAGTGAACTTACATGATTTAAAAGTCAGTCGATCCCTGCTAAACCTATTGAATTTTGATTCACGTATGGTCAAGTTTACTGGTTGCTCTGGGTACTGTGCTTTGTTTTTTGTAGACTTGAAAGTATTGCACTTTGAATGGATTAAATACTTACAAATATCAATACATTTATATGAGGTGTAAAGCCAATAATTTTTTTTTCTAGTTTTGGATTAAGTGGTGGAGGGTTGGAACACCCATAATGTTTGTTTGTACAATTTGTACAAATTGTAACAGTTGTCACTAGACTAGAAGTTTTCTAAAGCAGAGACCTGTTAGACTGTCTAGGAGTGGATATCTTCTCACTTTGGGGAGATTTCCGCTCACTTCCTGCTTCATCTCTGTGACAGGAAGTGAAAGAAATATGCCCAATTGCACCACAATTGCATAACAAACTGAAAGGGGCTTTAAAACTATACTAATTCAGCCCAAACTAAAGCTATATACACTACATTTCTTTTTAAAAATAACATTATACATACAACGTTTTCTAAAAGCAACCTGCTTTCACTTTATATTTAGAAACCAACTTTCACTTTATATTTCCTATAAATAATTGTAATAACACAGTACCAGACTGAAGAGTGCAATGCCCATAACACTTTAACACATAAATGCACAGTGAACTACTTAACGGGCTGCATTATCATGGCTGTATTTTGTTAAGGGAAACTTGTCACAAGAGGATGTGGAGACCCCCATTTCCTTCTGAAAATGCTAGTTGCCTGGCTATCATACTAATTTACACACCAACCATAATTCTGTACTAAAGGTTTCCGTGAGTTTCCATGCTACTGATCTGCATACTTTTCAAGGTCAGCGACATAGAAAGCGTAAAAGTGTACAGTAGATGCCAATAGGTCAGCATTAAAGCCAGGCAACTAGCATTTTTAGAAAGGGGTCAGAAGGAAGAATTTTCTTTGGCAGCACAGTGGCGAAGTGGTTAGAACTACCGCCTAGCAGCACTAGGATCATCAGTTCAAATCTCAACCATGGCACTGCCTGCACGGAGTTTGCACGTTCTTCCTGTCCTTACATGGTTTTGCTCCAAGTACTCTAGTTTCCTCCCACACTCCAAACACATTCTAGTAGGTTAATTGGTTAATGTCTAAATTGGCCCTAGTATATACAGTGCCTTGAAAAAGTATTCATACCCTTTGAAATTTTCCACATTTTGTCATGTTACAGCCAAAAATGTAAATGTATTTTATTGGGATTTTATATGATAGACCAACACAAGTGGCACATAATTGTGAAGTGGTAGGAAAATGATTAATGGTTTTAATTTTTTTTTTACAAATAAATATGTGAAAAGTGTGGTGTGCATTTGTAGGCAATACTTTATAGAACCACCTTTTGCTGCAATTACAGCTGCAAGTCTTTTTGGGGATGTATCTACCAGCTTTGCACATCTAGAGAGCAACATTTTTGACCATTCTTCTTTGCAAAATAGCTCAAGCTCTGTCAGATTGGATGGAGAGCATCTGTGAACAGCAATTTTCAAGTCTTGCCACAGATTCTCAATTGAATTTAGGTCTGGACTTTGACTGGGTCATTGTAACACATGAATATGCTGTGATCTAAACCATTCCATTGTAGCACTGGCTGCATGTTTAGGGTCGTTGTCCTGCTGGATGGGGAACCTCCACTCCAGTCTTAAGTCTTTTGCAGACTCTAAGGCCACTTTCACACTAGTTTTAGCGGCGCTTTACAGCTGTTATGGCGGTGCTTTGGCACCGCTAGCGGGGTGCTTTTAACCCCCCAGAAGGGGTTAAAAAGTGGTTAAAAGCGCCTGCTTAGCGCTGCTTTCAAAGCGCTTTTAAGGCGCTTTGAAAGCGGCACACATTTACCCCAAAGATGCTGCTTGCAGGACTTTTATACACTGCTCCCCCACCGCCCCAAAGATGCTGCTTGCAGGACTTTTTTTCCTGTCCCACAAGCACTCGGGCTTTCACACTGGGGCTGCAGAAGAGGCAGTTTTCAGGTGCTATTTTTAGCACAAAAACACCTGCAAAGTGCCCCAGTGTGAAAGTGACCCAACAGGTTTTCTTCTAAGATTGCCCTGTATTTGGCTCCATCCATCTTCCATCAACTATGACCAGATTCCCTGTTGAAGAAAAGCATCCCCACAACATGATGCTGCCACCACCATATTTCACGGTGGGGATGGTGTGTTCAGGGTGATGTGCAGTGTTTGTTTTCCGTTACACATAGCATTTTGCTTTCAGGCCAAAAAGTAAGATTTTGGTCTCATCTGACCACATGTTTGCTGTGCGCCCCCCCCCCCCCCCCCCCACATGGCTTCTCGTAAACTGGAGTTTTTATGGCTTTCTTTCAACAATGGCTTTCTTCTTGCCACTCTACCATAAAGGCCAGATTTGTGGAGTGCAGAGTTGTCCTGTGGACAGATTCTCCCACTTGAGCTGTGGATTGCTGCAGCTCCTCCAGAGTTACCATGGGCCTCTTGGCTGCTTCTCTGATTAATGCTCTCCTTGCATGTCTGGACAGCCATGTCTTGGTAGGTTTGCAGTTGTACCATACTCTTTCAATTTCCGGATAACTTAACTCTGCTTTAAACTTCTCAACAACTTTGTCCCTGACCTGTCTGGTGTGTTCCTTGGCCCTTCATGATGCTGTTTGTTCACTAAGGTTCTCTAACAAATCTCTGAGGGCTTCATAGAACAGCTGTATTTATCTTGAGATTAAATTACACACAGGTGGACTCTATTTACTAATTAGGTGACTTCTGAAGGCAATGGTTCCACTAGATTTTAGTTAGGGGTATCAGAGTGAAGGGGGCTGAATACAAATGCACGCCACACTTTTTACATATTTATTTCTAAAAAATAAAATTGAAAACCATTTAGCATTTTCCCTACACATACATTTACGTCTTTAGCTGTAACATGAGAAATGTGGAAAATGTCAAGGGGTATGAATACTTTTGCAAGGCACTGTATATACAGTATCTCACAAAAGTATGTACACCCCTCACATTTTTGTAATTATTTTATTATATCTTTTCATTTGACAACACTGAAGACATGACACTGGCAACAAAAGTGAGTACACCCCTAAATGAAATTGTCCAAAAGTGGACAAAGTGTCAATATTTTGTGTGGCTACCATTATTTTCCAGCACTGCCTTAACCCTCTTGGTCATGGAGTTTACCAGAGCTTCACAGGTTGCCACTGGAGTCCTCTTCCACTCCTCCATGATGACATCATGGAGCTGGTGGATGTTAGAGACATTATGCTCCTCCACCTTCCATTTGAGGATGCCCCACAGATGCTCAATAGGGTTTAGGTCTGGAGACACGCTTGGCCAGTTCATCACCTTTACCCTCAGCTTCTTTAGCAAGGCAGTGGTCGTCTTGGAGGCGTGTTTGGGGTCATTATCATGTTGGAATCCTGCCCTGCAGCAATGACAGCAACAGACCCCACCGAGTGCCCACCCCATCCCAGTTAGAACGGAATAAAGAGACCAGATCTATAGCTGTCGGATCTGGTCCGCGGCCTGTCTCCCTGGGACAAATCCCACCTGATCTATGTGTATATATTGTGCCAGAAATGTGTTAAACCGATTAGCGTATATTTTAGTTTAAATTTTAAATCATTGTTGATCAGGGATATTGGTCGATAGTTGGCTATATCACTATGATCATTATTAGGTTTAGAAATCAAGAAGTAAGAGGCAGGGAAGCCATCTGGACCCGGAGTCCTTGAAGCGTTAGCTTGTTTGATGACAGCTAAGACTTCCTCTATAGTAATTTCACTCTCTAAAAGCTTGCAATGAGGGGCCTGTATAAGAACTTATAGTAGGAGTGAAAGAGGTTTATCATTATCGTCACGGTACCGTTAGCGAGTCTGATTTTAGGAAGCCCAGTGTGACGAAATCTAGGTGTCAGCTTACGAGCCAGCATAGTGCCTGGCTTATCCCTCAACGTGTAGAAGGATGCCTGGTTCCATCTGAGACTCTTTTCTGCCTTGGTAGTAAGGCAAAGATTCAGCTCTAGCCAGACCGGGTCTATTTTGTCTCTAAGGTCCAAGTGTGGATTCTGTTTATGTCGAGCTATCAGGTCAGACAATTCCCTCTCCTTTTGTTTATAAGTGAGTCTGCATTCTTTTTAAGGCGAGATGCTATTTCAATAAGATAACCCGATCGTGGCTTTGTAAACTGCCCAACTGGTCACAGGAGAAGTGTCCGCTGAGTCATTCAGAGTAAAAAACTCTTTAAGGTGTTGTTCTATATAGAAGCAGACTGAAGGGTTACTTAGTGTTTTGTTTAGTCTCCAAGGGGTAGGGCCTCTAGAATATGTCAAGGTATCACACGAAGTCCAGAGCAAAGAATGGTCAGACCAGGTCACATCTACTATTTTACTAGCCCAAAAGAGAGGAACTGTTGCCGGGTTCTTAAAAAAAAAAAAAAAGGTCTATTCTAGAATAAGTATGATGAACATGAGAAAAAAATGTAGTCTTTCCTGGATGAGTTAAGTTCTCACCATACATCAGACTGTGATAGTGCAACATTTTGGCCAGTTTTGGCTCAATTTTTGGGTAATGCCTAGGGGAGGACAAGGGTCGTCTAGATTTATCATAGATAGCATCTAGGGCTACATTAGAGTCTCCTCCAAAGAGCACTAGACACCCCAAATCTGGGGACGCAGCATGCAGCAAGGCTCAGAAAAAGGGTAGTTGGCTTACATTAGGGGCACAGCACCATACTTTTTAATTGGTAGATTGAGTGTTCTTTCTCCAAAAAAATGTCTAGCCAGAGGCAACTGTACTTATTTGTACCTGATTGAATATTTATGCCTCGCTATCTGGTCTTTGACCTTCTGAATGGTTCCCCCAATATACAGTACCCTCATGGACATTTTATTACATATACTATATATGACGATTGGCAAGTGTAATAACCTTTGATCATAATAACATACCCTGTATGTGGATGGGATATACACTTGCCTTTTGTCATGGAGTTACTTTGTATACACGATAGGCATGGGTATGACCCCATATCACGGGACCCCAAGAAAGTGGCGATTGGACTAGGAGGGTTACATTGGTCAGATTTGACCAACCTATCCCTTAAGGTTCTACGTTTTCTATATAAGGATAAAAGTGGAGCTTGAAACTCAGTTATATTAGTCTAATATTTTGTCAACAGACCCCAGTGTTTTTTTAAGGATATTATAAACCCAGAATGGAAATGGATGGAATTGTGACACAAGTGGAATTCTTCTATTATTTCTACTGGGGGTCCTATTCTCTGTCAAATGTATACGTTCCCTTTTATTCATTGAGGCTGGATAGCTTCTCAATAAGTCTAGTATCCATTTCGTTTAATCTCTCCTCACAACACTCTGGATTACTCACAATCCTTTTAACCCGCTTCAGCTGGCTCCTAGGTATAGAATCGAATACCCCTTGGGGGTGAAAACTACTGTAATGTAATAATTGATTACGATAAATAATAAATCACTCTCTATATTCGTACCATTTATTTTCAACAATGTATCTAAAAAGGAAATCTCACTACTATTGTACAAAATACTGAATTTCAAACCAGGGAGGAGATAATTAAGATATTGATCAAATAATGATAAAAATGGTTCCAATGTTGCCGCCCTACACTACAAAAAATATCATCAATAAATCTGAACCACCCCTGACAGCGCTCAGTAAACATTTTATTATTATAGATGAATGAAGTCTCTATCATATTCTTTCTAAAACTGAGCTTGTAATATTTCCTCCTTCCCAGTCCCCCTCCATGACTTTACCATTAAGATCAACAGCACAACCATTGGTCCCTCCACACATGCCAGGGTGCTGGGTGTAATCCTTGACTCTGACCTCTCCTTCAGCCCCCACATCCAATCACTGGCTAAATCCTGCTGCCTTAACCTCCACAACATCTCCAGAATTCGACCCTTCCTGACTAATGACATCACAAAGCAACTTATTCACTCCTTCATTATTTTCTGCCTTGACTACTACAACTCTCTCCTTAATGGCCTACCCTTACGCAGGCTATCCCCCCGTCAGTCTATTATGAATGCTGCTGCTAGACTAATACACCTCACTAATCAATCTGTGACTGCTGCCCCTACCCCACCATATAAAATTCAAAATGCTAACCACAACATACAAGGCCATCCACAACATTGCCCCCAGCTACATCACCAACCTCATTTTGCAGATATCGCTCAAATCGTCCCCTCCTGCTCTCTAGCTCCCTTGTTACCTCCTCCCATGCTCGTCTTCAGGACTTCCCCAGAGCCTCTCCTATCCTCTGGAATTCCCTGCCTCTGTATATCTAATCAGCCCCTAACCTGTCCACCTTTAGGAGATCCCTGAAAACTTACTTATTCAGGGAAGCTTATCCCACACCCACCTAACAACCCCATCAAATCATTCCCCGCATCTATTACCTTTTGTACCACCACCCCTCCCTTTAGAATGTAAGCTCTACGAGCAGGGCCCTCCTGTCCCTTCTGTATTGTACTGTAATTGTGCTGTCCCCCCTCTACATTGTAAAGCACTGCGTAAACTGTTGGAGCTATATAAATCGTGACGAATAATAATCATATTCATAAATTAATTTGCATATGGGGGTGCACCCCTTTAAGATGCAAAAAAAGGGTTTCTTTTTATGCATCTTAAACAGTTCAATTCCTACAACAAGAACGAGTGATGATTAAACAGCAAATTGCAGATATTGAGAACCAAGTAGATTAATCTCTAAACAGTGATGAGCTTACTAATATTAAGAAAAATAATGATGAAAAACTGGCTGCATTTAGAAAGAATGTGGAATTACGTAAACGCACTAAATTGGAGCAGGATAGAGATGATTACACTAACATTTGAGTATACAACTGGTGGAATCCTAATTATTATCGTACCAAGACATTCAGACATGGACAACAGAGTAAGCAAATCTCCACCTCCTCTTCTTCAATTGCCTCTACAGGATCATCAGCTAATGTACCTACTACATCTTTTTTAACTATAACTGCAACAGACCACGCACCGGGGGGGAGGCAAAGAATACAAGAAAAGTAGTATCCAGAGGTGTAACAATGAAACTCCAGAACCATCAGAGACATTAGAGGACAATGTGGAATATAATATCTCTTCTATATCTTTATCAGAGACTGAAGTGCAGGTATTTAATAGGGGTTTAGGCTTTTGCCCAAAGGAGAAAATTAACAAGATTGTGTTGAGACAGGATTTATATCGCTTTTTTAGACAACTTAGATGGAAAACTTATTATTCATTGAAACCAGGTGTGCCAAATACAGGTGTATTGCCATTGACTATTAACAATGTAAACCTGAGAGCTAAAAGCACCACTGTACCTTCTACCTCATGCTCTGCCATCAAGGTGTTCATATATAAAGTAAATACAGAAATGGATTCCTTTTTGGATGATAGATCCAAAATAGATCATATACCTAACAACTTTAACTATAAAGAAATTGAAGCTCGATATACGGGGGTGTGGCTTCGGCATGGCGGCGAGTGGACGCTAACACTAAGAGCTCCCGGCCAGCGGCACCCCTGCAGTATACCTCAGCCACATTACCCCGCATTGTCAGCACCTACCAGTAACTCTGACAGCCAGGGGATCGTACCGCCGCATCCAGACCTCCACCCGCGGCATGGATCGGTACCTAAAACCAATTAAACAGTCCGCCTCCACCCCGGCAGTATCAAAGATGGTGCCGGCCGGACATGCGGCGGGGGATTCACAGGGAGAGATGGCCACCCCTGAAGGCTTGCAGCAGCAGGGAGATGACTTCACTATGCCGCCCTACTCCCCGATCAGTGACTTATCCCCCTGCATACCACGATCACTGGCAGTATCGCCCGACCTGGAAGAGGATCTATTCAGCTCCAGACAGACATCTCCATGTCCCACCACATCCCACGATGCTCCTGGCCTCAGATCTGCACATACTCCAAGGCTACAAGACACAGTGAGTACCTCTCTTACACCTTCTCTGCAGGCAAAGCCTGCATTTCATGCTGATCCATCACACAAGTTATGGGTACTCCTACAGCAGCTCCCCACAAGGGATGACTTTGAAACACTAGCCTCTAGAATGGAGATGGCCATGAGGGGAGAGATGCAAGCCATTAAACAGGAAGTCGCAGCCCTAGACACACGCGTAGCAGCAGTGGAGCAGGAACAGGGTGCAATGTCCCAGAGTATACAAGATGTGCAGTCCTCACATACTGAAATGAATGACCAATTTCTTCAGCTAAAACTGCTAATTGATGATTTAGAGTCGCAGACAGAACATACGCCTGAGGGGAGTCCCGGAGTCCATCCCACAATCTGAGCTCCGTGCGATGGTAATCTCTGTCTTTAACCGTTACTTAGACCGCCCGAGAGACACAGCGATTACCATAGACCGCATTCATAGGACCCTCGGCCCTAACCCTTACCCATCTGACAGACCAAGGGACGTCCTCTGCTGCCTGCACTCCTTTAACCTCAAGGAAGAAATCTTGAGACAGGCATGGCGGGTAGGCGTATTGGAGTTTGATGGGGCTGCCATCCACCTGCTTCCGGATATTTCTAGGAGAACCCTGATGATGAGACGAACGCTCAAACCACTCTTGGACGGCATCAGTGAGAAAGGTCTCACATACAAATGGGGTCACCCGTTTCATCTGATTGTTCGTAAGGGTGCCAGCACTTTCACTCTACGTCACCCCTCAGAGCTCCCACATCTATTTACTTTTACCGAGATGAACCCAGTCGATGTACGAAACTGGCTCCTAGTGAACGTTCAGTCTAACCCACAATGTCGGCCCTTGGATGGAAGACAACAAAGGGTCCGGACCGCACGCCGTTCACAGAGAGGCCCTCCACAGGCTCCACAAGAACCAGTCTCTTGACTCCGAGGAACTTTGTAATCGGGTGTCCCCTCAGTTCTAATATGCGATCACTCCCCACCTTTTTGCACTTACCGGTGGGTATAGGGGGGAGTTTGGCGTTTTGTTCTTCTTTTTTTTTTTTTTGCCTTCCTTACCTTGTTTTTACACCACCAACGGATGGCCTAACCACCCCACAGTTAGTATTCCCAGAGCTCACTAGTTCCCCACAATGGCTTGGACCACTCCAGACATACCCGTTTACTCCAAACGAGCACCCCACAGGCTTCCCCAGATAAGCGATGAACCCTATGTTGTCCCAAGATCAGGGGAAAAGTCCCGTGGGGGGGAGCTGTTTTACCCTTCCCCTCACCCCCCCCCCCTTTTTTTATTTAAAATACATTTTTTTTTTTTTTTACCCTCCCCCTCTCTGTTTTTGTAGTTTCAACCTGAGTGCAACTGTCGGACCCATCATATGGAAGAAAGAGGGGACTCGAGGACTCTTCCAATATTACGGGCAGTGGGGATTGTATTTAATTGAACAGTTATCTCACAGGAACCCACTCACCACTAATTGGTACTGTATTGCTGTGTATCTGTTCTTACCTGATAGTGGGGGCTGGTTGGGGGACGGCGTCGGATCTTTGTTCCCACACCGCCCCGCTCACCTGCTTTACAGCCGGGTCAGAAAAAGGTACTTTATAGCATTCATGGGGTGCAGGGAAGAAGAAGAGGGGGGAGGGGGAAGAAGGAAGGGGAAAGGAAGAAAAAAAATTTTTTTTTTTTTTTTGATGCTAAACTGGTCTCCCTAGCGGACCCAATGCCTGCACGTGGGATCGCTGTTCCTGGAGACACTCCCCGAACTGTAGCAGGAGATTGCTCGGGTTTCAACCCGGGACGGCCTTGGAGGGTGGGCTTAGGGGTTAGATCCCCACTGGGACACCAAAGTTGAGGTCCTGGAACCAAATGCAGGGTAGAGCGGGAAGTAATTCAGGAGATGTAGCAATGTTAACCCGTACATCTCCCCATAAGCTATTTGATGTTCCCGGCCCAAATCTAGGGCAATTGGTATCCATGGATTGCATTTTTTTCAGTAATCATTTAATGGTTGTCACATGTCGTATGTTTGGTTCTCTAATATTAATCTTAAGATGTTAATTTCTTTTTTTTTTTTTTTTTTACCTCTCATGATGGTGCTGATGTATCATTGATATAAAAATGTTGCTGCAGGGGATCCAAAGGTTGGGGCTCTGCGCTTGACTGTGCCCTACCTTCCCCCACAGTAGGAATACTCTGCCCTGGTGGCAGTAGCCCTCCTTTAAGGAGAAACATCTTGTGTTAGTCCCCAAACTCTTCCCCCCCTCAATTTCTCCTCTCCCCCCCTTTTTTTTTTTCTCCTTCTCTTATCCTCCTCACTTCTATCTCCCTCTTCTCCATACCCTTCTTTCTCCCCCCCTTTTTTTTTTTTTTAAAGCCTCTCGCCACCTAGAGAGCGGGCACTCTGCCAATATGGCTCTTAAGTTCCTTTCATGGAACATCAAAGGTTTGAACGCCCCTGAGAAGCGAACCAGCTGTCTGGCCGAGCTCTGGAGACTTAGAGCACACATAGTCTTCCTTCAAGAGACTCATTTCCGGACAGACAAGGTCCCGAGGCTCTCTAACAAGCACTTTCCGGTGGCCTATCATAGTCCATCTACCTCCTCTAAATCCAGAGGGACAAGTATTCTTCTATCTAAATCTCTACACTGGCAGTTCCTGGATGAAGTCCGGGATGGGGAGGGCAGGTTCCTTCTCCTGAAGGGCAAAATTGATTCTCACACATTTACCCTTGCGAACTACTACTTACCTAACACGAACCAAGCTCAAGTTCTGGGGGCTTTCCTAGCAGCGTTGGAGCCTTTCCGTGAGGGTACGCTCGTACTGGGGGGAGACTTTAACCTCACCTTGGATCCCTCTAAGGATTCATCTGTCCAATCGTCCTCCCTACCTCAGGGTGCAAGACGGGCACTGAAGGACCTGTTGCATGAACATCAGTTGGTAGACATATGGAGAATTTTCCATTCCCAGGAACGAGATTTCTCCTTCTATTCTTCGACTCACAGATCCTACTCTAGGATCGATTTTTTTCTAATACAACATTCTGCGATTTCCTTAGCCTCCAAAGCAGAGATAGGTCAGATAACACTATCCGATCATGCACCAGTCCTCCTAGAGCTAACTCTCCCACACGCACGCCCTATAACACTATCTTGGCGTCTAAATGAAACACTTCTCAAGGACCCCGAAACAGCTGCAGAGATCAACAAAGAACTTTGCTCCTATTTTAAAAACAATACTGGCTCCGTGTCTAACCCTCTCTCAGTGTGGTCAGCACACAAATGTTACATTAGAGGGATCTTCATAAAACTTGGTCATGCGGCCAAGCAACGCCGCGCCAAAACTCTGACGGACCTTTTGACGAAACTTCACATTTTGGAGAGGCAACACAAGGTTCGAACTGATCGCACACTGGAAGCAGAACTGCTTCAGACTAGAGAGGCTATCAGAGAGCACTCACTGTATAAGGCCAAACACGTCCTGCTTAAGGCGCGCCGCTCCTTTTATGAGTATGGAGATAAATGCGGGCATTTGTTGGCAAATGCATTGAGGGCAAAATGCATGCAATCATACATACCAGCCCTCCTGACACCATCAGGGTCTAAGATTCACACTTCACCAGACCTAGCAGCGGCCTTCCGAGAATTTTATTCAAAGCTTTATAATTAGGAGGCGGCGCAGGCCACTGGATCTTCGGCCCCTTCCCTATCAAATATACGAGAGTATCTTCAAGAGGCCAAACTTCCCTCTCTCACGGAAGCCGAACGGGAATTACTCTCCCAACCACTTAACGTAGAGGAGCTCGCAGATGCCATAGCAGACACACATCCGGGGAAGGCCCCTGGGCCTGATGGCTTTACCCTACTATATTACAAGACATTTCAGACACAGCTAGCACCCCAATTCATCACAGCCTTCAATGCCATACTAGAAGGGCATAACGTCCCCCCTGACATGCTACAAGCCTCTATCTCTGTACTCCCTAAACCCGGAAAGGACCCATTGCTATGCTCCAGCTACAGGCCCATTTCTCTTCTAAATTGTGACATCAAGCTCCTCACAAAAATCATAGCCTCCAGATTCAATAGCCTAATGCAACGCTTGGTAGCACCTGATCAGGTGGGTTTCATACAGACTCGTGAAGCAAGAGATAACACTATCCGGACAATAAACGTTATAGAGAAGGCGAAAAGATCAAACACACCTCTTTTACTCCTATCCACTGATGCCGAGAAGGCTTTTGATAGGGTGGACTGGAGGTTTCTCCAGGAAGCACTCTGTTCTTTTGGGATGCCGAAGCCCATCCTGGACTGGATCTCTGCCCTCTATTCTAATCCCACAGCCATGGTACGGGTGAACGGGTTAGAATCTGACATCTTTGCGATCTCCAACGGGACTAGGCAGGGATGCCCACTTTCCCCTTTACTATTTGTCCTTTCCCTAGAACCATTTCTTCGCCATGTGAAAGATAATCCTAATATCAGCGGGGTCCATTCTGACCACTATCAACACAAAGTAGCGGCATACGCTGATGATCTTTTATTTTATATCACCAAACCCATAACGTCCCTGCCTTTGTTGCTACAAGAGTTGAAACGATATGGCAATCTATCTAACTTCAAAGTTAACCTTCAAAAGTCAGAAGCCCTGAATATTTCCATACCAGACAACACATTGTCGGGTTTGCGACCCTTTTTCCCGTTTAAGTGGGCCACCCATTCTATACAATACTTGGGTACCAGAATCCCTGCAAATCCAAAAGACATCTTTGCCCTGAATTTTCGTCCCTTCCTAGCGATGCTTAGTACAGACCTTACGATATGGGATCCCCTTGCTCTATCTTGGTTTGGCCGGTGTAATGTACTGAAGATGAACGCAATGCCTCGGCTTCTATATTTGCTACAAGCCTTACCTGTCAAATTACCGCAAACTTTCTTTCACGAAGTTCGCTCAAGGTTTATTAAGTTCCTGTGGCGGGGCAGACACCCACGAATGGGCAGGGCGTTGCTGCTTAGGCCGAAGCTGAAGGGAGGCATTGGATTCCCAGACCCTGCTCTCTATTATACTGCAACACACATGACCCGAGTAATTGACTGGGGCCGTCATGGGGAAGGGAAACTCTGAATAACGTTAGAACAGGAGATGGCCCGGGCCGCGTTGGGTGGTCTACCTTGGGCGGGTAAACATCTTGACCCCCACATAACCACTCACCCGCTGATTGGCCCTTCTTTGGTGGAAATGGATAGATTTTTTCGTCTTTCTTCCTTGCCCAGTTTCCCTTCTCCCATGACCCCAATCATAGGACATCCCAAATTCCCCCCAGGCATGTCAGACCCAGCCTTTACTGGACAAGCCCCGAAAGGGCTCCTGCGTGCGTCTCAATTCCTGGGACCCACGGGTTGGATCCCTACAGGGTCCGTGACATCAGGACAGGCACCCACCACATTGGAGAGCGGGGCAACTCTCCCACTTTCTCGGCTCGCTACCCAGATATAGGTTTTTTTCTAGACAACTTCATTCCTTTGAGGAAATATGTCTGGGTGATGGCCCAATTCGGGGTTCCCTTTCTAGATCTTACAAATCTTTGTTGGACATGCATGCTACCATAGACCCCCCCTTCCTAAGTGGGAAAGGGACCTTCAAATCACATTTACTACTCCGCAGAAGGAACGCATACTCTTCTTCGCTCATAAATCGTCACTCTGCAGCAAATATCAAGAAATCTCCTATAAGTTGACCACACGCTGGTACCGCACGCCGGCCGTATTGGCCAAAATATTTCCCAACCAATCTGATCGCTGCTGGCGATGTGAGCAACAAACTGGCACTATCCTACACATCTTCTGGGAGTGCCCCAAACTACAAACTTTCTGGCAACCGGTCCTCCGCTACATTCACAAATATTTCCTTAAACAATGACCCTGCTGCTGTGCTCCTCAACCTCACTCCCATGTCAGGAAAGCGATATCGTAAATCTCTTCTTAAACACCTACTCAGCGCTGCTAGAGCTTGCATCACAAGTCAATGGAAGCAACAGTCTGCTCCGACTGTGGCCCAATGGTTCGCAAGGGTCAATGATATCGAACGAATGGAGGACCTCACTGCTACGATCTGGGACAAATCCGAGGAACATAAGACCAGGTGGTTTTATTGGACCCAGTTCCGCTTCTCAGAGGAATACCTCCGTGAGACATAGCCAGGTCGTGTTGAATACCAGAGGCTCTTGCTCCTATTCATGGCCGCTAGTTGGCCTAGGGAGTAGAGGGCGGTCCTTGCTCTCTAGGTGGACTTCTGACTCCCCCCCCCCACTCTTCTACTATACCACCCTCCTTCTTTCCCTCTTCTTCATTCCCCTTTCTCACTCTCTCTTCTTCCCTTTATTCTCCTTTATTCTTTTCCTCTATTTTAATCCCAAAAAACTTGGTATGATTCAACCTCAGTCAGTCACCTAGCAGCACCCTTCCCCTATGTACAGATACTTAACTTCTCCTTGGATACTAGGGAGAATCCATAGAGCATCATAATTGTTCAGTTCCACCGTCAAGGCGAAGCCCTAGTCCTATACCCCCAGGGTATCCAAGTATTTTGTATGCTTACTGAACTGTTTCTGTTATGTAATCTTGAGTTTACTTATCTTTTGTTCAGATGATACTACCGGATGTCCATGTGTAGGCTACTTTGTTTACACTACATATTCACTACATATTCTGTGAAGTTATCATTTCATTGTATGTCGCATACCATTAAATAAAAAATTTAATAAAGAAATTGAAGCTCTGTCCTCCTTGTTGGCATGGAGAGATATTGTTATCAAACCGTCCAACAAGGGGGGAGCTATTGGGGTTATGGATACCTTGAGGTATGAGGCTGAGGTGTTGACAGCTATTGGATACAACTACATACAAGCAGCTGGGACCCTTGTCCGGCATTCCAAGTATAGTCTAAAATTTAAAAAAGTGGTATTGCGAGCTCTGAAGGAAGGTATTATCAATACTGACACCTAGAAATTTCTGGTATGCAATTATCCTGTTACACCAGTAATGTAGATACTGCCAAAGATTCATAAAGATCTTTTGAATCCCCCTGGGCATCTCATAGTGTCTGGAACTGAGTCAGTTACAACACCACTAGCACAATGTTTGGATAGATGTTTTACTCCGCTTGTGATAAATATTAGATCAAACTAGTGATATTTTAGAGAAAGTAATAAATATTAATGTGGGACCTGACTCTCTTCTAGTCATTTGGGACGTGTCCAGTCTTTATACGGTTATTCCACATGTTCTAGGTATGGAGGCCTGTCAGTGGTTGCTGGTACAGTCCCATTGTTATAATGATAAGCAAATCAATTTTGTGTTGGAGCTGTTGAAAATTGTCCTTGAAGAGAATTTTTTTTTGTTTAGGGAAACCCATTATTTGCAGCTTAAAGGGGCAGCGATGGGTTCCAATGTCGCACCCTCATATGCAAATTAATTTATAAATACGATAGAGATGTAATTCATCTATAATGATAAAATGTTTACTGAGCACTGTCAGGGGTGGTTCAGATTTATTGATGATATTTTTGCAGTGTGGGGTGGCGACATTGGAATCCTTTTATCATTATTTGATCAATATCTTAATTATCTCGTCCCTGGTTTGAATTGTAATATTTTGTACAATAGTAGTGAGATTTCCTTTTTGGATACATTGTTGAGAATAAATGGTATGAATACAGAGAGCAATTTATTTATTAAAAATACGGATCGTAATCAATTACATTACAGTAGTTTTCACCCCAAGGGGTATTCAATTCTATACCTAGGAGCCAGCTGAAGCGTGTTAAAAGGCTTGTGAGTAATCCACAATGCTGTGAGGAGAGATTAAACAAAATGGAAACTAGACTTGTTAAAAGAGGTTATCCAGCCTCATTGATTAAAAGGGAACATATACATTTCACAGAGAATAGGACCACCGGTAGAAATTATAGAGGAATTCCATTTGTGTCACAATTCCATCCATTTTCATTCCAGGTTTATAATATCCTTAAAAAAACACTTTTTTTTTTTTTTTTTTAATTATGGGCACTGTAAAAGTGTGCTCTTTTAATGTTAGGGGTCTAAACTCCTCATCTAAGAGATCACAAATTTTAAATTCTTTTCATAAGCAAAAAGTTAGCGCTGTCTTCTTTCAGGAGACGCAATTTCGTTCAAATCACATACACAATATACAAAATAGGTATTATCCTACTTGGTATCATGATTCTTTTGCCTATTCTAAATCTAGGGGAGTTTCCATAGTAATCCATAAATCTCTCCTCATCAAGTCTTGGAGCTGGAGGAATAGAGACTGAAGAGCTTTGCTCTTGAAACTATCCATTTATGTAAAAAAATACACATTTATCAATCTATATCTACCCAATCAACATCAAATTAAGACAGGTATACAAATGTTGACAGACCTTATGGAAAGAGCAGAGGCTGTGACCCTGGTTGGGGAGGACTTTCATTTTGTCCTCGACCGGAATCTGGATACCACCGCACCTCGTTTGTTTCAAGCCACTAATTACATGACTAAATTTAAAGCTACTTTAGACAAATATCAATTGGTAGATATCTGGAGGGTCCTTCACCAAACAGATAGAGATTATACATTACACTCAAAAGTCCATGGTACATATCATAGACTGGATCTCTTTTTTATAAATCAAATGGGGGTGGCCATGGCATCTTCCTATAAATTTTGGAAGCTTTGTTTGGTCTGACCATGCTCCAGTGTTTCTGGTATTGGTTATATTGGGTGAAGTTACAACAAAAGGGTCATGGAAATTAAATGACAATTTGCTTAAAGATGAGGTTTGTATGTCAGAGATCAGGCAAGCAATTAAAAATGTTGTTACAGATCATGAAAGGGATACCACTTCCCTATCTATCCAATGAGAAACACTAAAATGCGTAGTACGTGGGCTCTTTAAAACATGGAGCGAGATTAAAAAAAAGAAAAGGGGAAAGGAATCTCTCTACTTTTAAAAGATATTTCAAAACTTGAAAAGTTGCATAAACAAAATTCAACCCCTAAAAATTCAGTAGTATTAACAGATAAGCGGATAGAATTACAAACATTATTGAACGTACAAATTACACACGATCCAAAGGGTATTCTAAAATCATAATATTCCTTTTACTCTAGACTATATAACATCCCAAACCAACTGCCTGTATGGGATCCTGAAACGTTTTGACAAAATGTACGCCAATATTTAGAAGAAACAGCAATACCAACTCTTATGGTGGCAGAAACAGAACAGTTAGAAATGGAATTTTCAGAGGTTGAAGTGCAGAATGCAATTGACTCATTAATACTGGGTAAAAGTCCAGGTCTGCATGGCTTTACCCCACAGTTCTATAGGACATTTAGAGAATTATTGACTCCCATCATGAAGAAGACCTTCAATTCGGTGTCTGCCTCTCGACCCTTTGCCCCACAAGGTATAGAAGCGTACATCTCACTTATTACTAAACCTGAGAAAGACCATACTCTATGTGGAAATTATCGTCAGATCTCTCTAACAATTATCGACCTTCGATTATATTCTATGATAATTTCAAACAGACTTACACCAATACTACCAGCACATGTCCACTTGGATCAAGTGGGATTTATAAAGGGTCAAAAGGCAAGAGACAATACATTGAAGACTCTGATACTGGTGGAATATGCCCAGAGGCATGCCATGCCATCCTGTCTATTGGTGGTTGACGCCAAGAAGACATTTGACAGGGTGGAATGGTGCTTCTTTACAGAGATGCTTAAGCAGTGGGTAATAGGTCCTTTAATTTTGGAGAAGATAGTGGCTTTGTATCATAATCCAACTGCTAGAATATGTACAAATGGAAATCTATCTGATCCAGTAATAACATCAAATGGAATCCGACAGTGATGCCCTTTATCATCTCTGTTGTACATATTAGTAATGGAACATCTGACTACTGCTATTCGCAAAAACGTAGATATACAAAGGATAAAAGTTGGGGAAAAGGAATATAAAATGTCGGTATATGCAGATGACTTACTGTTATATATAACTAATCCAGTGGTGACAATATCAAATCTTAGCCAGGAGTTTAACCATTTTGGAATACTGAGTAACTTTAAAGTCAATTATGACAAATCAGAAGCCCTTAATATTACACTAGCAAGATGGTGGATTTTCTAAAAAAAAATGTTCCTTTAAATGGCAAAAAATAGCCATTAAATATCTTGGAACATATATTCCTAGAGATTTAACTAAACTTCAGGAACTTAATTATCTTCCGATAATTCAAAATATAATAAAGACACTTCAACGGTATGACAGAACATTTTTTTCTTGAATGGGAAGGATTAACATTAAAAAAATGGACATACTGCCAAAAGTGTTATATATATTTCAGACAATTCCAATATTCTTTCCAACAAAACTATTGGATCAATTGCAGAAGGCCGTAGGGAGATTTATATGGGCGCATAAATCAGCTCGAATTAGAAGAGATGTATTAACTAGGGCAAAGAAAGATGGAGGTTTAGCCCTTCCAGATTTCCCAATGTATCTCAGTTCGGTATTTGTATCCAGGATAGTGGACTGGTTCCATAATGCAGATGGTAAGCAATGGGTGAAACGATATGCCATTTCTGGTATTCTCAACACAGAGTGTGGGATGCATTATTGAAAAGAGGGAATTGGTCTACTCAAATTGGACCAATGACGCCATTATTTAGTACCACTGACTTCCCACCAGCAACGGAAGCTTTGACTTTCTTAAAATGGCATAGAGATGAGGAGGTGAGGATGGTCCAGACCCTGGTGGAGAAGAGGCTCCCCCCGCTGGACCCCTTGGGCCTAGAAAGTAAGACCAAATGGATGCAGTATCAATAACTTCAAACATACATTCAGTCTGTGACAAAAAACTTATTAGATCAACCATTAACAGAATCTGAACAATTATTATTACAAGAACACAAACCAGCTCATGTCCTATCTATATTATATAATTATTTGATTTAAAAAAATAAGGAACAGGAGTGAATTTAATTAGGTGGGAGGAAGAGCTGGGGATAACCATCCCCAGAATAAAATGGGAAAAAGCATTTTCATTAACACATAAATTATCTTTATCAAATAGAGACCAGGAAAGGAATTATAGAATCCTTGCAAGATGGTATAGATGCCCAGTAGATATGCATAAAATAAATAGGGAAAATAAAGAGGTATGTTGGAGATGTCAAAATGCAAGAGGCACAATGTCACACATTTGGTATTACTGCCAGGGGGTTCAGATATTCTGGTCAAAGATCTATAACATATACCAAATTATTGCAGGACAAAATGCACAACCAGATGTATTAGTATCAGTTTTGTCAATGATCCCTGGCTCCATGAAAGCCATAAAAGGAGACATTTTAAGACATATGCTAACAGCAGCATGGACCGTCATAGCTAGAAAATAGAGGAAAATGGTAGGTCCCACTATGGAGGAATGGGTGTATGAGATGAGCGAGATGCAGTCCCTGGAATTGATGTCAGCGACAGAAGTAGGTTTAAAGGAACAAACCTTAAAAGCATGGCAAAAATGGGAGGAGTTTAGAACCTCAGTAAGCTTATCAAATTATTTATAGAGCAATATTACAGGGCCTTTTTGTTCAGTTCCACCCCCCCCCCCCTTTTTTTTTTCTTCTTCCTTGGTTTTGAGTGAATGACTGTTAGGTATGTATGTGGTTGAGTGGAGTGTCAGTGTGGTTAGGAAAATAATAGACATTAGTACGGGATTATATATAGGATAGAGATTTATGAATCAACTGTAAAATTGTATTTTCAATATATCCAAGAAATTTTTATGGATGTGTATATGTTGTGCAAAATAGAAAAATGTATAAAATAAAGATTATATACAAAAAAAAAAAAACACTGGGGTCTCTTGAGAGAAAATGATCCTAGTTTCCAGCTCCACCTTTATCCTCATATAGAAAAGGTAGAACCTTAAGGGACAGGTTGGTCAGATCTGACCAATATACCCCTCCTAGTTCATTCACCACTTTCTTGGGGTCCCGCAATACGGGGTCATACCCATGCCTCAGGGCCATCTTACTGAGTGGGCACCCCATGTGCACATGGGGCCCCATCAGGGCCGGTTTTGTCACAACTGTGCAGGATGTGGCAGAGCTGAGCTGGAAGGACTGCAGTGTAGTCTCTGCATGGACAAGTGACTGTGACAACTATCAGCACCGAGAGGCTGCCTGGTTCGGGAGTCGAGCGGCCACTTTTATTCTGCCTGCGGGGCTGGCTGTCACTTCTCTCTCCTCTCCTTCACTCATCTCTGAGTGAACTGAATATTGGCAGCTCCACGGTCTCCATGGCAGCAAGTTGGGTGCACAGTGAATTGTGCTGCCTTTGTTGCCGCCTGTGCCAATCCTGCAGTCTCACTCACCATTCTCACAGGAGGATTCAGAGTGAACAGCACAGGACCTCAGGGTGCTGAAGACCCCTGTAAACTGACCAATCCCTGATTCCCTGCTGTGCCCAGGTTAGTTACCCAACCCCCTGATGTGCACACACACAGTGTGGTGCTAGATAGGTGTGTGTGCAGCTGCAGCATGAAAACTGCAATTGGAGGAGACTAGAGGCTGGAAAATTGGTAAGTCCACTGTACAGACACCCCCCTCAACATAACAAATGTCCTTCTCTGCTGCTCTGAGCTAGTTCACACTATGCAGTGTGGGAACTGCATGCGAGTTTTGAACAGGAATCATACCGCATTCCATGTGATTCTTCAGCAGTGCAAATTGAGCCATTATGTATGGCTTAAATTGCACCAAATCTGCACCAAAGTGTAGCAGGACCCTTTTTTTTTTGGCCAACCCAGAATCAGATAGCATGGGTGTTAACACCCATGCGATCAAATTCTGCAAATCACACTGCGTTTTGCAAAACAATTTCAGGGTGTTGTTACCTTAACATACCCACCTGCAGTGGTTCGCATGAACGGGGTGTGATTTGGATGTGGTGCGGAATCTGCACAGAATTTGTTGCAAATTCACAGCGCAAAAGTGTGAACCGGCACTTACTCTCTTACTGTAAAAAATTGCCGCACATGGATTGCTTTTCAGAGGTATTATACAGGCGGTGAGGAGGTGATATGTTGCTTCCTCACCACCTGTTTTAACCCCCTAAATGTTGCATCACCCTCATCACAACTATAGGAATTGCACATGGTTGTGAGAAAGTTGCAGCACATATTTGATTTGGCTGCATTTGGTAACCAGTAGTGCCCACCAAATGCAACTGGTGATTTGATTCTTGCCGCAGTCACAAATCAAAGCATCTTGGCATGTGTACACCCCCAGCAGCTGCGTTTCAACATGCTGTGCTTTCTTTTTTAACAGCTTACCAACTGTGTACTGTATCTCACAAAAGTGAGTACACCCCTCCCATTTTTGTATATATTTTTTGTACATTTTTTATTATTATATCTTTTCATGTGGTCTGTTCTGAGTGGAACTTGTCCTGTTAAACCGCTGTATGGTCTTGGTCACCATGCTGCAGCTCAGTTTCAGGGTCTTGGCAATCTTCTTATAGCCTAAGCCATCTTTATGTAGAGAAATTTTTATTTTTTTCAGATCCTGAGAGAGTTCTTTGAAACGAGTTGCCATGTTGAACTTTCAGTGACCAGTATGCGAGAGTGAGAGCAATAACACTAAACAATAAATTTAACACACCTGCTCCCCATTCACACCTGAGACCTTGTAACACTAACGAATGAAATCACATGAAAAATATATAATAAAATATTCGCAAAAATGTGAGGGGTGTACTCACTTTTGTGAGATACTGTATATATATATGGTGGCGGAGCGGCTCTCCTGCGCAGCATCACGTACCTAGTACATGATCCTGCACTTCCAGGTCTGGGGCATGCACGCACGCTGCTGGCAATCCACTCCCACTGTGATTGGACACAGCGGGAACCAGCCAGCAGATCCAGTGGACCCAATGACCACCAGCACCTGCCAATTATTCGGGACACAAGCAGAACGGCAGTCTGCCTATGTAAACGAGACAGACTGTTGTTCTGTCAGTAGGGAAGGTATTGATCCTGTGTTTCTGCAAAGCAGGAACATGAATCAATGCCTTCCCTTAGCAAAAGCACCTCCCCCTCAGTAACCAAGCACAGGCTAGGCACGCAGTTAGCAAGCACTCCCTAGACACACAGTAAACCCGTGGGTGTCATTAGTACAGTGACAGTTCATATTTTTAGCATTGATCACCGTATTGGTGTCACTGGTCCCCAAAACGTGTCACTTAGTGTCCGATTTGTCCGCCGCAATATTGCAGTCTCGCTATAAGGCACTGATCATCACCATTACTGGTAAAAAAAAAAAAAGAATCCATAAATCTATCCCATAGTTTGTAGGCGCTGTAACTTTTGCGCAAACCAATCAATATACGCTTATTGGGATTTTTTTAACCAAAAATATGTAGCAGAATACATATTGGCCTAAATTGATGAAAAAATTAGATTTTTTACATTTTTTTATTGGAAATGCTTTATAGCAGAAAGTAAAAAATATTGTTTTTTTTTTTTTTCAAACTTGACGGCCTTTTTTGTTTATAGCACAAAAAATAAAAATCTCAGTGGTGATCAAATACCACCAAAAGAAAGCTCTATTTGTGGAGGAAAAAAAAGGACATCAATTTTATTTGGGTACAGTGTTACACGGCCGTGCAATTGTCAGTTAAAGTAACGCAGTGCCTTATACCAAAAAATTGCCTGGTCATGAAGGGGGGTAAACCTTCCAGAGAACAAGTGGTTAAACAAACTTTATTGAAATGTCACACTGACATTTCATAAAGTTCAATTGGCCGCAGTGCTGTGAACTGGACATGCCAGAGACAAGGCATTTCGCCTTGTCATGCGGTAGGACTATGCTGAAATAGCCACCCAACACAGTCCTAAAAACATAGTTTTTATGACTGTGCTTACCCTCAATAAAACATAATTTTATTGAGGGTAAGCAGCCCAGGCAGGACAGACAACATACTTGTACATCGCCACCTGGTGCCTGGCTTTTGGGGCATGCTTGCCAACCAATGATGTGATTGGACATAGCACAAGTTAATCAAGAGGTTTCACCCAATGTTTTTGAAGGAATCCTGCTGACCAGCTGTGTCCAATCACAGCACAGAGTTCCGTGTTAAAAAAACACACATAACTCTGTACACAGAACAGCGATTTGGCTGTTTCTTCTCCCTGGAAAACAGGGAGAAGAAACAGCCAGTTCTGTAACTAAAAAGGTAGGCACACATTTAACCCCTATATGCTAACCCCTTCCCAGCCAATGTCAATAGTACAGTGTCAGTGTATAGTACTGTATGACCTTTAGTGGGACTGTGATAGGGAAGCAGGCAATCTGGCGCTAACAGACCCTCGCAGGGAGGTACACTGGCTGACTGACACTGACATCACTAGTGACACAAATACAGTGATCAAATACAATACTTAATATAATATATAATATAAAACTTGTTATACTGTTTGTTCAAATGTATCAACTATTTATACTTTCATTCTTGAGAGTAGGTGCATAAATTGGGGAAGGCTTGTAGGGGCCCCAGTGCATTACTTTGCCCAGGGGCCCATGATGCTACTAAGATGGCCCTTCCATGCCTATCATGTATACAATGTAACTCCATGAAAAAAGGCAAGTGTATATCCCATCCACATAAAGGGTATGATATTATGTTCAAAGGTTATTACACTTGCCAATCATCATATGTAGTATATGCAATAAAAATGTCCATGTGGGTTGCTGTATATTGGGGAAACCACTCAGACGGTCAAAGTCCAGATAGCAAAACATAAATGATCCAAGGTCTGGTGTTACCCCAACATCACCTCCATCCCTAATTCAATACATATATACAAGGGGTTCGCCCTGGGACTTTGAGTGAGGTGAATATGGTTAGTCAAGAAACATGTCATGGAAGTAAAATAATGTAGATTTATTACAATTGTTGCGCTTCTGAAACACAACAGCAATATGTATAATTGACCGGGCAATTTTTTGCGATACGGCACTGCGTCACTTTAACTGACAATTGTGCGGTCGTGCAACACTGTACGAAAAACAAATTTTATGTCCTTTTTTCCCCCCACAAATAGAGCTTTCTTTTGGTGGTATTTAATCACCTCTGCATTTTTTATTTTTTGCGCTATTAACAAAAAAAGACTGACAATTTTGAAAAAAAACACAATATTTTTTACTTTTTGCTTTAATAAATATCCCAAATTAAAAAACAAAAACAAATTTCTTCCTCAGTTTAGGCCAATATATATTCTTCTACATATTTGTATGTAGTGCAAAAGTTATAGTGTCTACAAAATAGGGGATAGATTTATGGCATTTTTGTTATTTATTTATTTTTTTAACTAGTAATGGCGGCAATCTGCGATTTTTATCGGGACTGCGACATTGTGGCAGACAGATCGGACACTTTTGACACTTTTTTGGGACCATTGACAATTACACAACGATCAGAGCTAAAAATAGCCACTGATTATTGTATAAATGTCACTGACAGGGAAGGGGTTAACACTAGGGGACAATCAAGGGGTTAAATGTGTTCCCTCAGTGTGTTCTAAATTTAGGGGGGATGGGACTGCCTGGGGGAGGAGACCGATCATTGTTCCTATATACTAGGAACATGCAATCTGTCTCCTCTCCCCTGCCAGAACGTGGATGTGTGTGCTTACACACACAGGTCCACGTTCTAGCTCTGTCAGGAGCGATCGTGGGTGCCCAAGGGACATTGCGGCCGCCGGGCACGTGCATTAGCTCCTCAGTGATCTAGTAGGCGAGTGCCCCCTATACCCCTTAAGGCAGCTGCCGTACAGCTATGGCGATTTGCGCAGGGGAGCCATTCTGCCGCCGTCAAACGACGACGGGCGGTCGGCAAGGGGTTAAATAGACATGAGTGTATCTGGAACTTTAGATGTTTTTTTGATCTGATGAAGGGCATAAGCTTGTGAGCCTAAAATGGAAATCATGGACTTTCACATCATGTAATGCTTTATACATGCTTGAACAATCGGTTCAATAAAAAGATTTTAAGTGCAGCAATCCTGTGGACATCTTTCGTTATATATATTCATTATATAAATGTGAGTTATTGACCTTAGATTGTAAGCACCTTGAGTGCAGGGACTAATGTGAATTTGCAATATGTGCGTAAAGCGCTGCGTAAATTGACGGAGCTATACAAGTACCTGTAATAAATAAATAAATGACATGCCTAATTTAAGGACAGTAAAATTAGATGTTTCCCATTTTATTAAGAAAAGCACCTTGTAGGGGAGAATATAGGATTGAGAACCTCCAAGGGATCCTGAGGGTATTTCAATTGTTACATATTATTTCCAACCATTGACAGCAGAACACAGCAAATAATGTTGAGCTTATTAATATAGTGTACCAACTCTCCTGCACATTTTCAAAGATGACGCTTTGAAAAAATATTTCATAACACTTTGCTAACAAAAAGACCAAATCATCAAGAAACAAGCAGCAGTGTTATATATCATGAACATAACACTATATCTATATGCATAAGGAACAGAAATACAAACCTTCCATAAGAATTAGAAGATTAAATAAGAACCATAATTCAAAAAGAAATATAAAGCTTAGAGAAATGCTAATATAATTTCAAAATGTAGGAAATACATGAAATAAGCTTCTAACAAAAGTGTCAGAGGTTAATGCAGTGGGGAGTTATAATATACTTTGAATATGGCTATACTAAAGATAAAATAATGTTCAGGATCAAAGGCAGGCAGGATGTTTCATAGCTAAAGCAGAAATGAGTAGAGTTACATATTTTATATTTATATTTAGAGCCTTCTCTGTAGTATTTTGCAAACTCTGCAACCCCATTCCTACATGTTCCACGGAAAGTCTCAACAGGCAGGGGGCAGGATACAAGCTGTCTTGGCAGGTGGTACACAAAGTGTACCGCCAGTTTTTTCCTATACCAGAGCCGTGTATTCCCAATTTTTCCATCAGCTATGCCTAGATTGAAAAATGTCTGAAAAAAAAAAAAAAAGCAGATGTTTTGCCCATTGCAAACCAGCTGATTTCTTTGTTGTGTTTCTAGTACAGTAAAGGCAAAATCGAACTGGTTGGTAACAGCAACATATATTATCTCACAAAAGTGAGTACACCCCTCAGATTTTTTGTAAATATTTTATTAAATCTTTTCATGTGATAAAATTGAAGGAATGACACTTTGCTACAATGTAAAGTAGTGACTGTACAGCTTGTATAACAGTGTACATTTGCTGTCCCCTCAAAATAACTCAACACACAGCCATTAATATCTAAACCGCTCGCAACAAAAGTGAGTACACCCCTAAGTGAAAATGTCCAAATAGGGCCCAATTAGCCAATTTCCCTCCCCAGTGTCATGTGACTAGTTAGTGTTACAAGGTCTCAGGTGTGAATGAGGAGCAGGTGTGTTAAATTTGGTGTTATCGCTCTCACTCCCTCATACTGGTCACTGGAAGTTCAACATGGCACCTCATGGCAAAGAACTCGCTAAGGATCTGCAAAAAAAGAATTGTTACTCTGAAGACCCTGAAACTGAGCTTCAGCACGGTGGCCAAGACCATACAGCGGTTTAACAGGACAGGTTCCACTCATAACAGGCCTTGCCATGGTCGGCCAAAGAAGTTGAGTGCACATGCTCAGCTCCAGAACATTTATCAGCATCTGGGCTTTCTCTGACAACCATGCCCTATGAAAAGACAGTGAATATAGGAGTCCTTCCCCAGCTTGCAAAGCTGGATAGGCACCATTTCAAGGATGACCTGGTTTTGGTGCTTGGATACCTGGGGTGACCCAAGGACAAAATCCTTTTGTTCCATACTGTCAGGATGTTGAGGTGCAACGGTCTTAAATTAAAACAGATTGTACAAGACTGCCTCAAAAAGGGGAATACCATCAGTGGTCACACCCTCATGCAGAAAAGTGAATAGAGGGGCATTCCAGGGAACTTAATTCCTGTATCCTAGACTGTAGGGTCTGAAGCTTTTCCTTGGACAGGAAAACGTAAACCGGGGCAGGAAAATGTGTACCAATCCCATGTGGAGGACAAGGCTCAGATAATTCCAGGTGGTAAAATGGTTCCAGGGTCCACATCTTGAGATTGAAGACCCATCCAAAGTCTTGCACTGTTGGTCCTGCACCCTGCACATTAACCTTGAGGTTGTCCCTCAATTGCTCCTGCAGAAGCAGATCACCTATAAACCCCATTATGGGAATTTCCTGGGCTCGCAGAGGAGCCAACACCAGGGTCAGCACCTTGTGAACAAGTTGGAATAGTAACCATAAGAGTTTTTTGGTTCTGGAACAAGGACAATGACTCCCTAAGAGTGCAGCTGGTCCAGGGGGCTGCTCTTTTGTCAGAAGCAGTGGACCATTAATGGCATGAAATATAGAGACAAAATGTGAAACGTGTAGCCTCTGAACACAACCCTTCTTGGTTCTAGATTAGGAGCGCTTCTGCTGCTTCTTTAGAGGTGCTCGTTCCTCTTTGATTTTTTGCATGAAAGTTTCCAGAGTATTGCCAAAGAGGCATTTGCTCTTTACATACACTCTGGCTGTTTCTCGCAGGGGAGCTCTGCTGAACAGCATTTTAGCCACAGCATACCTTCATGTGAACTGACATTAGTCCCAGGCAATAACATTCTAAGCAAAGAGCTGGTTTATTGGCCTTCAGACTCTAGGAGGGCTGGACTTTGGCCAGTGGGAGTAGAAATTGTCCTGGTATCAGTGGGAGTAAACATCTGGTATTAAGGGGAGGAATACTGCCCAGTCTTTGGTATCATAGGGAGGAATAGAGCTCCATTAGTGGTGTCAGTGGAAGAAATGGTGCTCCATTGTCGGTGTCAGATGGCAAAATTGTGTCTCGTATCAGTGGGAGGGATAGTGCCCCAAGGGCCGGATAGAGGCAAGCAAAGGGCCGCAGTTTGGAGACCACTGGCCTAGCCCATCACACAGAAGCATAATGCTTCAGGGGAAAAAGCTCCAAATGCTGCCTAGTTGAGTAACTGGACTTAGAGGCCCAGAGTTCTTTTACTATGCGCCTTGCCCATACCAACAAGGCTTTACAAACCCCTTTACGCTGGTGAATCTAATAGGAGTATGTATGACCATACAGTCTATTCATCTTTCTGATCTTCTATACCAAGCACAGGCTGGGAGTCCTTGCTGCTATCCTTGAGTCACAAGGGATTCCTAACTAAGCATGACATATTGACATATATGATTAATCAGCTCTAACACCATGGAGAGAATTTTGGCCACTAGATCTCGTGCTGACCCCTATCTTTGAGACCGTCTTTTGATTGAGAAACTGTGGCCTTTTTGTCACCCTATATCAAGATTTGCCCTATGGCAGAAACATTTCAACTGATGTGTGTCCATCAAATTGCACTGAATTTCTTGTTTTTTTAAAAATCATCCATAAGTTCCATCGTATTGACTTGATTCACTTGTACTCCTGCGGAAGACCATCAAAACGTGTCAACTCTACATGTGGATAGTCTTGGATTTTTTACATTTTGTGAACCATCAAACAGACACAATTTTTTCTTACTGTGATGTTTAACCACTTCAATACCAGGCACTTAGACACCTTCCCGCCCAGGCCAATTTTCAGCTTTCAGCGCTGTCGCAATTTGAATGACAATTGCGCGGTCATACAACACTGTACCCAAACAAATTATTTATCATTTTGTTCCCACAAATAGAGCTTTCTTTTGGTGGTATTTGATCACCTCTGCGGTTTTTATTTTTTGCGTTTTTCTTTGTTTCTGTTAAAATTTTTTGTAAATAAGTACGTTTTCTTCTTCAATGACAGGCACTGATATGGCTGCACTGACGGGCACCGATACGGTGGCACTGATGAGGTGGCACTGATGATGGGCACTGATAGGCGGCACTGGTATGCGGCACTGATGGGCACTCGTAGGTGGCATTGATTGGTACTTATGGGTGGCACTGATAGGTGGCACTGATAGATGGGCACTGACAGGTGGCACTGATGACACTGATTGGTGGCACTGAATACACTGATTGGTGGCATTGCTGAACTGAAACATAATGGTGCCAATCAGTGCCCATTTGTGGGCACTGATTGGCACAGATTGGGCACATGTGGATGGCCATGGGGTACATACCTGGCCATCTACATGTTGCCCCTTCCCTGGTGGTCCTAGTGGCGATCCCTGGTGGACCAGTGTGATCATCTGAGGGGGGGCTGCGCTGATAAACAATCAGCGCAGATCCCCCTATCAGGAGAACTGCCGATCGACTCTCCTCTACTCGCATCTGTCAGACGCGAGTGAGGAAAAGCTGATCAATGGCTCTTCCTATTGACATCGTGATCAGCCATGATTGGACATGGCTGATCACGTGATAAAGAGATTCCGCCGGAGGCTCTTTACCAAGATCGGTGTAGCGGTGTGTCAGGCCGACGCACCGCTCCACCGATCACCGCGATGCGCGCGGCGGCATGTTATCCTGCTGGACGTCATATGACGCCCAGTCAGGATAACTGAACCACCGCCCGGCCGTCATCTGCTATGGGCCAGGCGGGAAGTGGTTAAATGGACACAATTACTGTAAAGGGTTGATTGTATAGAATGTGTTATTTATGCTGTATCTACAGTATCTCACAAAAGTGAGTACATCCCTCACATGTTTGTAAATATTTTATTACATCTTTTCATGTGACAACACTGAAGAAATTACACTTTGCTATAATGTAAAGTAGTGAGTGTACAGCTTGTATAACAGTGTAAATTTGCTGTCCCTTCAAAATAACTCAACACACAGCCATTGATGTCTAAACCGCTGGCAACAAAAGTGAGTACACCCCTAAGTGAAACTGTCCAAATTGGGCCCAAGGTATCAATATTTTGTGTGGCCACCATTATTTTCCAGCACTGTCTTAACCCTCTTGGGCAGGGAGTTCACCAGAGCTTCACAGGTTGTCACTGGAGTCCTCTTCCACTCCTTATGATGACATCATGGAGCTGATGCATGTTAGAGATCTTGCACTACTCCATCTTCCATTTGAGGATGCCCCACAGATCTGGGTCTGGAGACACGCTTAGCCACTGGCTTTACCCTAAGCTTCTTTAGCAAGGCAGCGGTCGTCTTGGAGGTGTGTTTGGGGTCGTTATGTTGGAATACTGCCCTGCGACCCAGTTTCCGATGATCCCGCCATGCTATGCTTCAGTATGTCACAGTACATGCATTCATGGTTCCCTCAATGAACTGTAGTTACCTAGTGTCGGCAGCACTCATGCAGCCCCAGACCATGACACTCCCACCACCATGCTTGACTGTAGGCAAAACACACTTGTCTTTGTACTCCTCACCTGATTGCCGCCACACACGCTTGACACCATCTGAAACAAATAAGTTTATCTTAGTCTCGTCGGACCACAAGACATGGTTCCAGTAATCCATGTCCTTAATCTGCTCGTCTTCAGCAAACTGTTTGCAGGCTTTCTTGTGCATCATCTTTAGAAGAGACTTCCTTCTGGGACGACAGCCATGCAGACCAATTTGATGCACTGTGCAGCGTATGGTCTGAGCACTGGCAGGCTGACCCCCACCCCTTCAACCTCTGCAGCAATGCTGGTACCCTGTTTCCCCGAAAATAAGACCTAGCATGATTGACGGTGATGGCTGCAATATAAACCCTACCCCCCAAATAAGCCCTACCCTGTTTCCCCGAAAATAAGCCCTACCCTGAAAAGAAGACCTACAAGGACTTTAACTAGGGCTTATTTGGGGGGTAGGGCTTATATTGCAGCCATCATCGACAATCACGCTAGGTCTTATTTTCGGGGAAACAGGGTAGCACTCATACGTCTATTTCCCAAAGACAACCTCTGGATATGACGCTGAGCACATGCACTCAACTTCTTTGGTCGACCATGGCGAGGCCTGTTCTGAGTGAAACCTGCCCTGTTAAACCACCGTATGGTCTTGGCCCTAATGCTGCAGCTCAGTTTTAGGGTCTTGGCAATCTTCTCATAGCCTAGGCCATCTTTATGTAGGGCAACAATTCTTTTTTTCAGATCCTCAGAGAGTTCTTTGCCATGAGGTGCCATGTTGGACTTCCAGTGACCAGTGTGGGAGAGTGAGAGCAATAACACCAAATTTAACACGCCTGCTCCCTATTCACACCTGAGATCTTGAAATACTAATGAGTCACATTACACCGGGGAGGGAAAATGGCTAGTTGGGCCCAATTTGGACATTTCCACTTAGGGGTGTACTCTCTTTTGTTGCCAGCGGTTTAGACAGGATGTGAGTTATTTTGAGGGGACAGCAAATTTACACTGTTATACAAGCTGTACACTCACTACTTTACATTGAAGCAAAGTGTAATTTCTTCAGTGTTGTCACATGAAAAGATATATCAAAATATTTACAAAAATGGTAGGTATATGTTCCACAAAAAGTCCATTTACTACATAAAGCGGAGTTCCACCCAAAAAATGGAACTTCCGCTTTAAGGGAAGGTGACCCCCTGACATGCCACATTTGGCATGTCATTTTTTTGGGGGGGGGGAGCGGATACCCTCTTTTTAGAGGGTTCCAGCTCCCACTTCCTCCCGGCGCACCGTGGCGACGGAATGGAGATCACCTCTCCCCCTCCCTCTTGGCAATCATCTGGGACACGTCACAGGTCCTAGATGACAGTGACAATGCCGGCACCACAGAGAGGAGGGGGAGACGAGCAGGGCTTCATTCCCCACATCGCTGGACCCTGGGACAGGTAAGTGTCCGATTATTAAAAGTCAGCAGCTGCAGTATTTGTAGCTGCTGACTTTAAATTTTTTTTTTTAAGTGGAACTCCGAATTTTGTGATAAATACTGATACACAGGGATGTGGATATTTAGTACACACAATATTGGTTTCCAATATTTATAATGCTTTACAAACCCCCATAGATGCAATGTGGGTTGCATAGTCATATTTGCCTCAAAAAAGGATGCCCTAAAGAAGGACCTACATTTTTTTTTTGTCTGCAGGGTTCTTAAACACCAGTTTTTCATCCACTGGCACTGTATTTACCCCTATTTAAATAAGACATTGCAGGGTTCACAGCAGAGACCACATTTTGTGAAATCTGTCTTCCATTGGGAAATACTGTGCAAATGTTTTAGAGGCCACAAATACCCTCTCTGGATGGGTCCAGTCCTTATATAGATCCTCTTCAGTATGAGGATGCAACAATAAGAACTTGGCTGGTTTGAGCGTGCTCCAAGACTCCCACCCTGACTCCTTAAGCCCAAGCAGTGACCACTTCAAATTGTTATGGACCTCTGTGAGAATAGTCGCTGTGGACCTGTGGTTGAGACACATTGTAGGTCTGGATATCCATTTCAGAGGATTCACCTTTCTCAGAGAAGTCCGCTTATTTGGACTATGACTTCTCCTCTTCCATCATAACAAATGACGAGAGGGGAAAGTCACAAGGTAGCTCCTGTGGAGACAAAGATCAAGTCTGCTTAAAGTGGAGGGCCACATTGAAAAAAAAAATTCACCAAAAATCCTAAAAAAAAAAAAAAAAAAAAAAATTTAAACGTACCTAAACCCTTTGTTGCTTCCTATACCGCGGCGTGTTCTGCTCCTCGGTGAGCGGCCCTGTTGTCTTCTGGGAACTGTGTGTGTTCTCAGAACACCATGGGGCCATTCACAGAGCGCCGCGCCGCTCGCGTGTGCGCAGTAGGAAACTGGCAGTGAAGCCGCAAGGCTCCCAGCAGGGGTCCTGTGTGTCCTGGTTCACTGTTTCAGGTCTGATTATAGCCCGAATTGTGGGCTGAATTTGGACCAAAAGATGCGCAGGGCTCCTGTGCAAATTCACACCGGGGCCGCATCGGAGATATGTGAACCGGCTCCATAGAAACCTGGTCAGAATCTCCTGTTATTGCGAATTGGATGCGGGGATCCCGCATCCAATTTGCAATAGTGTGCACCCGGCCTAAAGGAGGGAGTGAAAAATCAGATGTTACCTGAGAGATAGAGCCAGTTTGCTGCCCTATAAACTAGTTTGTGAAAGGAAGTCTGAAATATGGGTGTTTTGTCTTTCTGTTCCTAGTTACACGAATGCCAGATTTGCCATGCTTTCAAAGTCCTCAAAGGACACAATACGCACAATGCTCTGAGGATCAGCAACAAGGGGTAGAGGGATGGCAGGAGCAGGGGGTGGAGTCCATATCTGCATACATTAGTGGAGCCCATTCACGCCCCATGCTGGACACCAACACAAAATTACTGGAGAAAGAAAGGAAACCCACAGGCAAGACCTCCCAGACACCATGGGGAACCTCCAATTACACCAAAGTCCCTTCCACAGTCTGGAGACGGGAATCAAGCACATGGGGATCCCCCACTTAAGGTGCAACTAAATGCACTGGAGAGGCAGCAGTCTCAGTTTTTACCATCTACACATGAGTGCCAAAATTAGGATCCTGTGCAGTTTTGTGATTTTCACTCTTGGAGACAACTATAAACAGGACAAATAGAGAGGGAGCATCCCCCTAATGGGGGCACAGACCGCAATAAAGACTTTGCAGGTTTCCTAATCCCTCTCCACTCTATCCTAAACAAAAAAGTTTTGCTTTTAGTTATACTTTAAGACATCCTCCATGCACTGAATATAAGCAATGCACGTTGGGTGAAGAAGGATTACACACCAGGGTCGGATCATTTTTTCCAAATTACGGTGTACCCCTCTGTGCATGTTCAGCGTAAAGTGAACATAGTAACAAAATGCAGAGTCTGCCCCTTAGCTTGTAGATCCCCAACAGCATGTAAAAAAACACAGTTTTAAAAAAAATGTATATACATTTTTTTACATGGTGGGTCCACGAAATAAACAAACTCCTCATTTTGAAGCAAGGTTGCTTTACCATTTATGCATTCTGGTGTATTAGATGCAGACAAACTAAAACCCCTTTAAAACACTACCTTTAACACAACAGTATCCCTACTGTTTATATATCAGAGCTCATTTCAATGACAGTACAAGGAAACTACTTGACAAAGAATGCATGTATAACACTTACTAAAATGCAACAATTATTATTTTGTTTTAGATTAGCAATTCCATCCCAATATTAATTAAGACTAGCTTATTATTACAGGTTATATAGGCTTTAATACACAATTAAATAAAATATTACAGCAGAGGGTCACAGAAGGGATGAAGAAAGAAGCAAAACAATCTCCTAAGTATCCAATTCTAACCTACATATTGCTGTATATCTTCAGACACTAGACTTGGGCAGCCACTTTACCGAAGAACTTGAGCGTGAAATGAAAATCTCAAAGACAGGGTCACGGAAGTGGAAATCTATATCTCACTTCCAGAGATTTAACCTCCAGCTTCTTCAATAAAAACAGAGAGTGGGACGATTGCTACAATGAAAAATCTTTTTCTTATTCTTATCCATAAATTAAAACGCAATCAGAAAACTCCATCTCTGAATCTAACAAGACAGAAAAGGAAGACATTTTTTTTTTTTTTTTTTTTGCTGGTTACTGCGCTTTCTTTATTCACCTGATCACTCTAGTCACAAATCCTAACAGTTATTTAAACCTTAGATGCTCTCTCCACTTCCCACTGGCCCACTCTCACTCCAATTTAGAAATCACTAAATACAGAATGTGTATTGATGACAGTGAGTGGTGGAGCATATTACATCTCTGTAATAAAAAGACATTCAAAGAATTTCAAGTGTTGTTCATATTAAGGTTTAAAATGCACTGCCTTTAAAATAGTGAGTCTGGTGTAGGTCAAGTTAAATGATTGCTAGTAATAAAACAAATCAATAAGAAACAGCAATCTGTGGCTGACAGCCTGGAAAAACACTCCATCTAAATCCAGTTGCCCCTGAATTAGGCAAGCATAAAATCTTTTGTTTACTAGCTGTGCCCCAGTTTTGTCAATAATTCACAAAAGCTTGAACCCAAGAACTTCAGGAGGGAAAAGCAGCAAACGTTTGTTGATTGTGAGGCAGTTAATATGGACATAAAGTCTCTGAGTAATTATGTCTGCTTTAACCTTATCAGGGAAAATACTTGTAGATTTGGAGCCTAGTACAAACATTGTAAACACTCAAAACAGACAAAGACTGAACACTCCTTGGTTACAAAACACTTTCCGAACACAATCAAATGCTCTGCCTCCCATTCTCCAGCATTCTTTAGGAACTAAAGAAATTAAATGGTCTTTAAATTGTTATTTCAATTATCTTGCCACTTTAAGGGTTTGCAAAGCATTGAGCGAAGATCAAATAAAATCTTTACTTACTGATGGATGAAACTATAGCCTGAATTATATCAATGCAGGTGAAAATTAACATTTCAAATAAGATTTATAAACTATCAAAGAGCAATTGTATAGAAAGCCATAACAAAATTCTGCAATAAATAATTGGGTGACTTCAGTTGTACTATTGCAATTGTCAGTGAATAAGCTACATGTTAAATGATAAACAAGTCCAATTAACTAAGGGGTCTAATAATATAATTTCCATTGGTGAATGTCACAAACATTTGTCCATGATGCACAGATAGATGTTGCCCTTATTTTCTATAAGGTCTCATTCATGTGGTTTATAGACCCATATACCAGTGCAAAGAGTCATCTTCACTAACACAGGATGCACAGGTGTGTACATCTGTGCAGGTCTGATGTACGAATCAGAAATCTGACAGACTGCATTCTGATCCATGCATTGGACACAGATGTACACTCCAAGATGCATTGGAGATTAATGCAGGTCCATGCAGCCAGCTGCCTGTAAATGATTTGAACAGGTTGCCTGCATGAACACCTGTGCATGAACACCTGCTGCTGGAGGACATTTGCACCTGCAAACATCTGTGTGCATGAACCCTAAAAAACATTTTAGGGACACATGCATTCACCTTTAGACGACTTTCACACTGGGGCACTTTTCAGGAGCTTTAGTGCTAAAAATAGCACCTGTAAAGCGCATGAAAAGTGCCTCTCATGACTCCCCAGTGTGAAAATCCAAGTGCTTTCACACCGGGGCATTGTGCTTGCAGAACAGGAAAAAAAGATGCGAGCAGCATCTTTGGGACGGTGCTGGGAGCTCCTAAACAGCCCCTGCCATTGAAATCAATGGGCAGCATTTCTGAAGCATCTGCTAAGCGGTTCAGCAGCGGCACTTTTTGGGGGCTTTTAACCATTTCCTCGACTGCTAGCGGGGGGGGTTAAAAGTGCCCCAATAGTGACCGAAAAGTGCTGCTATAACAGCGGTAAAGCGCTGCTAAAACTATCGGTGCTTTACCGTTAACGCAGAGAAAAAGCAAGAAAGGAAGAAAAGTTACCAAGCAAAATAATGTTCACTACATATGGTATGCAAATAAATGTCCCAACCATATTTAAGACCATGTGGCAGTCTGGTGTGTAATTTTTAAAGCCAACACTTTTCCTGTCCCAAGTCTGCCCCATTTTTGGGAGTCATCTACCTTGATCATGCCACAAAACAAAATTGACTGTTTATCTCCACCATGAATACTGAAAAAATGTCTGGATATAATAGTATTACTTTTAAATGAGAGCTTTAACCTGTACAAAAAAATTCAGCCATCCTTAAGTTGGGTATACACATACCAAATTTTGGTCTAACAAATGACTGTCAAACAGTCCTGGTAGAAAATCAGCATTTGCTCAGCATTTGCAGCCAATGCATGGCGGCTTTGGGAGTTCCACTGTCAGAATACAATTGTGTTTGTGTTTCAAAAAAAAAAAAAAAAAAACTGTAAACCCTGCTTTATCCTAAGTAGTCTACCTGTAGAAATCACGTACTGTATATTACATTTAAAACAAGCAACGTTACAATTTATAAAATGTCAAATCGGGAAAATTTTTCCATAGACTGTATCTATCCAGTTTTCTTATGAACACTACGATATTATCATGTATTGACCCCACATCTGAATAAACTTTGGGCATTAAGCCAGGTGGTAAATCCTTTCTACTCTCAAAATTGCTATGATCTCCTACAATTCCACTGTGAAATCATGTGTAACTTTTGGTCATCATGTAAAATAGGACCACTTTACTATATTCATTATAGAGTGGGGTAGTAAAGTAACTACCATTCTGATTTTCTGCATCCCACATCAATGATGCATTTAATAAAACCTCCCTACTCTTTGTGCAGACAGTAATCGTAGCTCTATCTATGGTATCATATTTCCCCTGGCTAAAGCTGGGAATACACATTAAAGGATAAGTTCACTTTTTGGAAAAAAATAATAAAGGCACATTTTTTTTTTGGCTTGGTAAAGCATTGCACTAGTGAGCAGCAGATCTCTGGAGCCATGCAGGTCTCCAGCAGATCTGCCATTGTATCTGCTTCCCCATACACCCTGTACGGGTAAGCAGATACAATCTCACAGGAAGCATGAATGAACTACCACAGTGCTCCACAGCGCTGTGGTAGTTAATTAAAAACTACAAGCCAACAGCTGCAAAGGCTGCCGTACCTTGCACAGAGCCCTGTCAATCAGTGACGCGGCCGGGCGGGCGGAGTTCCGCTTGGCCATGTTTTATTAAAATTGTGACAGCTAGTGGGGAGGGAGAAGAACCCCGCTAGCTGTCACAACAGGGATTGGGAAGGTGTGCGGGCTGGTCCATTTATAGCATGTTACATGTTTCACCCTGAATATGGCTGTGACATGTAGCATGTTACGAAAGGGGGACTTATCCTTTAAGTTATTCTTTCCATCAGCCAATGGACTTGATAGGGTTGAAATAATGACTTAGAGTTCCACTTTAATTGTTTCTGTTTTTTCTTACCTGTGTACGTATCAATTGTTCTATTTAAATTGTTTGTGCTCCTTTCTTACCTGTGTACGTATCAATTGTTCTATCAATCTGTATCTAGATGGAATTTGGAACTGCTGAATAATCATTACATGTTCGCTGATGAGAAACTCTTTGTACCTTAACCTCATTTGGTAATGCCGATAAGATTACTGCTTTTGGAACTGCCTATAAAAGAAGTAAAGGGAGCAGTCCTTTTTTGGGGATGCTCAGAACTTTGATACAGACATACCTGACTCTGTGTCTTAATTCCTATATGAAGCAATAATTAGACAAAGCAATATAAACTATAAGCAACTTGTTTAAAAGTTGAACCTAACATTTTGGCGCTCGGAACAGGGACTCACCGATGATACTACAAGAGGGTTCTGTGCTGGGACCAATCCTATTTAATTTGTTCATAAATGACCTGGAGGATGGGATAAACAGTTCCATCTCTGTATTTGCAGACGATACTAAGCTAAGCAGGGCAATAACTTCTCCGCAGGATGTGGAAATCTTGCAAAAAGACCTGAACAAATTAATGGGGTGGGCGACTACATGGCAAATGAGGTTCAATGTAGAAAAATGTAAAATAATGCATTTGGGTGTCAAAAATATGAATGCAATCTATACACTGGGGGGAGAACCTCTGGGGGAATCTAGGATGGAAAAGGACTTGGGGGTCCTAGTGGATGATAGGCTCAGCAACGGCATGCAATGCCAAGCTGCTGCTAATAAAGCAAACAGAATATTGGCATGCATTAAAAGGGGGATCAACTGCAGAGATAAAACGATAATTCTCCCGCTCTACAAGACTCTGGTCCGCCCGCACCTGGAGTATGCTGTCCAGTTCTGGGCACCAGTCCTCAGGAGGGACGTACTGGAAATGGAGCGAGTACAAAGAAGGGCAACAAAGCTAATAAAGGGTCTGGAGGATCTTAGTTATGAGGAAAGGTTGCGAGGACTGAACTTATTCTCTCTGGAGAAGAGACGCTTGAGAGGGGATATGATTTCAATTTACAAATACTGTACTGGTGACCCCACAATAGGGATAAAACTTTTTCGCAGAAGAGAGTTTAATAAGACTCGTGGCCACTCATTGCAATTAGAGGAAAAGAGGTTTAACCTTAAACTACGTAGAGGGTTCTTTACTGTAAGAGCGGCAAGGATGTGGAATTCCCTTCCACAGGCGGTGGTCTCAGCGGGGAGCATTGATAGCTTCAAGAAACTATTAGATAATCACCTGAATGACCGCAATATACAGGGATATGTAATGTAATACTGACACATAATCACACACATAGGTTGGACTTGATGGACTTGTGTCTTTTTTCAACCTCACCTACTATGTAACTATGTAACTATGTAAGGTGGACGAACGCGGCTGACGGAACAAAAAGACAGGCATTCCGGGAACCACAGATCAAAAAAAAAAACCTGCGCAGGTAAGAAAAAGCTTTATTTTTCTTATATTCTGTGCTCCCCTGATTTGTGCCTATCCATTCTGTCAGTTACGGTTCTCCTGGTTTTAAAACACCAGCCTCTGTAGTGGTGAGTCTAGAATTACTGCATATTTTAGTTTATATTGCTGGAATTATTTGTTTGTTTTGTTATCTGTGTTTGTCTTGTCTGTCTTGTTGAGAAAGTGAATGAGCCTTGTCAAGGATGGTATGAGTTAGAAGGGGATTGCCGAACTAAGCAACGGAATGCGCCTTACCTCACACGATTGGGAACCTGAGGGCTTGTGAGCTTGGGGGTCTGACGCTTATGCTTAACCTCACATCTAACTCATAAACCATAGACGCGTTGAGAGTATAAGCCCTGTCTGCTTCATAAAGCAGGGATAAGAGTGTATGAGAGGGATTCCCAGATACGGGGAGGGAATAAGGTCTCAACAAAGTCCCGAGATCTAGTCGGATACCTGGCCACTTAAAGGAATGCTTGTATATGTTGTAGCCGCATTTTTGTATATGTTGTAGCCGCATTCTGGTTTGTTATTGGGCTAGCATATAAAGTAATTATTTATTTTTGGGCTAGCATATAAAGTAATTCGGTTTCAGAAATCTCATTCCGGAGAGGTTTCTAGAATTCTAGCACCCTAGGAGGAAGGCAACGAGGAACTAGTGTAACTTAGCTGGTTTGCTATTGGGCTAGCATATAAAGTAATTATTCATTCTTGTATATGTTGTAGCCGCATTATATTGTACACTAAGTGTCCCACACGCTACCTAGGCAGGACTGTTAGAATGGGCCAGAGGAACACAAAACCCCGTCAGGGAATTGTGGCGCACTATACGGTGCCACAGATAATTAAGAACATTTATGGGAAAACCGAAGCACAGGACTTAAAGGATGTCCTTCGTAAATTTAAGGTGAAAGGAGCAGCGGGCTTAGACCCGGATGTATGGAGTGAAATAAAAAGGGACAGACAAGGAGAGGTGTTAGAGAAGCAATGGATGCGTCAGGTTCAATGCTTAATTAAGGTCTCAAATAGAGCGAAAGAAGAGGGGTGGAAGTATAATCCAGATTGTGATGGTTGGGATATGAAAGATAGAAGAACAAAAAATGTTGACATTTTTAATAATCTTAGTTCAACCATCCCACCCCCATACACTGACGTAGAACGCAAACCACACAAGATATATCCGGTACTTGAGGGGAGAGGATGGGTTTGTCAGGATTGTGGAGCACAAAACCCAGAATGGGCAGTAGAATGTGTGCATTGTGGGGCACAAAAACCTCATCCAGAAACTGTAGCTCCCGTACGCACTGATACACGCATTGTTCAGGTAAACAATCCAGAATTTGGACAAGCAGCCCATCCAAATGCCCCGCCTACTGTCACTCGTAGAATGCAAATAAGGACTTGGGCACCATGGTCGGCAGACACCCTTATGGCATTAATACAGAGCGCCCCAGACCCGGTAGCAAAGCCAGCTGCTTTTTGTAGATTTGTGACACAGTTAATGAATACACATGAAGCGACCTGGCAGGATGGGGAGGATCTATGCAGACACAAAATGACTCTGACCCTGTTTAACCAGTTTATGACAGAAATAGGTCCACATAGACCTGCAGGACAAGTTGATGGGGATGGCAATTTAGAGACAGGACATGTCAGACATATAGACTCAAGGGCCCCTTTTATTGCTAGATTAGAAGCTTTTTGTCAGGCAAAACAACAGGAGAGGGGGTCCATATCACCCATGAAGCAAATGCCAGGACAGACTGTATCAGAATTTTACTTATCTATGGAAAGTATGATGGCAGATGAGGGATTGGACTTGGCCCTGCCAGTCACAATCCGAGCCTTCAATAGACAATTTATGGAGGGATTAATTCCACAGATAAGTGAGAGACTGAAAGCCTGCACACCAGAGTGGAGGGCAACTAGAGATAGAGGGACGTTGTTACAAAAAGCGCAAGGCATAGAGGCGGACTTAGCAGAAACCAAAGGGAGGAAATCTCATGCTATCAACGCACTCGGGGGTCCCCAAGAGCAAGGTAGAGGTTCCTTTCGCAAACCCCTTACCTGTCACTACTGTAACAAGATTGGTCACATCAGACGCAACTGTAAGAAAAGAATAAGGGATGAAGGAGAGGAAGGTGTTGATTCTCCAGTTAATCAGAGAAGGAACCAGCCCAGGGACAACAAAAATAGTCATATCAGGCAGCAGGGAGATGGTCCACGAGCATGACTCACCCCGGTTTTAGAAAAATCCAAAACAACAATGCTTAAGACAAATATAACGGTTGGTAATAAGAAAATCTCTTGTTTAGTCGATACAGGAGCTTCACGCTCGTTACTTTCTGACTCTGAACTACTCCCTGGCCAAAAATCACCTGACACTTTACTAATAACTGGATATGATGGCATTTTAGCCGACGCCCCGCTTACAAAACCTCTGAAAGTTAAAGTAGGAAACCACATGTTCCTTTCACGCTTTCTGGTATCCAGAGGAGCCCCCACTAATTTGTTAGGAGCTGACATTTTGCAGAAAATAGGAGCTAACATTACCTATCACCCAGATGGCACTGTCACCTTAGCTATAGGGGATAATCAAGAACACATGGAGATGTGTAACCTGATACAATACCTAGAGGAGGAATCGGAATTGTCCGGCACACCTCCTTCAGACTTAGATCAGATTTTGTCGTCCCTTCCAGGAGAATTATGGGAAAAACATCCAGCTGATGTTAGACTTTTGCCCATACCTCCGGTTACCCTACAGCTGATTCCAGGAGCAGTGCTTCCCCAACAAAAGCAGTATCCACTTAGTGCACCCCAAGAGATGGCCATAGAAATGCAGGTCCAATCCTTCTTAAAAAGTGGAGTTCTAAAAGAGGTAAAATCACCGGCAAACACTCCCTTGTACCCGGTTAAAAAGAAATCAGTAGCCGGTAGTCCGGTTAAGTATAGAATGGTCCAAGACCTTAGAGCGGTCAACAAAATACTAGCCCCGATGACACCTTTAGTACCCAATCCACATACATTACTGTCACAAATACCATCAACCAGTATGTACTTTACGGTTATAGATTTAGCGAATGCTTTCTTTTCCGTCCCGCTTGCTGAAGAATGCCAACTTTGGTTCGCATTTTCAATAAAAAATCGGCAACTAACCTGGACACGCCTACCTCAGGGTATGGCGCATTCACCTACCTTGTATTCGCAAGCATTGCAAACGGTGTTGGGAGAATGGGTACCACCAGATTCCTGTGTATTGTTACAATATGTGGATGATTTATTGTTATGCTGCCCTGACAAAGAAACTTGTTTGGCCACCACCCTTAATTTGTTGCGATTTTTGGCAGAAAAAGGTTGCAAGGTTAATAAGAAAAAGTTACAAGTGTGTCAGGAAAAAGTTATCTTTTTGGGACATTGTATATCACAGGGTACGAGACATCTCACTGAGGAGAGGGTTCAAGTGATAAAGGGAATGTTACCCCCACGGAATTTCAAACAATTGCGTATGTTTTTAGGTATCGTGTCATATTGTAGACAGTGGATACCACATGCTAGCGCTTTGATGCAGCCATTATACGATTGTTTGAAAATTGTACCGTATGTGCTTACAGAAGTAGCTTATGAGTCGTTTATCACTTTGAAAAAGTTGTTGATTTCTGCCCCGGCTATTGGTATACCAGATTACACCAAGATATTTAATCTGTACATTGCTGAGATCACTGGACATGCCACAGGTGTTCTGACACAGGCACATGTAAAACAAAAACCAGTCGCTTACTTTTCAGCAGCATTAGATCCAGTATCTAGAGGTTCACCGTCTTGTGTACGGGCGGTAGCTGCAGTGTCAATTATCATAGATAAGTCATCAGAGATTGTTCTAGACAATCCAGTCGTAGTGCATACCACACATGACATACATGCAATCTTGTCTCAGGTACAGCCCAAACACATTTCAATGGCTAGGCAATTAAGGTTACAGTGTACTTTACTCTTACCTCCAAATGTCACTTTTCAGCGCTGTACAACCTTAAATTTGGCCACCTTTTTGCCTCTTCAGTCACCAGATTTGGCAAGGGGGAATGATAGTACTAATAGTACTAGTGAGAAAAGAAATGAGGACACTGACACTCTTTTGTTTAAAGAAGTAGATCAGCACGATTGTTTTCAGCTCATGGAACAGGAGACAATGGGATTTCCACATGTTACAGATACACCAATTTTAAATGCTGAGCACACCTTGTATATAGATGGTAGTAGGTTTGCTGATGACAAGGGTAAATATCACACAGGGTATGCTGTAGTGACTGATACGCAGGTAATTGAAGCACAGGCCTTACCAGCCCACATGTCAGCACAGGAAGCAGAATTAAAAGCTTTAGAACAAGCCCTAGAATACTTAAAAGAACGAGAAGGGAATATTTACACTGACTCTGCCTACGCTTATGGTGTAGCGCACGATTATGGCCACATATGGAGGGCTAGAGGTAATCTGACAGCAGCAGGTACACCTGTAAAACATGGAGAAGGGATTAAGAGAGTCCTGAACAATCTTCAAAAGGTTAAACGAGTAGCCATTATGAAGATAGCGGCACACACGAGCGCAAAAACAATTGAGGCAAAAGGAAATGCATTTGCAGATTTGACTGCAAAACAGGCAGCTCTAGGGGAAGGAAGCCCTGAGACCTTAGCAGCGGTAGAGGTGAGTATCCCAGAACCAACATGGCAGCAGCTGAGTAAATTACAGGAGCAAGCAGGGGAGAGCGAGAAAGATAAGTGGGTCAGGATGGGTGCAGCACCAGACCATGACAATGTATGGAGGGAAGGAGGCAAAATATGCCTGCCTGCCTCTCTGTACCCAGAAATGGCAGCGGCAGTTCACCTACCCACACACGTCAGTTCCAATTCCATGTATAGGATTGTGAACCAAGGATGGCTCGCCCCTGGATTCAGTAGCACTGCAAGAAACTACTGTGCAGCCTGCCAAATCTGTCTCCTGAATAACCCAGGACAGAGAGTAAAAACCCCACGAAAACACCAGGTCCGGGCCCAATACCCCTTCCAGAGACTGCAGATTGATTACATACAAATGCCTAAGAGCGGCCCTTTTGAATTTGTCCTCGTGTGTATCGATTTATTCTCAGGTTGGCCCGAAAGTTATCCAGTAAAATCGGCTACAGCTAAAGCCACAGCTAAGAAACTGATCACTGAGTTAATACCTAGGTTTGGTCTTCCTGAAACCATAGAATCAGATAGGGGGACACACTTTACAGGAGAAATCATGCAGAATGTGATGACCATGTTAGGGGTTCAACAAAGTTTTCACACCCCTTACCACCCACAGAGTTCAGGATCAGTGGAGAGAGTAAATGGGACAATAAAGTTAAAAATACAAAAAGCCATGCAAGAGTTAAGCAAGCCTTGGCCAGAATGCCTGCCTTTGGCTTTGTTCTCTATAAGGTACACTCCAACAGGAAAGACAGGATTATCCCCATACGAAATACTTTTTGGGAATGCACCTAGATTGGGTTTATACTTTCCACAGAGTATGCAATTGCAAAGTGATAGTTTGACTGCATATGTGATACAATTACAACAACGTCTAACTAAGATCCACAAAAGTGTGTATTCTTCTCTTCCAGACCCTAATTCAATAACAGGTACACATACTCTGCTACCAGGGGATTATGTATATGTGAAGAAACACACCAGAAAGACATTGGAACCCAGGTTTGAAGGTCCTTACCAAGTACTCTTGACCACAGCCACCTCAGTAAAGCTGGAAGGAAAACCTACCTGGATACACGCATCACATTGCAAGAAACAACCCGAGAAAACAACATGATGAAATATCTACTTACATATTTTTTGTTGAAGATTGTTGTTTTACAAATATATGCATGGACTCCTGGTATTAATGTACTTGAAGTAGAGGAAACAACAACTTTCGAATGGGCTATAGATGATCCTAAAGTAGCAAATTATTATTGACAAAGGTAGACTAGTACATCTTTCCTCACAGATACAACAGGATACTGCACCACATTGGTGGGATATATTTAGTGGAATGTCTTATACAGCAACCAATACCTTTCACTGGTTGTTAAGTCCAATGGTAATTATTATTCTAATATTAATATCACTTACAATCACGAATATATGTGTATACAGGAAAATAAATAGGAAAATTAGGAGAATAGACAGGGTATACTGATAAGTGTGTATTGACATCACCCTACTCCTATAAAACTCCTCTTCTTGAATTTTAAGATGTTGGTAATACCTAGGGGGATGGGTTCTACCCCTCTGACAACTCGCGGTCAGGGAAAGGACTCTGGGGAAAAACTGACTAGAACTTATTCATGAGGACCCAGGGGGAAGGAGAGGATGATGTCAAAGGGGGAAATTGATAGGGTTGAAATAATGACTTAGAGTTCCACTTTAATTGTTTCTGTTTTTTCTTACCTGTGTACGTATCAATTGTTCTATTTAAATTGTTTGTGCTCCTTTCTTACCTGTGTACGTATCAATTGTTCTATCAATCTGTATCTAGATGGAATTTGGAACTGCTGAATAATCATTACATGTTCGCTGATGAGAAACTCTTTGTACCTTAACCTCATTTGGTAATGCCGATAAGATTACTGCTTTTGGAACTGCCTATAAAAGAAGTAAAGGGAGCAGTCCTTTTTTGGGGATGCTCAGAACTTTGATACAGACATACCTGACTCTGTGTCTTAATTCCTATATGAAGCAATAATTAGACAAAGCAATATAAACTATAAGCAACTTGTTTAAAAGTTGAACCTAACAGACTAAATGACAAAAAACGAATATGGGTATCCCAACCTACACAAGCAAGGTGGATGGGGGAATCCTCCCTGCTGTGCTATTGTATTCTGACAGTGGGAATGTAAGAATACAATGATCAGCAACGCAGACATTGTATTTCAGTTAAAGTGGTTACTAGTTCCCTAGATTTCAGCATCTGAACAAATCCTTAAAACTATTCTAAATTCTTCCACTGGCACTTCTTTTATAGTATATAATGGATGACAACTATTGGCCAATAATGCTGAATAGCCACTACAGTGTCCTGATGTAAATACTTACCTGTCTAGTCACAAAGGCAGCGAAGAGGTCCAAGAGTAAGAGCACAGAATAGTGAAAAGGGTTAAAAAAAATTATCGATTTGACCCCTCTAATTATTATAAAATCGAACATACGTTCTTAAAGTAAAACATTTTGAACAAAATTCTGCTAGTGTATAGCATGCTATACGTTCAGAAATGGTACTTCAGGGCTACATGTGCTTACCAACACTTACCACAAATCAAACCTTTTAGTTTAAACAGGATTTATTTTGTATTTATAAAACATTTGCAAAGCTATTCGGCCTGTGAAACTACATGTACCTGGAGAACGGGGGCAAAAACTGAATGTTATTAGGCTATTGTTCAGGTAAAATGTGTGAATCAGGAAAATACCACATTATGGCCACTGAATGGAGTTGATGACTGGAAATAAAACATTTTTACTATAATTGTTAAACTGTCTAGGAACCATGCAGTATTTCCCTGATTCACACAGGAACCTGGAGAGAAAATAGCCTCATAGTATTCAGTTTTGCCCCCATTCGCACAGAATGCATTTACATGCAGTTTCACAGCACAAATATCTTGGCGTTTTTTTTTAAATGCACTCCTTTGTGTCAATAATAAATGCTAGCAAATGTAGGGCCAGTGGCAGGAGAAAGTCTACCTATTCACCAAGTAAGTTTCCCAATTATTGAGCCTATACTGGTCATAATAGGCCATCCTTTGGAAGGTCTCGTGGGCTTATGTACTTTGGGTAGATTGATAAAAGACGAGTAAAATCCTGGCTGCAGGAGAAGATGGCCGCATAAGGAACAGGCTCTGTTCCTCCACAACAACTCGGAGTGACATCCAGCACCCCAGACCAGCTCCTCTCCTTGCGGGGAATCTTGCCTCCACCTGCGGACTATGACTCGCAAGCGCGGCCAGCAACAGGAATCCCGTCGACTAATTTCTTTATGCGGCCCGCACAGCTCCAATTCCAACATGGCACCGGCGCAGCATGGGGAGAACAGGAGCCGCCGCCCATGCAGCCTGAGACCGAGGGAGATCCTATTTCAGATATGGAGGAAACGGGTGACCCGGAGACACAGCAGGCTCCCTCATCCACAGACCGAGGTAAGAGGGTTGCCAACTCCCCAGAACAATCCCCTGCAAAACTCCCACCAGTAAAGAGGCAGCATGGTGCTGAGACCTGTTGTCCCACAACTGACAGTCTCCCAGCACAGTCTCTAGCAGCATATCCTACATCTGGCAACCCAGCATCAGAACGCTCCATGAAGGCTATGCTGCTTTCATTACAGGCTAAAATGCAGAAGGAACTTCGCTCCTCCATCACACACGTACATGAATGTATTGATCTTTTGGAGGAATGAACTGTCAATCAACTATTGAACAGCACTTTTCATCAGCCATCACAGCCCATAATGCAGTTGTGGATATTCAAGATGAGCAGGCAGAAGCCATCAGGCAGCTACACCTAAAAGTCGCAGACCTGGAGGATCACTCCAGGTGAAACAATATTAAAATTAGGGGGGTGCCAGAGTCTGTTAATTCAGCCAAATTGACGACATTTCTCCACCAATTGTTTTGCAAGCTCGTGCCTGCCCTTAAACCGCAGAATATGTTGATAGACCGGGCCCACAGGATACATAAGTCACAGCATCTACCACCCTCTGTCCCCAGAGACATCCTCGCGTTCACTTCTTCCACATCAAGGAACAAATAATGCGGGCTACTAGATCTATGTGATCCCTGCCTGACCAAACTGGCTCTTTACAATGAAATCTCTGCAGCCACATCACAAGCCCACAAAGATTTTTCACCAGTTACCTCAATCCTCATGGAACGTAAAATCTCCTACAAATGGGGGTTCCCTGTAAAGCTACTACTCACTTATCAGAATCAAAAAGTCGATATCCAAAACCGCAAAAATGGAATCAAATAGCTACTTAACCGGGGCCTAAAATCTCGCCCACCACGACATCTCTCAAACCTAACCCACCTCCTACACTCTCCAACCGCTGGGATAAAAGTGATCCACCTTAAAGTATCAACAACATTCTCTTCTCACTATGTCTCTTGATTGCTTGATTTTACTTTATTTTTTGGAGGTGCAGATGCCACATTGACTTCACTCCCACACTCCACTGTTACTGTGTGCTAGGCACACAACTCAGGTTCTAATTTCTGTTTTATTTTTGTTTTTTCCCTATTGTTGCATCATATATCTACTCTGTTATTGAATTTCTCTCATTGTGTATAACAGTCTCTTCTGCCTCATTGCCATCACTCAGTTTTTGTATCCTAGTTCATGGTTACTACATAAATACTTATTGCTAATAGTCTCTGATAGTGTGTTTTGGTTCTTAAAAACACTCTAATGCTCTCTGCACCATAGTGGCATCTCCCACTCACACCTCCCTATGTCACTGAAAATGACCTCACTATACACCAAGGGCCTCAATAGCCCATTTAAAAACTCTCTTCTATGGCGCAAAGCAATTTCTCAACGCATGGATATTCTGTGTGTTTAGGAGACGCATTTCTCAAAGAACAAATCTCCCCAGTGCATTCACAAACTCTTACCCCACTGTTTCCATGCCCAAGCTGAGAAGAAAGCGAGTGGTGTAATGATTGCAGTTCCCTCCTCAGTCTCCTTTGTTCTTTCACATGTACAAAGTGACCCCCTCGGTAGATACCCGATACTCTTAGCTTCTTTCAACAATACTCCCCTTATAATTGTTAACATATATACCCAAACACCCACCAGAAATCTTTCTACAAGTCCGTTATGCAGAAACTACAACATTATCCTAGAGACCAACTTATCATCTGCAGGGGACTTCAACGATCCACTGCCCTCTCCTCTTTTCTACTACTAGAACACCTCTACAATCCCTGGAGATGTCAACATGGTAATGGGAAAGATTCTACTCTCATGCCCAAAAAAATTTACTCGAGGATAGACGTGTTCTTGCCCTCCAAGGGATTGCTGCAACAAGTATCTACCTTTTCTGTAAGTGTAATAACGTGGTCGGACCAAGCACCTGTTTCCATCTCTCTTCTCCCCCTCAAGCTAATAAATTAAGCTTATGGTATATGAATTCCTCGCTCCTCTGTTCCTTGGAGATTTGAGAACAGGTCAGGTCTGAGATCACCAACTTTTTTATTTCCAACTCTGGCTCTATCGATAACCTCTCAACCCTTTGGAACACTCATAAATCGGTCATCTGAGGAATCTACTTAAAAATAGGTGCCAAGGAAAAGAAAAAATACACCTCCACGGTTAACTAATATTTACATCAGATTCATAATTTAGAAGCCTGTCATAAATCTGATCCCAAGACGACAGGTATTACCGAACTTAGTAAGCTTAGAGAGGACTTGAGCTCCTATTTGCTTAATGGCTTTGACTTCTACCTTAGGAAACTCAAACTTGGGTGGTATTCACAGGGCAACAGAGCAGGTAAATTCTTATGCCGCGTACACACGACCGGACTTTACGGCATACTTGGTCCGGCGAACCGGAGTCCGTCGAACAATTCGATCATGTGTGGGCTCCGGACTTTTTTTCCCCAAAAGTTTGATGGACCTAGAAATGAAACATGTTTCAAATCTTTTTGACGGACTCGAGTCCGTTCGAAAAGTCCGCTCGTCTGTATGCTAGTCCGACGGACAAAAACAGACACTAGGGCAGCTATTGGCTACTGGCTATGAACTACCTTGTTTTAGTCCGGTCGTACGTCATCACGTACGATTCCGTCGGACTTTGGTTGATCATGTGTAGGCAAGTCCGTTCATTCGTAAAGTCCGTCGTAAAGTCCGTCGAAAAGTCTGCAGGACAAAGTATGCCGTAAAGTCCGGTCGTGTGTACGTGGCATAAGCCTAACAATACAGACGCAAAGCGGCCCAATAAAAAAACTCCTTTCTTATCAATTCCCAGGGACACAGTACCGAAGGACATAGCTAACTGTTTTGCCTCTTTTTACAAGAAGCTATATAATCTCAACCTTTCCCCCCACTGAGTCCTAACCCTCCCAGACCCTCATTCGCACTTTTATAGATACTCTTCAACTCCCCTCTTTAACTCCAGTGCACATAGAGGCCCTGTCACTGCCCTTCACTGCCCAGGAGATTCATGTGGCAATCAAAACACTCCCCCTATACAAAGCGCTGGGCCCCGACAGTTTCTGGAATGATTATTACAAGACATACCAAGAACAACTCATGCCACACTTATGTAATTCTCTTAACAGGTTCCTAATGACTGCAGAGATTCTTGCTGAATCCCTCAAAGCTGTTGTCACTACTATACCCAAACCAGAAAAACCTACTCATAAGCTAGCTAATTATCACCCCATTTCCCTGATCAACACAGGTATGAAACTATATGCCAAGCTCTTGGCAGCCCGACTTGCAGAATATATGTCCGACTAGTTCATCCCAACCAAATAGGGTTTATCCCCCACCGCCAAGCGGCAGATGGAACTAGGCGCTTTATTGATCTCATCTGCTGGGCCATACATCATCAAACACCTTCTCTGCTGATCTCCCTAGACACAGAGAAGACATTTGACAGAATCCATTGGACATTCCTAGAAAGAAAAGAAAAGAAAAATGGAATAAATGATGTGGTCGGTTGCTCCATCAGTGATTGGCCTCCATCCCAAATTTGGACAGAAAGAAAGAGAATTTTGGTCAGGGGGACTTTGAATGAGGCCAATCACTATACAGAGTAAGCACATAGGATATAAAGCACAGTATTACTTGTATGAGTTTATTACATAATATCCAACAAAAAAGGGGGTCTTTGGACTTTAAATGAGAGATGTATACCAAAAAGCAGTCATTGCAAAGTACATTTTACTGTACCTTGTGAGATCATATACAGCATACTAAATGACAAAGTGCATACACAAAATCGCAAAAACGCAAGACATGCTAAAAACCACATATACATATTGACACCATGGTACTTTGGCATATCATGGGATGAAGACAAGCCCTACACAACATAGGCCACTGGAAGGGCTGGATGGTATTTAAAAGTCTTGAGTGGAACAATGTAAAAGACATATAAAATCTGATGACCATCTGTATGGACATCATGTATCCATGTAGGACCAATGTGTTTCATTGGGGTATACCAACTCTTCAGGGGCAAATGCAATGGTGATCTATAAAGAGACATAACCATATGGTGTAATATTGTAGCTAAATAATAGGGGTAAGTAATGGGTGTAAAGAACAGAATGGACATCCCTATAAATACTCATGTCAACTGCATAGATGTGAACAGAGGATTGGAGCTGCTCGAGATGTCTGGCATGGAAGCTGAGGTAGAGACACGTGGACAAGCCGGGAGCACTGTGGATTCCCCAAAGACAATGTGCAAGTATAGGTGACAGTGAGCCAACACTTCTGTGGATTAAAATCAGTAGTACATATTGAATGTATATTATTATTGATGAGAAATGTGAAAAACCCATACACCAGGTGAAGTGAAGGGAAAACTAATTATGAATGAAAGAACAGATACTCAAAAAACAAATGAGTATAAGAAAGAAAGGAAACACATCCTGGGTGAGATGATGTAGAAACTAAAAGGGAAAGAAAGTCATAGTGCTAACAGTATAGGTGAAACCTATGGTGATTTACCTTGTTGGTTCACATAGAACTGGGAACCAAAATCACAAGTGAATGCTTGCATGTAAGGTGCTGCCAGAAAGACACACAGACATTGTACATTCCTATAGGCAGTCTTAGGGACATTTAACCTCTCAGGTAACTTTCTTCAAGCCATCCTAGGCCTTTACTCTAAACCAAGCGCCAGGGTATGGACATCAGGCATCCTCTCCTACTCTTTCCCAGTGACGAATGGCACACATCAAGGATGTCCGTACTAACCTTACTACTTTATTCTAGAAACTTCAGAGCATATGTACATTGCCCTGTCTAAAATGTTTCTTCTACCACACTATTTTTACTTATTTAAGACTTATGCTACAATCTGACTTATCTAAAATTCAACGCATACTCAACAATTTCATCTAGGCAGTCCGAAAGCCTCATTTGAAGTCCTCCATGCTGAGTGAGCCTAGAACCTCAGCAGGACTGGGGGCTCCTAATGTCCAGCTTTACTATAAAGCAGCTCTACTATATCAAGCCAAATATTGGTGGACTTCTCATCCCAATACTCCCTGGCTTCAGATTGAAGCAGCGGCACTCTCACAAGATCTAACTCTACTTCTCTCAGCAATCTGGTCATCTTGCCACCCACCTCTGTCCTTTCTACCAACTATTAATGAAACCATTAAAGCATGGAAGGCCTTACAACAAACCTCTGCAGGACTTCATACTCGCCAGAACAATTGCTGCTTGCTTCTTTACAACTTTTATCTCCGGACCTTCCACTGAAACGTTGGACTTCAGCAGGCATACACAAGATTGGAGTGAATAAATAAGTGCAGCGCTAAGGTTGCAAAAAAGTAAATTTGCATAAATTATATAAATGTGACTTAAACATAAATATATCAAATAAACATAGATTCATACATGGTGAAATGTGAATCAACCAAAGAAAGTGAAATTTCTGAAAAAATACAGGTATGGTGAAAAATGTGCTAGTATGGTGATTTTACCATAAATCAGGTGAGATATAGAAATTAGGGTGTTAATATTAAACAGAAACAACTGCACAATAAACAAAGTCCAAAAAACGAAAATGGTGATTTATAAAGTCCAAAAAAATCCAATTAGATGTGCAGTCCCGTTTTTTGTTTATATTTGGTTTATACTTAGTTATCTGTATTTATTTTATTTGATTTCTGACCGCTGACCTCAGACCTTGCTGCAGCCGCTGTTGGACATCCAATAGAACACCTTGATCCTTTAAGCTGGCTTTAGTATCAATAACTTAATCATGTGCACTTTCTTCATTCTGTGGGGCGGGTGGACATTTTTTCTGTTATTGTGATTTACTTCCTGCTGATTGGCTCGGGACGGCATGTGATCGGCCCCTCTGTGTATACGGCGAGGCTTGGTTACTATGCTAATATTAAATTAGTAAAATGGACACAGCTAACCAAGCCTTGTTTTTATAGCGAGGCTTGTCTAGCCTATTCGATGGCCATTACACATATTCTTAACTTCAAACCTTGTTTTCAGGATGAGGCTTGGTTTCCCATATTAAATGGACACCAGCTAACCAGGCCTCGTTTTCATAGCGAGGCTTGTCTGGCCTATTTGATAGCCATTACACAATTCCATGCCTCGTTTTCATAATGAGGCTTGGTCACATTGTATGACAGATATTACCAAACCAAGCCTCATTTTCATTACAAGGAAGTGTTGGTTCGACATAAGGACATTTTGTAATTGCAGGGCTGTGCACTGTACTTTATCCGCCTTTTATTTTATGTTATGTACATCATATACTATGGAGACATGCACATAATGTTGACCTGGAATATCTAGGTATCCATTTCCTTCCGGGATCGCGACACAGGAACCGGAAGTGATGTCGTGTGGAGGCATTTAGTAGGTTCTGGGGTCATTTTTACTTTATAAGCGATGCTGTTGCAGGGGGTCCACACCCTAGATGATGACCATGGAGTTGAAACACGTCGGGTGGACCTCCTGTTTGCATCACTCTTTGTTATATACATGCTTTTTTCTACTCTTCCAAATGTGAGTGTTTTATTCTATTTTTAATAAATTGCCCTTTTTGCCGCTATGTTAGCCCATCTTTTCATTGCATGATATATCCCTCCTGGCATTTACCTTCCACCCTCCTCACGATGATTGGAGCCTTCAAGTCACTATTCAGTAACAGTCCAAGGTCGATTGATTGATACAGATCTAGGACCAGTTGTTTCCAACAGATGTGTTCAACCTAATAAGCTCTGCAGACTTGGGTGGTATAAGCCCCGCCAAGTCAATAAGATCGGGTAAGCCTCCCCCTGTTTATGGTGGTGGTACTTCTGTTTTTTTCCTTCACAGTTCATACCGGTGATTGGAATCCCCCATATGTTTAACGGGACTGCAAATCTAATTTGATTTCTTTGGACTTTACAATTCACCATTTCTGTTTTTTGAACTATACTAGCACATTATTATACTAGCACATTTTTCAGAAATCATTCTAATTTTTTTCTGAGTTTGAACTCACATTCTTTATGTGTTAATCCTTGTTTATTTGATGTGCTTCTGTTCAATATTAACACCCCAATTTCTATCTCTCACCTTATTTATGGTATAGTCACCACACTAGCACATTTTTCATTATACCAGCATTTTTTTCTTATGTTTCTTTTTTAACGGGACTGCACATCTAATTGGATTTTTTGGACTTTATAAATCCCATTTTTGTTTTTTGGACTTTGTTTATTGTGCAGTTGTTATACTAGCACATTATTATACTAGCACATTTTTAAGAAATTATTCTAATTTTTTCTGAGTTTGGACTCAAATTCATTCGTTAATCCTTGTTTATTTGATGCGTTTCTGTTTAATATTAACACCCTAATTTCTATATCTCACCTGATTTATGGTAAAGTCATCATACTAGCACATTTTTCACCATACCTCTATTTTTTCAGAAATTTCACTTTTTCTTTGGTTGATTCACATTTCACCATGTATGAATCTCTGTTTATTTGATATGTTTATGTTTAAGTCACATTTATATAATTTATGCAAATTTGCTTTTTTGCAACCTTAGCGCTGCATTTATTTATTCACAGTTTTTGCTTTTTGTCTACAAGCTGTGCTGGCTGCTAGGTTGTAGGTTCACAGCGCAGTATTCCTTTAACTTTATTTTATACACAAGATTGGAGACCTATTTCATTCTCACGGTCTCAAAGCTTTCAAACAACTATCATGCGCCTACCTCTTACCTACCAAGGACTTTGGTAGGTATCTACCTACGAGTCCATCACATATTATCCTCAAAGTCTCTGACCACTAATACAACAAAAAAGGACTAGGGCCGAAAGCACTAATCAATTGACAACTAATCAATTATGAAAATAGTTGTCAACTATTTTTATAATCGATTAATCGGTCAGTCAATTAGTTGGCCTGCATACAGAATGCATTATTTGTTTATATATCAGGAAATACAGTGGAGCACACATACAGCTCAGTACACCATCCATACATGTCAATAAGAGCCTGAGAACTTGTGAAAGTGTGAGGAGCAATGCCTCATGGGACATGTAGTCCTGGGCAAGAAGTGTTTTTTTTTTTTTTTTTTAACCTTGCTATAGGGGTACTCCATACTATACTTTACAGCTTGCTATTGGGGCACTCTGAAGGCAGGAGGAGCCAGAACCATCGGTGGTTAACCCCAAAAGAGGAGATTTAAGGCTGCTCTGCGCAAAATCATTACACAGAGCAGGTAAGTATGACAAGTTTGTTGCTTAAAAAAAAAATCACTTTAAAGAAAGACTCTGCGCAGGGAAGAACAGCATCTGAACCCAGAGAGGGTGGAGGCTGATAGACTGGAGGTAATATAAGGCATTACAATTACATTTAAAGTAAACTTTTACAAATATTGTGCATATCTAAAATGATCATATCCATGAAAAAAAAACCTCATTTTTTTTTTTATTGGTTGAACTAGATGGACGTGTGTCTTTTTTTAACCTGCCTATGTAACTATGTTTAGTAGTACTTTAATGTAAAATACTTATATCTCCCTTCATATAGCTTCATGTCTGACTCCTAGTTAAAATGCCCATATATCCTACTTCTGGGCGTATTTATTATTATATAGATCATATAAGTAATGATATATATTACTTTCACTGTTCCACAGTATAAATTAACCCCTTATAGTAGCGATTATCTGCTCTTTTTGTACTATTAAGGGCTACTTTGAGTTTTTTTAACCCCATTATGACAGGTGATACAAAAAAAGCATGCTGCTGCTACTAAACGTCTTACACCTGGTTCCCACCTATGCATTTTTTTGTGCTTTTTACAGAAACACTACAGTTCATTTAACATGGTTTCCTATGTGACACGTTCACATCTATGCTTTTTTCAGCCGCTGTGTATTTGGAAAGGGTCAAGGACTTTTTTCAACGCAAAATGGTGCTTTTTTGGTTCAATAGATTTCAATGGAGAAGCTGCAGATAAGCATGTAGTGTGTTTTGCCGCAATTTGCATTTTTTAATCTGTCCAGCAACAAATTGGCTGAAAAAAAGCAAAAAAAAATGCAAAACGCGAATCACAGCAAAATCGCATATGCAAAAATGCAAAACACACAGCAAAAAGCACTGCAGAAACAGATCAAAAAGCAAACTGCATAGGTGTGAACCGAGCCTCATGCTGGCCATACACATATCGATTCGCTGAATGAAAGAATGCCGGTCCTTGGTTTTAACATTCACTATTAAAATTAATGCAATTTCTAAACGAAAACCACATACACAGTCTGAAAATTTCTTTGACGAAGAAATTTTTTTTATTCTGCTTCTTCAAATTTTCCTGTCACTGTGGTCGATTTGACCCCACTAACGATTAAAAAAATCGAACAAACGTTCTTAAAACAATTTTTTTTTTTTTTTTGACGGAAGACATTGTTTTTGTATAACCAGCATAAGTGACTGCAGGTGCAGGGAGCTTTTATCACCAGCATATGACAAGGGAGTCTGTCATACATACTATATTACAGTTCTGTCTGAAAATCAGCAAAACAGTCTTTCATTTTTTTTCTTTAAATAAAAAATGTGATCTCTGAGTATGACGAAATTTACCAGATTCAACCTCTAATAGCATATACAGTATATTTCTTCTGTCTGTTATTCTCAGAGTGGATTCGAGATTTTGCTCCCTAACCATATAGTTGGTTATTTATATTTACCACTGCATATAGATATTTAAGAATAAAGCGCCTTTTTTAAACTTTACATATTAACTAAATTATACACCACACTTTTAAGGTTATTATCTGATTAATCAAAACAATAATCGGCCAACTAATCAATTATGAAAATAATCGTTAGTTGTAGCCCTACAAAGGATATGCTCTTGTTCTACAATTCACCAGAAACTAAAACAAAAGAGATTTCCCATACTGTATCTATGATCTGCTATCCCATCCTGACCCAAACACAAAACCCTTCCCTGTGACCTTCTGGGAAGCAACACTTCAAATGGACATGCTCCTTAACACTTGGTGTCAAGCTCTATGAACTCCTTCTCTTTTCTCCAGAAATGTCTTGAACTGGGAGTAATGAATATTTACTACCAATGGTACTACACACCAAGTAGATTAGCCCCCATACACCCATCCCATTCAATGTTGGAGAAACTGTGACACTGACGGCAACACATTCCATATATAGTGGGAATGCCACATAGCCAACTTTTGGAAAAGTATCACTAATCTACTACAGGACACTACTGGTATCTCATGTATACTAACACCTCAGGTGGCTCTCTTTGGTCTATGCCTATCATCATGGCCATCTAAATTTCATGACACTGTTACACATATCTTGATTGCAGCCTGTTTAGCAATATCAATAGTGCGCGCTTGGAAAAATCCCATTCCCCCACCACTCTCTACTGTTATCTCACCCATTAACAACCACTGCCACATGGAATTTCTCTTTGCCAAAACACATTTAACAATGAGCAAATTTACCATTCTTTGGCTCCCCTGGTTGTCCGACACCAGAAGCATCACACTCTCAATCTGACACCTGCTAAACATGATACACCTAGTGCGGATAACTGGCTCTCCCCATAAGTGATGTTACCATACCACCTCTAGACCAAACGGAGATGCCGTTCCTAATTCACCTGTTTTAGGTTCATAATAAGCTATGCAATCGCATACACTCAGGCTCTGTGTCCCCCTTCTTTCCCTACTTTCCTCCTCCTGTCCTTTCCCTTTTCTCCCGCCATTCTGGACACTGCCTCTCTCCTGAGAAGCAGCGTCCTTGATGACCACCTATATGCTCCCTCATACACTTTTGACTATGAATGTAACCATCAAGATGCAACTTTACACCCGTTTTCATGTAAGATGTATACTCTTTCATTGAGGGGAGGACTTCCCTCCCCTCTTTTGTCATGATCTTCTATTTTGTGAACCTTTATTTCCACACAAAAAAAGACCAGTAAAATCGATGGCTTCACAAAAAGATAAACCAACTCCTTTTATTTTCTTATGTATACAGTACAGGCATTTATAAAGTGACAACAGTTTATGCAGTGCTTTACATACTGTACATTCACTTTAGTCCCTGTCATCAAGGAACTTATAATCTAAAGTCCCCATCTCATATGCATACATACCAGGGTCAATTTAGACAAGAGCCACCTAACCCACCAGCATGCCTTTTATGTGTGGGAGGAGTACCCAGAAGAAACTCACACAAGCACAGGGAGAACATCCAAACACCATTTTTTTTTTGTGATTACATCCAAACACACACCATACAATGTGAGTCCTGCTAGCTGTCATTGAAATTCTCAGTATTGCCAAGTTGTCAAAGTGCTTTATTATCTGACATGGTGCAATTAATATTTTGAATTGGATCATGCTTGAATACTGGCATTTTTGGACTTATATTACTATAATTTGGAGAGAAGATGCTGCTGTGCATCACATGTTGTGGTTCAGTCCTAATATTGCACTAGCTAAGTAAGCTGATTACTGCTTGTTTGTATTACAACACACAGGTCTGAAAGAGGCCTTAGACATTTTCTGATGACTTAAAAAATATTATGCCAAAAAATAGGATTTTTAAAACAGCTTACTTGTAAAATCCTTTTCTTGAAGTACATCATAGGACAAAGAGCCTCAAGTAATTACTTAGTGGGTTATGGGCCTACCTTCAGGTGTTGACACTGGTATAACCAATACAGGAAATTGACTCCCCTATATAACCCCTCCTCCTTCCAGGAGTCCTCAGTTTTTGTAGCCAAGCAATATAAGCAATATACTCTCACCCCATAAAACAGAGGGGCAGGAGCTCTGTGTCCTATGATGTACTCCAAGAAAAGGATTTTACAAGTAAGATGTTTTAAAAATCCTATTTTCTTTATCGTACATCATAGGACACAGAGTAATTACTTAGTGGGACGTCCCATAGCAATGCTACTTGAGGGGAGGGAGACACAACCTGTAGGGCACCCCCAGACCTTGAGGAATTATACTGCTGCCTGCAGCACACTGCGCCCAAAGGCGATATCCTCATTCCATCTTACATCTACTTGATAAAATTTTGTAAATGTATGTACTGTAGACCTAGTTGCGGCCTTGCAGATCTGAGACATGGAGGCCTGGTGACGCACTGCCCAAGAAGCACCAACCACTCTGGTAGAGTGCGCCTTAAAGCGGAGTTTCGCTAAAATTTTCTTTTTAGATGTCAGCAGCTGCAAATACTGCAGCTGCTGACTTTTATAATAAGGACACTTACCTGTCCCGGGGTTCAGCGATGTCGGCACCCGAGGCTCTAGAAGCTGGCTTCCTAGCATTAATCAAAGTAGAAACAACTGACCTGGAAAGCCCACGTTTCTTCAGAATGTGGGTCTCAATAGCCAGGCTGTTAAATTTAGCGTTCATAAAGCAGGAATGGAATATCGGCCCCTGTGATAGCAGGTCTGGCCTTAGTGGAAGGAGCCATGGACCCTCCACTGCCATCTTTACAATCTCTGCATACCATGACCTTCTGGGCCATGCTGGTGCTACCAGTATCACCGACTTCCTTTCCAGCCTGATCCTGCAAAGTAGTCGAGGTAGCAAATGAATCAGGGGAAATGCATAGATCAGTGAAAACTGATCCCATGGGGTCACCAACGTATCTGTTCCGTATGCGAGTGGGTCCCTTGTTCTGGACACAAAATTGACTAGCTTCGTGTTGAACCTGGAGGCTAGAAGGTCTACGTCCGGAGTCCCCCATCTTTGGCAAACAGCCTGAAAAATCTTGGGATGAAGAGACCATTCCCCCGGGAACAACTGCTGGTGGCTTAAGTAGTCCGCCTGACAATTCTCTACTCCCGGAATGAAAACTGCTGATAGGTATGGGACATTCTTTTCTGCCCAAGTTAGGATCTGGTTCACCTCTCTGAGCTGAGAGACTTTTGGTGCCCCCTTGATGATTGATATATTCCACGGCCGTGGCATTGTCCGATTGGATCCTGACAGGACAATTCTTTAACCTGGAGGTCCAGGTTCTCAGAGCCAAATACACTGCCCGAATCTCCAGGATGTTTATGGGCAAGGCTCTTTCGGTTCTTGACCACTGTCCCTGGACAGTCGTTTTCTCTAGTACTGCTCCCCAGCCTAAAAGGCTGGAATCTGTCGTGACTACTTTCCAGATAATTGGTCTGAATGACTTTCCCTTCAGCAGGTTCCGAGTTAGTAACCACGAGGCTTTGGGACACTCTTGGGGACAGCCGCATTGGTAAATCTAAAGCTTGAATCGTCTTGTTCCAAGCAGACAGGATACTGTTTTGAAACAGTCTCGAATGGAATTGGGCATAGGGAACTGCTTTGAATGATGCTACCATCTTCCCTAACAACCTCATGCAAAGACGTATTGAGGGATTTTTCTTTGACCTGACCATCCGCACCAGCTCTTGTATGGAGCTGATCTTTGCGGAAGGCAAGAACACCCTTTCCTGAGCTGTGTCTATGATGAGGCCCAGATACTCCAACCTTTTTAGTGGCTTTAAGGAGGATTTCTTCAGGTTGAGAATCCAACCCAGATTCTCCAGGTAACTGCTTGCAATGGCTACAACCTGCTTCAAGAGGACCACCGACTGGTCTATTAACAATAGATCGTCTAGGTAAGCCAAAACAGTTATGCCCTGTGCCCTTAACCTTGCTAGAGGTGGGGCTAGTACCTTTGTGAACACCCAAGGTGCTGTAGCTAGCCCGAAGGGCAAGGCTACAAACTGAAAATGCCTTTGTTCTACTTCGAATCGCAGAAACTTCTGGTGAGGAGGGAATATAGGGACATGCAGATATGCATCTCTGATGTCTATGGATGCCAAAAGTTCTCCTCCTTGTAGGATGGAAACAACTGATCTGATTGACTCCATGCGAAAAGAGAGGATCTTCAGGAACTGATTTAGATTCCATAGATCTAGAATTTTTCTGATGTCCCCATTTGGCTTTGGTACCGTAAACAGGTTTGAGTAGAACCCCAAACCTTGCTCTAGTTTGGGAATCTGTATGATCACCCCTTGAGCCAATAATCGGTCCAATGCTTGCAACAGGGATTGCCTTTTCCTTGGATCTTTGGGAACGTTTGATCTCCGAAAACGAGATGGTGGAAACTCTCACTTGTATCCTAGAGAGACTGTGGAGAGAGCCCATTTGTCCTGAATCTCCCTTTGCCAGACTTCTGAGTACCTCAGAAGTCTTCCCCGCACCCTGGTGAGGGGAAATGCCTCTTCATGACGAGGCCTTGGTATTCTGTTTTGCAGACTTGCAGCCCCAGGTCTTCCTTTGTGCCTGGGTTTGACCCTGAGGTCTTCCTCTAGAGTCTGACGGTGGTGGCCGTCGCCCCTGCCTAGAGGTGGATGTACCTGGTGCAGGAAAAAAGTGTGCTTAAATGAAGGGCATTTATATTTTCTTTTAACTGGCAAAAGAGTACTATTTCCGCTAGAAATTGTCTGGATATACTTATCCAAACTCTCGCCAAATAGTAGTTCTCCATTAAAGGGAAAACTGGTTAAAAGATTCTTGCAAGTCGCTTCAGCTGACCAATCCTTTAACCAAAGGGTCCTTCACATGTGAACTAGCACAAGCGCAAGGCGAGAAGCCTGATGAATAGAATCCTTCATAGCATCTATGGCAAAGCATAATGCTCTAGGCAGCTCTGCCAATTCCCGGGCCTGTTGTGCAGGGAGCTCATTAAGAGCATCTGTGAACTGGCCCTTTAAGGACTGACAGATGCCTATAGCTACAACTGCAGGCTGAGTCACGCTCCCTGCTAAGGAAAAAGAGGATTTTAACCGGCCTTCCAACTTCTTACCTGTTGGATCTTTAAGCATAAGTGCCTTGTCCACTGGACAAGTTAAACTTTTATTCACATTGGAAATCGCAGCATCAACTGCAGGAACTTTCCATCTTTTTGTGAATTTTTCCTCCATAGGATAGAGAACTGAGAATCTCTTCGGAGTGGGAAAATGCTTATCTGGATGATCCCATTCGGTATAAATAAGTTTCTCTAGTAATGCGTGGACGGGAAACACATGCAACCGCTGTGAAGGTTTGAGGGAACCCAGGGAGGAAACCGGACCTTCAGCTAGCTCTGTTAGGGGTAGCATGAAAGCAGAGCAAACCATTTCAGTAAGGTTCTGTACTTCAGTTTGAGAAACTGAAATATCAAGTATTGTTTCCTCAGCAGAGGAATAACCGGCTTGTCTTTCTATAAATTATCTGAGGGAGATACCTCATCTTGTTCCCACAATTCCCTTGGACCCTCCACTGTTTGTAAAGAGTTTAAGGTGGGGAAGGGGGATCTAGGATGCTTCCTATCCACCTGGATGGAGGATGCGATTAAAGCCGCTAATCTTCCTTCTAGGCCCTGCAGGGCTGAGGATAATGCATCTTCAGTCACGTATACAGGGGCTGAAGTGTGAAAAGCAGTTGCACCACCGCTAGCTTCCAATGACTCACCCTGGCTTGCCATGTCTGGTATCTCCGGAGAGGATGACAGTATGGCGGCATGGGGGTGGCACATTAGGTACCTTTGCAGTAGCTCTGGAAGTCATAATGCAAGGTACAAGTAAAACAGAGGTAACAGAATATATTTCTTTTTTGCCTTAATAAAAATCTAGAAGACAAGTTTCACCATAGAATTAGTATTTAAATGCTGATAACTATCTTATTTCCTGTACTGGAAATGCCTTTATGAGTGTGCTTTGTTACAGACTTCAGGTGAGAACCCTGATTGGCATCCTCAGCGTTCCGCCCTTAGCACCATCTATCAGAGAGATAGTTCAGCTGTGTGAACGTCTCTTCTGATTTACACATGGCATCGCCCTGAAGAACACGCCCCTAAGCAACCCGCCCCCTCCACTCCATTAACGTAACCTGTGTGCGTGCGCGCTGTTACTAATCACGGACACGAAAGGAGGAGGCGGCATTGCCGAGAAGTACACACGCTGTAAGTTCTGAGAAGTGCTGCCTGAACAACAGGCTTTCTCTGTAAAAACAGTAGTAAACCAAGCGTCTTAAGGGCCAGTGCAAGCGCTTCTTTCTGAGCAAATGGAACTAGTCAGCATGCCTCCCAGTGGAGGGAGGGGGAGGGATATTGCCAGGAGATATGTAGCATTTTAGAAACAATAGCTGTATCCACCTGGAAGATTTACATGAAGCGGTTTAGAGGATAAAAAACCTATGTGCTTCAGTCTGCTGCATACTGTCAGCCTGTAAAACCTGTATCGCTTTGATTCCTCTAGAGAAATCTACCTTGTTCACTGAGAACCCCCCTCTGCTGCTGGGACCACACACGCCTGTTTCTAGCCCAACACAGAGCTGCTTGAAGCATCCAGTAAGGTATGTGTAAATTTACTCCCTCTAGAGGAGACTTTTTTAAAGGCATGTCTTAAAATATGGAAGGAAAGCATAGACACCTTTTTACAGTGCCTAGCCTCTTCCCTTACCTTTTCCTCGCTGCAGGATACTGCTGATTTAACAGACAGATCCAACCTTCACCCATCACGGTGGTCAGCGTAGTTAAACCTTCAAAGACTGGGGCCCTTTTAAAAGGGGTTCTGCTCCTTTTGACCTTTATAGCACCCCTCAGGAACAACTTTAGGTAATGTAGCAAGACCAAAAAGAGTCCTGGTTCCTAGGGTCCTGCTCTCAAAGAGAAGCTTTCAGGCAAAACCCCGTTCTTGAATCGAGGTCCGGGTACCATCCTATGGCCTCAGTGGCGAGGATGGATCCGCTTATGGAGGTTTTTTAAATCCAGCATGGATCCCTCTCTGGAGCTCCTTAGAGCACATCTTCACTTGTGACCAACACCTTAGACACTGGCGAAAAAACTGAGTACTCCTGGAAGGAGGAGGGGTTATATAGGGGAGTCAACTTCCTGTGTTGGTTATACCAGTGTCAACACCTGAAGGTAGGCCCATAACCCACTAAGTAATTACTTGAGGCTCTGTGTCCTATGATGTACGATAAAGAAAGTATGATATTATATTTAAAAAAATGATGAAACATGAGAGACTAACCAGAGCCTACATAATAATGAATGATTTATCAATATTGATGCTTCTGACTGATATTTTTTTCAGTCACCAATGTACTATGAGGGGCATGTTAAAAGTTCAAATTATATGATTAATGCTCTGCATTTTATTACACATATGTTTTTTTTATTGAACTTTAAAGCTGCAGCATATTCCTAAATGGACAACATCTAACAGCAGCTGAGTTTCTCATGTCATAACAGATACAGAATACAGTACACAATATATTCTGACTACAGTATATAACATTCTTGTTTTAATAATGACAAGCTTCATCATTTTTTTTCATGTCTCAGTGGTTAATAGCAAACTGAAAAACATACTTGTGTCTTTTACCTGTCAAGAATTCCATTAAACCTCCCTATCAGACCTCCTGCTTCTGCCAAACTACTACAGCCATTACAAACCCAAAGAAAGTTGTCACAATCACCCAATGGAATTGCGATCATGTAGAACATACAGATAACTGATCTGTAAAGCTGAAAAAGAGCGAGACTTTACTATTTATATTATGGCATTTGAGAGACGGTATACCATTGCTTGAAAGAAACAAGGATAAAGAAGGACATTCAGCTGGGTCGTGCTGATTCAATGACTCATCTCATGCCGATATCACTTTTGGGTAAATACTGAAAGGCGGAAAAGAATTGCCATTTGGCTGGCCAAAGACCAGAGCACTTTTTGCAAATCGGCACTTTGTCACTTTAACTGACAATTGTGCGGTCGTGCGACGTGGCTCCCAAACAAAATTGACGTCCTTTTTTCCCCACAAATAGAGCTTTCTTTTGGTGGTATCTGATCCCCTCTGCGGTTCTTATTTTTTGCGCTATAAACAAAAAAATTGCAACAATTTTGAAAAAAACACATTATTTTTTACTTTTTGCTATAATAAATACCCCCCAAAAATATATAAAAAAACATTTTTTTTCCTCAGTTTAGGCCTATACATATTCTTCTACATATTTTTTGGTAAAAAAAAAATCGCAATAAGCGTTTAATGATTGTTTTTTTCTTAATAATAATATTTTTTTTTACTAGTAATGGCGGCAATCAGCAATTTTTATCATGACTGCGACATTATGGCGGACACATCGGACAATTTTGACACATTTTTGGGACCATTCACATTGATACAGCGATCAGTGCGATAAAAAATGCATTGATTACTGTGTAAATGTGACTGGCAGTGAAGGGGTTAACACTAGGTGGCGCTGTAGGGGTTAAGTGTGTCCTAGGGAGTGATTCTAACTGTGGGGGGAGGAGCTACGTGTGACACATCACTGATCACCGCTCCCGATTACAGTGAGCTGTGATCAGTGACAGTGTCACTAGGCAGAACAGGGAAATGCTTGTTTACATTAGCATTTCCCCGTTCTTCCTCTCCGTGAGAAGATCGCGGGTGCCCCTACGGACATAGAGTCTGCGGGACACGCGATCCTACTCACAGAGCTTGTGGCGGGTGCGCGCCACTGGGAGGTTGGATTCTGACAGCAGCTCCTGCAGCTGTCAGAATACACTGATCAGCAGTTGTTTTCCAACAATATAGAAGTTGATCAAACAATCAATTTATTTCAAACAGGGATGGCCACAACCTGATCGAAATTTGGATGGTCCCTACTGACCCAGACAAATTTTGATTAATTTATGGCCAGGTTTAATTTTTACGTGAAGAGCTCAGGTTTCATATTTTCTTCACTAGCATCTTTGAGGTATATATAACATACAATAATTTACAAACCAATCTCAGGGATACACAAGTAGTGCCATCAGGTCAATGTCTAAGTGGTGCATTTATCATTTACATTGTGCCAAAGTGCATGGACAGTGCAGCTCAAAAGTTAACATTTTTATTTAGCCAAGTATGTTTTTTTTCAGGGAAAAACCCAAGTATTTATATATCGCATCATCCAGCAAACATCTTGTACTGCATAATAGTGTCTATGAAAGCATCCTTGGTTCAATCTCCAGCCGCAGTAAACATGTGGAGTGTCTTACAGGCTCTGCTGATTGTCACCCTGTTTCCCATTTCTCAGTGATGTGCATCTCTAAACAGTCTCTAAATGTGTCCACTCATTTCAACACGTCAACATTCAGCTGTTCTGCTCGAATGTCTCCTGGTGTTTGACCTCAAACCTTTTCTCAAAGCTATAACATTTCATCTGAAAATCACAATTTCCTTTGGCTAGTGATTTGTAATCATCACACCACCAGAGAGCATCGCTTATCACCGGGCATTTGGCTTTTTGTTGCTGGGCATCAAAACATTTGCTTCCTTTTGATGTTTTCACAACATGTGGGTAATTGTAATAATTATTCCTGCTATGATGGGCATATTTTCTTAAGCCTAATGAACGGTAACATAAGCCAATGCCAAAGACCTGGAAAATTACAGCAGAAAGAAATACTTGTACATTTCTATCAAAAAAGTAAAGTGGTATCCCACAATGTCTTTGAAATACACACTTGCTAACTTTGACAATTTCTTGACATCTTCCCAATAAACATTTTTAAAAAGAGTGTGTTTATGCTCAATGGGTTTCCAAAAGGTTGGAACTATGTGATAAAGGACACTTTTTCTTTTCTTTTTCTTCTTCTGCTTTCTACAAATGTTTGTTCATTTTGGACAGAGTGAGGAGGGATTAGAACCCCTGTCAGCTTTTGTTGCTATGTATCCACTAAGATGATGTGTCTTTGTGGACATTGTGCCATCGACACAATGTGCAAATCACCAGGTGAAAATAAAGGGGACAAAAACAGAAAAACAGAAAACTAAGGCAGCCACCACATCAAAGGAATTGTAAGCTGCTATGTATATATTAATGCTTATTCTTTTGGTGTTAGATAGGTTTTAAGGCATATAAATATGGATGAATGAATGTACTATATGAAACAGCAATTAACCCATCAAAGCAGCGCTATTTTCAGTCCTCAATGCTGACTGATAAAACAAAGTCTTTGTAAATGCAAGCAAAACACATGCAGGCAGGCAAATTCCAACAAAGACACAGCGGTTGGAGCTCGGTCTGGATTCCCTTATATGAATAGTAGATCTGATGAGTGCACCTTTCACCATCTATTGGGACACCTTGTGCTGCACACACCCTGTAGGGGTTCAAACTCACCGGATCAAATCCTCTCTCTGGTTACTCCCGAAGTCCTCCAGGGTTGATAATCAGATAACAGCAACAATGTCCACATGTAAAAAAGAGACCCCAAATAGTCCAGTACCGTTTTGATAATTTATTGTAAGTCACAAATAAGAGAAAAAAACGAATAAAGTAAATATACTGTAAAAATCAGTGGACGCAGTTCCTTACAAAGGATAGCCTTCTAGCTTTCAGTTGGTTGGTAATAGTGGATAACTCAAACTGCTTCTCTCAAAGCACAAGGGTACTGGTTGCAGACTGGATGGATGGTACACACTCACAGCTGATCAGTCCTTCATTCCACTAGTATACAACTACAAGCTTGGAGCGCACTGCGTGTCAACCAGGCACAGCTGATCCACACTTCCTCCCTCTCGTGTCTGAAGCTTCAGGCTAGAAGCACACTGCGTCCTCACGTGATAATGGTTGCCGTGGTATCGTGTGTTACATGTGGACATTGTTGCTGTTATCTGATTATCAACCCTGGAGGACTTTGGGAGTAACCAGAGAGAGGATTTGATCCAAGGCTTGTTGGCTCCGGTGAGTTTGAACCCCTACGGGGTGTGTGCAGCACAAGGTGTCCCAATAGATGGTGAAAGGTGCACTCATCAGATCTACTATTCATATAAGGGAATCCAGACCGAGCTCCAACCGCTGTGTCTTTGTTGGAATTTGCCTGCCTGCATGTGTTTTGCTTGCATTTACAAAGACTTTGTTTTATCAGTCAGCATTGAGGACTGAAAATAGTGCTGCTTTGATGGGTTAATTGCAGTTTCATATAGTACATTCATTCATCCATATTTATATTTCTTTTTGTATTAAGTGGCTGCTGAGAGATATCTCACTCAGAATATGGTGACATCAGGTTAAATCACTGCGGTTTATTACAATTATTATCTTCCATCTGCATATACCGAATATCCTTTAGCGCTGAGATAGGAGGATTGGAGTAGGGCTTATTGTCTCCTCTTTTTTTTTGTAGGTTTTAAGGCATGCTTACATTGTAACAGGCTGTTATTTGGATAGTGAGCTGTATTGGATTTCCGCCAGATATATAGTTTGGTGTTGACGCCAAATAATTCAATTTTAGTCTCATCCGACCATAACACCTTTTTCCATGTGGCCTCAGAATCTTCAAGGTGCATTTAAGGTGGTCAGATGAGACTTAAATTGAATTGTTTGGCCTTAACACCAAACAATATGTCTGGCAGAAATCCAATACAGCTCACTATCCAAATAACACCATTCCTACAGTAAAGCATGGAGGTGGTAATATCCTGTTTTGGAGATGTTTCTCTGCAGCAGGGACTGGAGCACTTGTCAGGATGGAAGAGAAATTGATGGGGCAAAATATCATCAAATCCTTGAGGAAAATCTGCTGCCCTCTGCCAAAATGTTGGCAATGGGAAGAAGGTCTACCTTCCAACATGACAATGATCCAAAGCACCCAGCAAAAATGACCACATAGTGGTTGAAGGAGAAAAAGGTGAACGTCCTTGCATGGCTTATTCAGGGCCCAGACTTAAACCCCATTGAAAAATCTGTTGAATTACTTAAAGAATGCAGTCTACAAACGGTGACCATCAAATTTAACTGAACTTGAGCAGTTCTGCAAAATAAGAGAGGGCAAATATTGCAAAGTCTAGATGTGCAAAGTTAGTAGACACATATCCCAACAGACTGAAGGCTGTAATTCAAGCAAAATGTGATTTTATGTTTTTATGAATGTGATGTGGGGCGTGTGCCTTTTTCCAACTTAGTGATTCTGCTTTTGATTTTTTGTTTTTTCTGACATGTTGGTGTTATATCTTTAACTTGGATGTTATAAGTTGCACTAGTAAATACAGCTGGATAAAACAAAAACTGTGTCTGTCTTCATTTCAGGCTGCAAAGCAACAACATTTGATTATTTTAAAGGGGGGTGACTCTTTTCTATACCCACTATATATATATATATATATATATATATATATATATATATATATATATATATATATATTAGCTATATACACTATATTGCCAAAAGTAATGGAATACCTGCCTTTACACACACATTAACTTTAATGGCATCCCAGTCTTAGTCCATAGGGTTCACTATTGAGTTGGCCCACCTTTTGCAGCTATAACAGCTTCAACTCTTCTGGGAAGGTTGTTCACAAGGTTTAGGAGTGTGTCTATCGGAATGTTTGAACATTCTTCCAGAAGCACAATTGTGAGGTCAGGCACTGATATTGGACGAGAAGGTCTGGCTCGCAGTCTCCTCTCTAATTCATTCCAAAGGTGTTCTATCGGGTTGAGGTCAGGACTTCGTGCAAGCCAGTCAATTTCCTCCACCCCAAACTCGCTCATTCACAGTATATTGCCAAAAATATTGGGCCACCCCTCCAAATCATTTGGTGGAGGGGGAATTATGGTATGGGGTTGTTTTTGAGGGGTTGGCTTGGCCCCTTAGTTCCAGTGAAGGGAACTCTTAAGGCATCAACATACCAAGGCATTCTGGACAATCTCATGCTCCCAACTTTGTGGGGATTGTTTGGGGATGGACACTTCCTGTTCCAACATGACTGCGCACCAGTGCAAAAAGTAAGGTCCATAAAGAGGATGTGTGAGTTTAGGGTGGAGGAACTTGACTGGCCTGCACAGAGTTCTGACCTCAACCCAATAAAACACCTTTGGAACGAATTAAAACAGACTGCAAGCCAGGCATTCTCGTCCAACATTAATGCCTGACCTCACAAATACGCTTCTGCAAGAATGGTCAAACATTTCCATAGACACACTCCTAAACCTTGTGGACAGCCTTCCCAGAAGAGTTGAAGCTGTTATAGCTGCCAACTCAATATTGAACCCTATCAACTAAGATTAGGTTAGCATTAAAGTTCATATGCGTGTAAAGGCAGGTGTCCCAATACTTTTCACAACATAGTGTGCGTGTGTATACACACACACACACACACACACACTGTATCTCACAAAAGTGAATACACCCCTCACATTTTTGTAAATATTTTATTATATATCTTTTCATGTGACAACACTGAAGAAATTAGACTTTCCTACAATGTAGTGAGTGTACAGCTTGTATAACAGTGTAAATTTGCTGTCCCCTCAAAATAACTCAACACACAGCCATTAATGACTAAACCGCTGGCAACAAAAGTGAGTACACCCCTAAGTGAAAATGTCCAAATTGAGTCTGATTAGCCATTTTCCCTCCCCGGTGTCATGTGACTCATTAGTGTTACAAGGTCTCAGGTGTAAATGGGGAGCAGAAGTGTTAAAGTTGGTGTTATCGCTATCACTCTCTCATACTTGTCACTGGAAGTTCAACATGGCACCTCAAGGCAAAGAACTCTCTCAGGATCTGAAAAAAAGAATTGTTGCTCTACATAAAGATGGCCTAGGCTATAAGAAGATTGCCAAGACCCTGAAACTGAGCTGCAGCACAGTGGCCAAGACCATACAGTGGTTTAATAAGACAGGTTCCACTCAGAACAGGCCTCGCCCATGCTCGACCAAAGACATTGAATGCACCTGCTCAGTATCATATCCAGAGGTTGCCTTTGGGAAATATGATTATTATTATTATTATTATTCAGGATTTATATAGCGCCAACAGTTTACGCAGCGCTTTACAATATAAAAGGGAGACAATACAGTTATAATACAATACAATACAATAGGATTAAGAGGGCCCTGCTCAGAAGAGCTTACAATCTAATAGGGTGGGGCAGGTGGTACAAAAGGTTGTAACTGTGGGGAATGAGCTGGTGGAAGTGGTAGGAGATTAGTTGGAGACGTGATAGACTTTCCTGAAGAGATGAGTTTTCAGGGATTGCCTGAAGGTAGCAAGAGTAGGGGATAGCCGGATAGATGGAGGTAGCGAGTTCCAGAGGATGGGAGAGGCTCTGGAGAAATCCTGGAGACGAGCATGGGAGGAGGAGATGAGAGAGCTTGAAAGCAGGAGGTCTTGAGAAGAGCGGAGAGGTCAATTTGGGTGATATTTGGAGACAAGATTAGTGATGTAGCTTGGGGCAGAGTTGTGAATGGCTTTGTATGTTGTGGTTAGAATTTTGAATTTAATTCGCTGGGTGATTGGGAGCCAGTGTAGGGATTGGAGTAGAGGGTTGGCAGACACTGAGCGGTTGGTAAGGTGGATAAGTCTGGCAGGAGCATTCATGATAGACTGAAGAGGAGATAGCCTATGGAGCGGTAGGCCAATGAGAAGGGAGTTGCAATAGTCAAGGCGAGAGATAACAAGGGAGTGAATGAGGAGCTTGGTGGTTTCATTTGTTAAAAAAGGGCGAATTTTAGAGATGTTACGGAGGTGAATTCTACAAACTTTTGACAGCGATTGGATTTGAGGCTGAAATGACAAGTCAGAGTCTAGGATTACACCTAGTACCCTGGCGTGAGGGGAGGGACTGATGGTTGCATTGTTGATTTTGATGGAAAAGTCATGGAGGGGGGCACGGGCGGGGGGGAATATTAATAGCTCAGTTTTAGAGAGATTTAGTTTAAGGAAGTGGTGCGACATCCATGCTGATATGTCAGTTAGTAAGTTAGTAATGCGAGAGGAGACTGAAGGAGTGAGGTGAGGAGTAGACAGATAGATTTGGGTGTCATCAGCGTATAAGTGGTATTGGAAGCCGTGGGCAGTTATTAAGTGACCAAGGGAGGAGTTGTAGATAGAGAAGAGAAGGGGTCCAAGAACCGAGCCTTGGGGGACCCCCACAGAAAGGGGCAATGGAGAGGAGGAGACAGAGTTGTAGGTGACACTGAAGGAGCGCTGTGATAAATAGCCAGAGAACCAGGATAGAGCAGAATCTCGGAGGCCAAGGGAATGTAGTTTATTGAGAAGGAGCGGGTGGTCAACAGTATCAAAGGCCGCAGAGAGGTCAAGTAGTAGGAGTATGGAGTACTGGCTGTTGGTTTTAGCAGTTAGTAAATCGTTAGTGAGTTTTAGTAAGGTAGTTTCCATGGAGTGCTGCGAGCGAAAGCCAGACTGTAAGGGGTCAAGAAGGTTATTTTCATTGAGGTAGGAGCTAAGACGGTTGTAGACTAAGCGTTCTAGAAGTTTAGAGGTGAATGGGAGTAATGAGATGGGTCTTAAGTTGTTCAGGTCGGTAGGGTCCAGTGAGGGCTTTTTAAGAATGGGAGTGATCTGTGCATGTTTTAGAGGGGAGGGGAAAATGCCACTAGAAAGGGAGAGATTGAAGATGTGGGTGAGGGAGCATAGGATAGAAGAAGAGGGTGACCGTAGTAGTTGTGAGGGAACAGGATCCAAGGGACAATTGGTTAGGTGGGCATCCGAGAAAATTTTTGTAACCTCTTCCGTAGTAGCCAATTCAAAAGAGGAGAGTGTTGAATGTGCTGCTGGGCAAGGTATGATGGGTGGGGAAGACGTACGCACAGTGGAGATGTCCTCACGAATTGCATCGATCTTGTCTTTGAAGTGATTGGCAATCTCTTGGGCAGTGAGTGAGTTAGTGGGTAGAGGGGGTGGTGGACGAAGCAGAGAGTTAAAGGTTGAGAAGAGCCGACGGGGACTGGATGACAAGGAATTAATAAGAGAGACAAAGTAGGCTTGTTTGGCAGCATGGAGGCATGAATTGTATTTTAGAAGGGCAGATTTATATAGGGTGAAGTCTTGCAGGCATTTGGTTTTACACCACAGTCGTTCAAGAGCACGGCAATGTCTCTTGAGATTTCTAGTGTTGTCAGTTTGCCAGGGTTGTAACGGTCGGGGCCTAATTCTGCGTGTGGTTAGAGGAGCAAGTGCATCTAGTGATGATGAGAGTGAACTGTTGTAGACAGAAGTGGCCAGGTTAGGACAGGACAGGGGAGAGATTATGTCATATAGGTGGTCAGTAGCAGAATAGAGAAGAGAAGGGTTAAAGTGGCAAAGGTTTCTACAAGTAATTGTTTGCTGCTTGGAGGGATGGGTGGTTGGAGGCAAGGATACAGTGAAAGTAATGAGGTTGTGATCAGAGGAAAAGGAAAGGGGGTGTTGGTGAGGTTGCCAGGGTTGCAGAGATGGGAGAATACAAGGTCAAGGGTATTACCATTGGAGTGAGTGGAAGTATGTGTCCATTGGGTTAGGTCAAAAGATGAGGTTAAGTTGAGAAGTTTAGCTGTAGTTGGGCTGTTAACATTGACAGGAATGTTAAAGTCACCAAGAATAATGGTGGGTATTTCAGAGGAGAGAAAGTAGGGTAGCCAGGCAGCAAAGTCATCAATGAAGCGCGATACCGGTCCTGGAGGCCTATAAATTGCTGCAATCCTCAGAGAAATGGGAGAAAACAGACGAATACAGTGCATCTCGAAAGAAGAGAGGGATAGAGAGGGAGGGACAGTAAGGACTTGGAAGGTGCTTTGTGGGAACAGAAGGAAGCCAATTCCACCTCCTTTCTGTCTGTTGGGTCTGGAGGAGTGAGTCCAATGGAGACCACCATGGGAGAGGGCAGCAGGAGAAGCCGAGTCAAAATTTTGCAGCCAGGTTTCTGTTATGGCGAGTATGTTCAAGCCATGAGAGATGAAGAGGTCATGTACAGATGTTAGCTTGTTACAGATGGAGCGGGCATTCCAAAGGGCACATGAGATTGGTGGGGTGCTTTGAGGAAGCAGGGGGATAGAAATTAAACTTTGTGGATTGCGGTAGTTGCCAGAGGGGGAGGGGTGTTGGATATGTGGCTTGCATTTGGAAAATGGCGGACCGGGATTAGGAGAAAATAGACGTATGAGTGCTACCAGCATTGGTGCAGAGGTTGAAGGGGTGGGGGTACAGCCTGTCAGTGGTCAGACCATACACTGCACACTGCATCAAATTGGTCTGCATAGCTGTCGTCCCAGAAGGAAGCCTATTCTAAAGATGATGCACAAGAAAGCCCGCAAACAGTTTGCTGAAGACAAGCAGAGTAAGGACATGGATTACTGGAACCATGTTCTGTGGTCTGATGAGACCAAGATAAACGTATTTGGTTCAGATGGTGTCAAGCGTGTGTGGCGGTAACCAGGTAAGGAGTACAAAGATAAGTGTATTTTGCCTACAGTCAAGCATGGTGGTGGGAGTGTCATGGTCTGCGGCTGCATGAGTGCTGCCGACACTGGGAAGCTACAGTTCATTGAGGGAAGCATGAATGGCATGTACTTTGACATACTGAAGCAGAGCATGATCCCCTTCAGAGACTGGGCCACAGGGCAGTATTCCAACATGATAATGACCCCAAACACACCTCCAAGACAACCACTGCCTTGCTAAAGAAGCTGAGGGTAAAGGTGATGGACTGGCTAAGCATGTCTCCAGACCTAAACCCTATTAAGCATCCTCAAACGGAAGGTGGAGGAGCGCAAAACCTCTAACAAGCACCAGCTCCATGATGTCATCATGGAGGAGTGGAAGAGGACTCCAGTGGCATCCTGTGACGCTCTGGTGAACTCCATGCCTATGAGGGTTAAGGCAGTGCTGGAAAATAATGGTGGTCACACAAAATATTGACACTTTGGGCCCAATTTGGTCATTTTCACTTAGGGGTGTACTCACTTTTGTTGCCAGCGGTTTAGTTATTAATGGCTGTGTGTTGAATTATTTTGAGAGGACAGCAAATTTACACTGTTATACAAGCTGTACACTCACTACTTTACATTGTAGCAAAGTGTCATTTCTTCAGTGTTGTCACATGTAAAGATATGGGGGTGTTGGAGTAGTAATGAAAACAGCCATCTCTACATTTGCAAGGTAACAGATATGAAAACATGTGTGATAATGTTAAACAATAAACACATTCCAGTTTAAGAGGCTGCATATACATTACAATATCAAGGCATATAGCATGGATTTGTTAAATATTGGCAGGTGTTGTTTAATGGTCAACTCCAGAATAAACATAGTCTGACAGCCATGACACACTGGAGGACTCAGTGCTCAGACCTTAGTCCTAGCTTCTGTTTGCTAAGCTTGTGATCTCAACGTCTTCTCTTGTACAACACAGGAGATAACATATCTCTTTAGGCAGATTAGCACCTTGGAATCTGTCATTACAGATACTGGTTACACAAAAACTATTCTTGCTTCACCCCAAGATCAGATAGCGGCATATTAAGATAATGAACAGGGAGTAAATGAATAATAGGATGGATTAAATTCATGTTTAACTTGTGTTAACCTTTTTTTTCCTTTTAAGGCACGGATTAAGGATTCTTTTTATAAGTGACCTAAATAGAAGAAAAACACCAGTCTGAAAGATTAATTTTCCCACTTTTATCTCTGTGTGAAGTTACAAAATAACTACAAAAATACAATGGTATGCAAAAGTCAAGCTCAAAAAATGTTTTAAAGGCTGGGCAGTTTATGAGAAATTGATATCATTTACACGTTCATGTTATCAGTTGCTTGGTTACTGGATCATTTCATGTGTAAGATATAGATATATACAGTGTCTCACAAAAGTGAGTACACCCCTCACATTTTTGTAAATATTTTATTCTATCTTTTCATGTGACAACACTGAAGAAATGACACTTTGCTACAATGTAAAGTAGTGAGTGTACAGCTTGTATAACAGTTTAAATTTGCTGTCCCCTCAAAATAACTCAACACACAGCCATTAATGTCTAAACCGCTGGCAACAAAAGTGAGTACATCCCTAAGTAAAAATGTCTAAATTGGGCCCAAAGTGTCAATATTTTGTGTGGCCAGCATTATTTTCCAGCACTGCCTTAACCTTCTTGGACATGAAGTTCACCAGAGCTTCACAGGTTGCCATTGGAGTCCTCTTCCACTCCTCCATGACGACATCACAGAGCTGGTGGATGTTAGAGCCCTTGCACACTGGGGCGGTTTGCAGGCGCTATTGCGCTAATAATAGCGCCTGCAAACCGCCCCGAAAGTGCCGCTGCTGTCATCCCAGTGTGCAAGCCCCGAGGGCTTGCACACTGGAGTGATGCGCTGGCAGGACGGTAAAAAAAGTCCTGCCAGCAGCATCTTCAGAGCGGTGAAGGAGCGGTGTGTATACCGCTCCTTTACCGCTCCTGCCCATTGAAATCAATGGGACGGCGCGGCTATACCGCCGGCAATGCGCCTCTGCAGAGGCGCTTTGCGGTGGTATTTAACCCTTTCTCGGCCGCTAGCGGGGGGTAAAACTGCCCCACTAGCGGCCGCATACCGACGGTAAAACGCCGCTAATAATAGCGGCGTTTTACCGCCGACGCCGCCCCCCGCCCCAGTGTGCAAGGGCTCTTAGAGACCTTGTGCTCCTCCACCTTCCGTTTGAGGATGCCCCACAGATGCTCAATAGGGTTTAGGTCTGGAGACATGCCTGGCCAATCCATCACCTTTACCCTCAGCTTATTTAGCAAGGCAATGGTCGTCTTGGAGGTGTGTTTGGGGTTATGTTGGAATACTGCCCTGCAACCCAGTCTCTGAATGGAGTTGATCATGCTCTGCTTCAGTATGTCACAGTACACGTTGGCACTCAACATCTGCAGCAATGCTGGCAGCACCCATACATCTATTCCCCAAACACAACCTCTGGATATAACGCTGAGCACATCACTCAACTTCTTTGGTCGACCATGGCGAGGCCTGTTCTGAATGGAGCCTGTCCTGTTAAACCACTGTATGGTCTTGGCCACCGAGCTTTCAGTGTCTTGGCAATCTTCTTATAGTCTAGGCTGGTAATGGCGAATGTTGGTACCCCAGATGTTTTAGATCTACATTTCCCATGATGCTAATGCACTCTGCACTCAGTGTACAGCAACAGTTCTTATTTTCAGATCCTCAGAGAGTTCTTTCCCATGAGGTGCCATGTTGAACTTCCGGTGACCAGCATGAGGGAGTGAGAGCGATAACACCAAATTTACCACATCTGCTCCCCATTCACACCTGAGACCTTGTAACACTAAAGAGTCACATGACACCAGGGAAGGAAAATGGCTAATTGAGCCCAATTTGGACATTTTCACTTAGGGGTGTACTCACTTTGGTTGCCAGCAGATTAGACATTAACTAGTTAAGGCCTGGAAGGATTTGCCCCCTTAATGACCATGCCATTTTTTGCTATACGGCACTGCATCACTTTAATTGACAATTGGGCGTTGAGCGATGCTGTACCCAAACAAAATTTACATTCTTTTTTTCACACAAAAGCTTTATTTTGGTGGTATTTGATCCCCTCTGTGGTTTTTATTTTTTGTGCTATAAACACATGGGCACAATCCTGCAGCGTGCGCGAACGAGCGCAGTCAGGGGCACGCGCCCGCAACTGCGTGAACCGGCGTACAATGATGGTGATTCGCCCAGGAGAGCCAACCTGCCGCAGTACAACTGCTGCGGCTGGTCTTAAAGTGGTTAATGGCTGTGTGTTGAGTTATTTTGAGGTTACAGCAAATTTACACTGTTATACAAGCTGTACACTCACTACTTTACATCGTAGCAAAGTGTTGTTTCTTCAGTGTTGTCATATGAAAAGATATAATAAAATATTTACAAAAATGTGAGGAGTGTACTGACTTTTGTGAGATACTGTATATAAATATAGCATTTTGATCAACCCCATCTACTGCAGATGCCCCACAGTTTTAAAGATGGGGAAAGAAAAGGCATAAAAAGAGCAACACAATTATCTGCATAGAAACCAATCAGCTTCCAGGTTTTTTAGTCAAAGCTTAATTGGACAAGCTGAAGTTAGAAGCTGATTGGCTACCATGCCCAGTTGTGCCAGATTTAGCACTCTCCAGCTTTATTTATTTATTTCAGGTACTTATATAGCGCTGTCAGTTTACGCAGCGCTTTACATGTACATTCACATCAGTCCCTACACCCTCAAGGAGCTTACAATCTAAGGTCCCTAACTCACATTCATACATACTAGGGCCAATTTAGACAGGATCCAATTAACCTACCAGCATGTCTTTGCCTTTTGCCGAGCTTTAGGCCCGTTTCACACTGTAACCCGCTGCGGATCGCACAGGAGCGCTGTGCGTCCCTGTTCCCCGTTTCAGGGATGAATCAGGGCTGAATCTATGCCTGAATTCGGCCCTGAAACAGAGCAAAAGACTCACAGCGTTTATGTGCAGTGCGCTCCACAACCGCAACGGAGATATGTGAACCGGCGCCATAGGGAGCCAGTCATATTCTCCTACTATGTGAATTGGATGAAATGGAATTGGAGAAATCTGCATCTAACTTGCATAGGTGTGAACCCGGCCTTAGTGAAAACCTTTATCCCAAAAGGAAGAAAACGTGTGTAACTACTTGAAAAAGTGTTAGCTGGAGTTGGGCTTTAATGTGTTAGCCATTTATGAAATGTCCATATAAATCTACTAGTCCATCTAACACTACCCTCCCCATATAATGCTGCTTTCCAAGAGTGTTGTCTCCAAAGACAGAGGAGCCACTCCAAAGCAGGAATTATTTTATTGGCCAAATCACCAGGTGAAAATAAAGGGGAAAAAAAAGCATAAAAACAGAAAACTAAAGCAGCCACCACATCTAAGGAATGGCAGGCTGCAGTATAGTAAATGTTTGTTCTTTTGGGGTTAGATAGTTTTTAAGGCATACTTAGTAACAATTTTCTTAGTATTGGTGAATATTCGTCTGATTTTTCTTGTTGTTTCACAGCAAGTCGCAAGCAAGGAAGAAAAGAAATTCCAGATATTCTCGTACAGAAAGTGCGCTATATATTACAAAATGACATGTAAAATATAATAATTACAATACACCAGTGAAGTATGAAGACAAGACCAAATTATAAATGGATAAAAAATCAACCAAAGAAGTCCATAAATATTTAGAAAATGTGTTCCTGATGAAAATCAAAAACCACCACCAACAGTCTCTGAGGGTTAACTGGTGAAGACAAAAATGGAAAGCTTCTGGTAGGTGAAAGGGTAAAACACCAAATGAAATGAGACGTCTGAGTATATGACAGGACCATCACCAGAGCATCTGAGGAGGCTTAACGGAAGCAGGGGACTTGAAAAGACATACGTCTTACAAGTCTCAATAAGCTTGTTTAGCCGCCAGGGCTGGCAAGATGGATCATCGGGTATCCACAACTTCAAATCGGGGGGGAAGGGAAGATCTATCACAGCTTCAACCGTCCAGACGTTTCAGCAGGCCAACCAGATGTTTATTTAAAAACCATGAGAGAAATAAAGCTCACATGGCATGATATCGTTTAAAAAGCATGCATTTATTAGAATAATAAAAAAGGGAACACCCACATGATATAAGAACGTAAACAGCTCAAATTGTATCAAACGCAGTGATCATAGGGGGTCCACCCAACATGTTTCGGCTAACGAGCCTTCATCTGGGGTGTGGAACCCCCCTATCCCACCGCTATTTAAACTGGAAATGACCCCCACTGGGAGTGTCACAACCCAGGAAGTGACCGACTGACGTCACTTCCGGTTCCCGAATTGGTATTAGTGTATATAAAATGTATATAAAATATACCACATAAACAATGCAGTAAGCGGTGTTTATACCGCTGACCCTAAACTTATGAATCAGAAATAAACAAAGATTTAACATAAATAATGGTAGCGTTATGGCCGGCCGATCCGGAAGTGCTCGGGATGCAAACCAAGCCTCCTTATCGGCGAGGCCAGATCGCATAGGACAGAGCGCCCTCGCGCTCCGCCCACTAGACTCGGCCAGACACTGAGGCCGTGCGCAATAGCGGGACTCACAAAAAGGAAGTTCGCCAGCGCACCAAGCCTCATTTTCAGCCAGTAGATCCTATAGGTCGGGGCGCCGTCACACCCCGCCCCCGGATCTCACGTCTTTGGCTTATATGAAGAACGCGGCCGGCCTCCGTCACTTGCGGTCCGCCCACGTTACCATAGCAGAGCCAAGCCTCTCGTCCACATCAGCGGCATGTATATTTCCTGTGTGGAGAGCCGCGATTGGACAGAGAGGACCGGAACAAAGTCCCGGCGCTCTCGCAGTGAAAGACGGTGTCAGCAGAGGTGGTATAAATGAAAATTACACAAAAAACAAATGCCATAGATCCGAAAATCCGGCAAGGATACAAAATAATGATAAAATGTTAGGTAAGGGCAAGGACCTAACAGGAAGTTAATAAAAACATTCATTTAAAAGGAAAGTGACACTACCAATGAGGGACATCCCCCTTATCCTATACACTACAACACATGTAAGGGGAACTAGCAGTGACAATCTTTCAAAAGGGGAACATCTACCAAATTAGAAATATAAAAACTAATGGAAAATGACAAAATATAAGGTGTTAATAACCAAAAATCTACGACTGGCAATGATAAGCCCCTGTAGATGTATGCAAAGAAATTCATCCAGAAAATGCAAAAATGAAATAAAAATAAAGTAAAAATAAGGAGGATCATGAATATAGTAACTATGCCTGATTAATGAATGAATTGATGTCCCACTCTACGTTGATACCTTGCGGAAAGTGGGAACCCAACTCATAAATCCAGTAGGTCTCCAACCTGGAGACCCCCCTAAGTGTTGACCCACCCCGCCAAGGGGCCACATATTTGTCAATGATGAGGAACTGGGTGCCCTCAGGGTTTCGATCATGGAATTCCCTGTAATGACGGGGCACAGTGTGCTTGGTACTACCTGCCTTGATAAGATTGATATGCTCGGAGACTCTTGTAGTAAAAGACCTAATCGTCCGTCCCACATACTGTTTGCCACAAGGGCAAGTCAAAAGGTAGACTACCCCCGTCTTGGCACATGTGCAAAACTGCTTTATCTTGTAGGTACGACCGTTCACCCTAGAGGAAAAGGTGTAACTGGTACGTCTACCGCTGGTATTATACTGACAGACTAAGCATTTTTTACAAGGGTAGAACCCTATCAGGTTGTGAAAAAAAGAAGGTTTAGTTGGAGGATTGACCACATTAGGTGCCAACTTGTTACGGAGGGATGGAGCTCCCTTAAAAACTACCTTAGGGGTTCCGGGCAGTCTAGGGCATTGTTTCTGTGGTATATTTTATATACATTTTATATACACTAATACCAATTCGAGAACCGGAAGTGACGTCAGTCGTTCACTTCCTGGGTTGTGACACTCCCAGTGGGGGTCATTTCCAGTTTAAATAGCGGTGGGATAGGGGGGTTCCACACCCCAGATGAAGGCTCGTTAGCCGAAACATGTTGGGTGGACCCCCTATGATCACCGCGTTTGATACAATTTGAGCTGTTTACGATCTTATATCATGTGAGTGTTCCCTTTTTTATTATTCTAATAAATGCATGCTTTTTAAACGATATCATGCCATGTGAGCTTTATTTCTCTCATGGTTTTTAAATAAACATCCGGTTGGCCTGCTGAAACGTCTGGACGGTTGAAGCTGTGACAGATCTTCCCTTCCCCCCCGATTTGAAGTTGTGGATACCCGATGATCCATCTTGCCAGCCCTGGCGGCTAAACAAGCTTATTGAGACTTGTAAGACGTATGTCTTTTCAAGTCCCCTGCTTCCGGTAAGCCTCCTCAGATGCTCTGGTGATGGTCCTGCCATATACTCAGACGTCTCATTTCATTTGGTGTTTTACCCTTTCACCTACCAGAAGCTTTCCATTTTTGTCTTCACCAGTTAACCCTCAGAGACTGTTGGTGGTGGTTTTTGATTTTCATCAGGAACACATTTTCTAAATATTTATGGACTTCTTTGGTTGATTTTTTATCCATTTATAATTTGGTCTTGTCTTCATACTTCACTGGTGTATTGTAATTATTATATTTTACATGTCATTTTGTAAAATATAGTATTGAGTCACTTTTTATCTAATTTTGAAGTATTTCTTGTTTATTTGCTGGCCATTGAGAGATGGCTCGAGCCTAACTTCCTGTTTTCGTACTTTTTATTTATACGCATAGTGCTACACTACATATCTTCTGATTAATTTATTTCTACCTATGTCTTAGAGGCGTGTTAGCCGCTTATTGTGTAACTATCTTTATAACACCATTGGAGCAGCGCTGTACTTATTGCCCATTGATTCCATTACTAACTAGACATCTGGTATAGCTGCAGCCCATATTCATTTCAATATGGATATATTTGACTATCGTGCATCTAGAGTAGTAAATACCAAGGGTGTTTTTGTAGCCACTTCCAATGACACAGAAATAGGTGGACTATTTTTGAGATTAAAAAATGTTATGGTCTCTGAGCTCCACCTCCAGTGGGATCTTGTCTTCCTAGAACAATATGTGGCAGAAGGCATGATCCCACGGAGCCTTAGATGGGATGTTCACCCTAAACAGGGTGAATCTGAACTCGATACCTGGTTCAAGTACTTTAACCACTTCAGCCCCGGAAGGATTTACCCCCTTCCTGACCAGAGCACTTTTTACAATTTGGCACTGCGTCGCTTTAACTGCTAATTGCGCGGTCATGCAATGCTGTACCCAAACGAAATTTGCGTCCTTTTCTTCCCACAAATAGAGCTTTATTTTGATGGTATTTGATCACCTCTGCCGCTTTTATTTTTTGCGCTATAAACGGAAAAAGACCGAAAATTTTGAAAAAAAATGATATTTTCTACTTTTTGTTATAAAAAAAATCCATTAAAATCAATTTTAGTCATACATTTAGGCCAAAATGTATTCGGCCACATGTCTTTGGTAAAAAAAATGTCAATAAGTGTATATTTATTGGTTTGCGCAAAAGTTATAGGGCCTACAAACTAGGGTACATTTTCTGGAATTTACACAGCTTTTAGTTTATGACTGTCTATGTCATTTCATGAGGTGCTAAAATGGCAGGGCAGTACAAAACCCCCCCAAATGACCCCATATTGGAAAGTAGACACCCCAAGGAAATTGCTGAGAGGCATGTTGAACCCATTGAATATTTATTTTTTTTGTCCCAAGTGATTGAATAATGACAAAAAAAAAAAAAAAAATTACAAAAAGTTGTCACTAAATGATATATTGCTCACACAGGCCATGAGCATATGTGGAATTGCACCCCAAAATACATTCAGCTGCTTCTCCTGAGTACGGGGATACCAAATGTGTGGGACTTTTTGGGAGCCTAGCCGCGTACGGGGCCCCGAAAACCAAGCACCGCCTTCAGGATTTCAAAGGGCATACATTTTTGATTTTACTCCTCACTACCTATCACAGTTTTGAAGGCCATAAAATGCCAAGATGGCACAAACCCCCCCCAAATGACCCCATTTTGGAAAGTAGACACCCCAAGCTATTTGCTGAGAGGCATGTTGAGTCCATGGAATATTTTATATTTGGACACAAGTTGCGGGAATGTGACAATTTTTTTTTTTTTTTTTTTGCACAAAGTTGTCACTAAATGATATATTGCTCAAACATGCCATGGGCATATGTGGAATTACACCCCAAAATATATTCTGCTGCTTCTCCTGAGTATGGGGATACCACATGTGTGGGACTTTTTGGGAGCCTAGCCGCGTACGGGGCCCCGAAAACCAAGCACCGCCTTCAGGATTTCTAAGGGCATACATTTTTGATTTCACTCCTCACTACCTATCACAGTTTTGAAGGCCATAAAATGCCAAGATGGCACAAAACCCCCCCAAATGACCCCATTTTGGAAAGTAGACACCCCAAGCTATTTGCTGAGAGGCATGTTGAGTCCATGGAATATTTTATTTTTTGACACAAGTTGCGGGAAAGTGACAATTTTTTTTTTTTTGCACAAAGTTGTCACTAAATGATATATTGCTCACACAGGCCATGGGCTTATGTGGAATTGCACCCCAAAATACATTCTGCTGATTCTCCTGAGTATGGGGATACCACATGTGTGGGACTTTTTGGGAGCCTAGCCGCGTACGGGGCCCAGAAACCCAGCACCGCCTTCAGGATTTCTAAGGGCGTAAAGTTGTGATTTCACTCCTCACTACCTATCACATTTTTGAAGGCCATAAAATGCCCAGATGGCACAAAACCCCCCCAAATGACCCCATTTTGGAAAGAAGACACCCCAAGCTATTTGCTGAGAGGCATGATGAGTACATGGAATATTTTATATTTTGACACAAGTTGCGGGAAAGTGACAATTTTTTTTTTTTTTTGCACAAAGTCGTCACTAAATGATATACTGCTCAAACATGCCATGGGCATATGTGGAATTACACCCCAAAATACATTCTGCTGCTTCTCCTGAGTACAGGGATACCACATGAGTGGCACTTTTTGGGAGCCTAGCTTCATACGGGGCCCCGAAATCCAATCACCGCCTTCAGGATTTCTAAGAGCGTTAATTTTTGATTTCACTCCTTACTACCCATCACAGTTTTGAAGGCCATAAAATGCCAAGATAGCACAAAACCGCCCCAAAATGACCCCATTTTGGAAAGTAGACACCCCAAGCTATTTGCTGAGAGGCATGGCGAGTATTTTGCAGCTCTCATTTGTTTTTGAAAATGAAGAAAGACAAGAAAAACGTATTTTTTTTTTCTTTTTTCAATTTTCAAAAGTTTAGTGAGGTCTGCAAAATACTCACTATACCTCTCAGCAAATAGCTTTGGGTGTCTATTTTCCAAAATGGGGTCATTTGGGGGGGGGGGTTTGTGCCATCTGGGCATTACATGGCCTCCGAAACTGTGATAGGCAGTGAAGAGTGAAATCAAAAATTTATGCCCTTAGAAAGCCTGAAGGCGGTGCTTGGTTTTCGGGGTCCCGTGCGCGGCTAGGCTCCCAAAAAGTCTCACACATGTGGTATCCCCGTACTCAGGAGAGGCAACAGAATGTATTTTGGGGTGTAATTTCACATATTCCCATGGCATGTTTGAGAAATATATCATTTAGTGACAACTTTGTGCAAAAAAAAAAAAAAAATTTGTCTTTTTCCCGCAACTTGTGTCACAATATAAAATATTCCATGGACTCGACATGCCTCTCAGCAAATAGCTTGGGGTGTCTACTTTCCAAAATGGGGTCATTTGGGGGGGGTTTTGAACTGTCCTGGCATTTTATGCACAACATTTAGAAGCTTATGTCACACATCACCCACTCTTCTAACCACTTGAAGACAAAGTCCTTTCTGACACTTTTTGTTTACATGAAAAAATTATTTTTTTTTGCAAGAAAATTACTTTGAACCCCCAAACATTATATATTTTTTTAAAGCAAATGCCCTACATATTAAAATGGTGGGTGTTTCATTTTTTTTTTTCACACAGTATTTGCGCAGCGATTTTTCAAACGCATTTTTTGGGGAAAAAACACACTTTTTAAAATTTTAATGCACTAAAACACACTATATTGCCCAAATGTTTGATGAAATAAAAAAGATGATCTTAGGCCGAGTACATGGATACCAAACATGACATGTTTTAAAATTGCGCACAAACGTGCAGTGGCGACAAACTAAATACATTTTTAAAAGCCTTTAAAAGCTTTTACAGGTTACCACTTTAGATTTACAAAGGAGGTCTACTGCTAAAATTACTGCCCTCGATCTGACCTTCGCGGTGATACCTCACATGCATGGTGCAATTGCTGTTTACATTTGACGCCAGACCGACGCTTGCGTTCGCCTTTGCGCGAGAGCAGGGGGGGACAGGGGTGCTTTTTTTTTTTTTTTTTTTTTTTTTTATTAATTTTTTGATTTTTTATCTTATTTTTAAACTGTTCCTTTCATTTTTTTTTTTTTTTAAATCATTTTTATTGTTATCTCAGGGAATGTAAATATCCCCTATGATAGCAATAGGTAGTGACAGGTACTCTTTTTTGAAAAAATTGGGGTCTATTAGACCCTAGATCTCTCCTCTGCCCTCAAAGCATCTGACCACACCAAGATCGGTGTGATAAAATGCTTTCCCAATTTCCCAATGGCGCTGTTTACATCCGGCGAAATCTAAGTCATGAAATGCTCGTAGCTTCCGGATTCTTAGGCCATAGAGATGTTTGGAGCCATTCTGGTCTCTGATCAGCTCTATGGTCAGCTGGCCGAATCACCGGCTGCATTCTCAGGTTCCCTGTTGGGACAGGAGAGCCAGAGAAAAACATGGAAGACGGTGGGGGGGGGGGATTTCCTCCCACTGCTTGTAAAAGCAGTCTAGAGGCTAATTAGCCACTAGGATTGCTTTTACATGAAAGCCGACCGCTGGCTGAAAAGAATGATACCAAGATGATACCTAAACCTGCAGGCATCATTCTGGTATAACCACTCAAAGTCCAGCAACATACCAGTACGTTGCTGGTCCTTGTTGGGCATATATTGTAAACTTTTTTTTCATGCAGCCTGTGGGCTGAACGAAAAAAAGATATTGATCGGTGGGTATGCCCACCATTAGAATACCTCCCTTCATCCACCCACTTCTAATGATGGGCATACATGCACCATTTATATATGCCGAAGCATGGGGGCATCCTCCCGCAAAAGGCAGGAGCAAATTGCTCCTCCACCCACTGCTGCCCCCACGCTTTGGCATATATGCTGAAGTATGTAACTGTGGTGGTGAAATCACCTCCGACAGCGCTGGAGTCACGGCTTTATGTATCGTGGGAGCAAACGCTGTTGCTGTCAAGATAAATAAATCCGCGCTGCAACTGAATGGCGTACCTGCTAAGCAAATGATGGTTAACAAAAAACAAAGTAACATTACAGTATAACAGTAATACTTACCATACCTGCAAAGCAAATACAAAAAAAAAAAAACATAGTAAAAAATAAAACATTTAACGCAACCTGTGCCTACCTAAAATATATATATGCCAAAGCATGGGGGCATCCTCCCGCAAAAGGCAGGAGCAAATCGCTCCTCCACCCACTTCTGCCCCCACGCTTCGGCATATATGCTGAAGTATGTAACTGTGGTGGTGAAATCACCTCCGACAGCGCTGGAGTCACGGCTTTATGTATCGTGGGAGCAAACACTGTTGCTGTCAAGATAAATAAATCCGCGCTGCAGCTGAATGGCGTACCTGAAAACAAAAAAATGTTTAAAACACAGTAAACTATAAAAAAATTACATACCTGAAAAGCAAACATGATAAAACATAACAATAAAACATTGCAGAATAGAATACAGTAAAAAAGAGCAGAACAATAGAGAGAAAATAGAGAGAGAGAGAACAATAAAACGACAACTATTTTTGTTTTTTTTATTTTATATTTTTTTTGTGTATTTTTTTTTTTTTTACTTTTTTTTTTTTTTTATAACTGTAACTTTTAAAACTGTAACGGTTCCAGGTTTGGGTCTCTCAAAATGCGATGGCATCTTGAGAGACCCTGTGGAAGTGTGTCCTAGTCTGTGCAGTGCTGTACCCTACGCTAATACTCAACTAGTGTATGGTAGCGTTCAAAACATTCACCAATGCAAAGACCAGGATTGCCAGGACAGGAGGGACAATAACACTGGGTGTCACGCCTAAATCCGCGCTTTCTGCAGACACGACATTTTCTTTGGGGGGCTCGTTGGGTAGGGGTACTCTGGAGGACATAAGGAAAATGCCTCTCATGCAGCCGGCCTACTGCATTTGGATTGGGAAGGTGAGGTGGAGCACCGTCTGGAAACAGAAGGGCTCTGACGATCTCTTCCTGGAATTTAAGGAAGGATCCAGTCCGTCCTGAAGCTCTGTATAGCACATGAGCGTTCAGCAAAGCCAATTGAAATAAATAAACAGACACTTTTTTGTACCAGCGTCTGGCCTTACGGGCAATTAGGTACGGCGCCAACAACTGGTCGTTGAGGTCCACCCCTCCCATAAGGTTGTATTCGTGGACACAGAGGGGTTTCTCCACAACACCAGTCGCCGTAGTAATTTGGGTCGTCGTGTCTGCATGAAGGGAGGTGAGAACGAAAACATTCTTCTTATCCCTCCACTTCATAGCGAGCAAATTATTATACTTCAAGCAGGCTCTCTCCCCCAGCCTAAGACGGGACTCTACAAGCCGCTGGGGAAAGCCCCGGCGATTAGGTCGCATGGTGCCACATGCTCCAATCTGCTGATCAAACAAGTGACTAAAAAGTGGCACGCTCGTATAATAATTGTCCACGTACAAGTGGTACCCCTTTCCGAATAAGGGTGACACCAAGTCCCACACTATCTTGCCAGCGCTTCCTATGTAGTCAGGGCAGTTTATTGGCTCTACGTGACTATCTTTGCCCTCGTAAACCATAAATCTACATGTATAGCCTGTGGCCCTGTCACAGAGCTTATACATCTTGACCCCGTATCTGGCACGCTTGCTGGGAAGGTACTGTTTGAAGGACAAGCGGCCAGAAAACTTAACCAGGGACTCATCAACGCAGACAACTTGATGGGGAGTAAAGAAGTCTGCAAAATGTTGGTTGAAGTGGTTTACGAGGGGCCGAATTTTGTAGAGCCGATCGTATGCAGGGTCTCCACGAGGACGACAGAGTTCATTGTCGTTGAAGTGCATGAACCGCAAAATCTGCTCGTATCGTGCCCTGGTCATTGAAGCAGAGAACACGGGCATATGGTGAATTGGGTAAGTGGACCAATATGACCGCAACTCACTCTTTTTGGTTATGCCCATGTTGAGGGAAAGGCCCAGAAAGATCTTAAATTCGGAGACAGTAATTGGTCTCCAATCTCTGGCAAGGGAGGACTGGGGATTAGCGGCGATGTGTTGACCAGCGTACAAATTGCTTTGGTCCACAATAGATCTATAGAGATCTTCGGTGAAAAACAGTGAATAAAAATCCAGTGGCATAAAGTCAACTGTTTCCACCTGAATTCCGGGTTGGCCAGTGAAAGGGGGAAGTACGGGTGCTGCAGAAGTGGTGGGTACCCAATTCGGATTGGCGAATGCAGCAGGAAGGGCACTATGGGCACGACGGGCCTGTCTTTGTCTTCTTGGTGGCAGCGGGACACTAGTTGTGCTTGCCACCTCGCCAGCTTGAACTGCACTTATGGGACTCGCCACGTCACCACGTGATACTGCAGTGCTGGATGTACGACCAGGGTGTACTAGGCCGCTGGTGCTTGCCAGTTCACCAGAAGGAGTAGCGGCACTAGTACTTCTCTGCTCCATACGAGAGCCCTGCGGTTCTTGCACTTCAAGGACAGAAGAAGAAGTTCGGGGTCTGGTACGCCTGACCCTAGCAGGGACCACAACTCCGTCGTCAGAGCTATCTGTCATGGAGCCGCTGTCCTCTACAGGTTCGTATTCTGAGCTTGAACTTGACAGATGAGTGACTTCCTCTTCACTATCTGTCATGCTCAGAAACGTGTAGGCCTCTTCACTAGTGTACCTTCGATTTGCCATTTTGGGCTCTAAATTTAGGGGTACACTAGTGACACTCACAGGCAAAAAAGCTCCTGACTGTCAGCGACTGATTCAAAGCGCTACCAAAAAACTGTTAGCGATCGCAGAGATCAGGCCTGACTCTGCGAACGCTGCAGTTATGTGTGCTTAGTGTTTTGTGACAGTTATCGATCGATACTGCACTTGGGTGGGCTGGGCTGGGCTGGGCCGAGGAGCAAAACGCAGGTGCTAGCAGGTATCTGGGCTGATCCCGCTAACACTGCGTTTTTTTGGGGGACCCTAAACTGCTGGGGAGTATAGATCTGATCGGATCAGATATCGATCCGTTCAGATACTATAGCACTAAGGGAGGTGTATGCTGCGTGCGTGGGTGTTAGCGGTACTGGCGCTAACCTGACGCTGCCTGGGGAGACGCAGACCTTATCTGATCCTAAAAACTTAACTTCTATCACCGCCGGGCAATTAGGGGGTTAAACCTTTATAAGGTAATAAACGGCGGGTGCCCTAAAACTGTAATAAACTACAATAAACTACAAAAACAAACCAACTAACCAGCGTCACCCGTAACAATTATATGGTGATCACTGGTGAAAGGGTTAACTAGGGGGCAATCAAGGGGTTAAAACCTTTAGTAGGTAGTATATGGGGGTCCCTGTCACTATAAAACACTGACAGCAAACCTATATACTTACCTCCCTAACTAGCGTCACCTGTGTCACCAATACAGCGATCAAAAAAACGATCGCTTAGTGACACTGGCGACGGGGGGTGATCACGGGGTTAAAACTTTATTAGGGGGGTACCCTGGATCTAAAGGGGGGTACCCTAGACCTAAAGGGGGCTAACCTAACTGCCCTAACACTTGTAACTGACACAAACTGACACCAATGCAATAAATCAGAAAAAAAAAAAACCTGCTATTGGTGTCAGAGTGACAGGGGGTACAGGGGGGTGATTGGGGGGTGACAGGGGGGTGACAAGTGTGCCTGCGTGTTCTACTGTTAGTGTAGTGTTGGTGCACTTACTTGGATGTCTTCTCTCCTCTGCGCCGGACGAAAAGACCGGCTCGAGGAGAGATGACATCACTTCCTCCGCTTCTGTTTACATTCACAGAAGCCGAGGAAGCTTGTCATTGGCCAGGAGCGATCGCGAGGGGGGAGCCACGAATGAGTGGCCTCCCCCTCACCTTTGATCGACCTTGACCTCGATCCGACCGCCGCTGGCACCGGGGAGGGGTCCGATCGGACCCCCCACCCGCGGGCAGGCAAGGACGTACAGGTAAGCCCTTTTGCCTGCCCGTGCCGCTCTGTCGACGTACATCGTCGTGCGGCGGTCGGCAACTGGTTAATGACGCTGGTATTCCTCGATTTCCTCATCTCAAGGAAACGTACTCGACTTACCATCTTAGATCGAGAGATTAAGGAGCTTACAGATAAATTACTTTCTTTCAAAAACTCGGCCGAATACAATACTTTGTCATCTAATTTGCAAGCTCATCTTGTAAAGGAAGACAAAGAACAAAGAACTAAAAAACATAAAAATATTCCCGAGATACTGGCGATTACAAGGCAGGTAAAGTGTTTGGATGGCAGAAATCCATCACAACACCCACCTTAGAGGCTGCAATGGAAACTAATTCCCCGAGTACTAATATAGCAGTCCCCTCTAGGGAGCCTTCTGTCCGCCCAAAACCCTCTGCTGATAGGGGTCGAATCCAGGATGCAGGCTCCTCCTCACGTAGGGGCCGACATCCCAGCATGCATTCCCCTAGAAAACAACCAAGAGGCAGAGGCCACTACTCTAGGAGTAGGGGCAGAGGTGGTAATAGGGGTGATTACCGTGGTCAAGATGAACGTCGTTACTATGATCAGGACAGCTCCTATCACAGAGGCTCTCCGGGTCGCAGTTATGATTTTCCCCATTACTCTCCACATCAGAACCCACCTCACTACAGGCATCCCCCTGTTTCCACATATAATAGATACTCCCCCTTGCGGGACCATTATAATGAAAACATCTACCCATTTCCCAATGCCGGATATGGTCCATCCCCCTATAAACAACCCTACTCCGGACCACGGACCACTCAGGGTTTTCACGAGGACCCCCAAAACAAAAAAAGAGGTCCGGAAACAAGAGAGGGTCCAGAGGAGGGAGGAGGATCCAGAGACGAAAAAAGGCAAAGAATTTAACCTGTCAAGGGGTTTTTAATCTTAGTGATACTATTCTCACTAACGAAGAGAAAATCATCTTGAACAAAGGTCTTAAGTTCGCCCCTCCGTGCAAACTGAATAAGTTCGATACCTTTATCAACATTCAAAAGTTCATTAGGAAGATTAATGTCCAGAGGTATATTATTTCTAACCCCTCTAGGAATATGGCCAGGGCGGCAACGTCTGGTACCGTTCATTCGGGTTTATCCAACCCCTCTCTTTTTAGCCCTCCAACACAACTTCCACCAGCTATCAATTTGTTCAAGGAACTAGTGTTGAGGGATCTAGCCAATGTTCCATTGAAACGCAAATTCCACAACCCCTTACCTTCAGCAGGCCTAAAAACTCTACGTGACAACAAAAACTTAGTTATCCGCCCCGCCGACAAGGGCGGTGGCATAGTTCTATTGAATAAATCAGACTATATCCAGGAAATGCACCGTATTCTTGGAGATCAGGAAATGTATATTGAACTTTCTGGTAACCCTACACATAAATATAAAAAAGAGTTACAAGGATTGGTATCCAAAGGTTATAATTCCTATATTTTAAATAAGAAGGAGAGATCATTTTTAGTCCCATTAGCTCCGCGCATACCTGTTATGTACTACCTGCCCAAGGTCCATAAGGACCCCTTGCATCCTCCAGGTCGACCAATAATTAGTGGCATCGACTCGGTCACCTCAAAAATTGGGAAATATAATGATTACTTTCTTCAGCCATCAGTTGCCAAGATGCCGTCCTATTTAAAGGACACCAAAGATGTGATCAAATTACTCTCCGAGGTTTCCCATTCAGGTGACCTGATCATGGCAACTCCGGACGTTGCATCTCTCTACACTTGCATTCCGCAGAGTAGAGGTATTGATGCAGTCAAGTGTTTTCTTAATAGAGATGCTTCCCTCGCCTCACCCCAGGTGGACTACATCATCGAACTAATTGAGTTTGCAACACAGCACAATTATTTCTGGTTCGATGGGAGATTCTACCGTCAACATAAGGGTGTCGCGATGGGAGCGAAGTTCGCTCCCAGTCTGGCCAATTTATTTATGGCCAAATGGGAGGAGGATGTCGTCTATGCCATGCATTGCCCACACCTTTTGTTGTGGGCGCGGTACATAGACGACATCCTCCTCCTATGGACTGGTAGTCAAGACGATTTGGCAGATTTTTTTATGAACCTTAATGCTAACGATAGGAATATTGTTTTGTCCTTTGAGGCAAGTGTAACCTCTATCCATTTTTTGGACCTAGTTATTGATAGAAGGGAAGGTCAATTTGTATTTAGTACATATTTTAAGTCCACCGATCGGAATGGATATATCCCTACCGATAGCTGCCATCATGTCCCTTGGATCAGATCAGTCCCCAAGAGCCAGTTCCTGCGATTACGCAGGAACTGTAGTGATCTCAACACTTTCAAGACCCAAGCAGCGTCTCTGAAAAAATAGGTTTCTAGAAAAGGGATACAAACCTTTAGACCTAGACAAGAAGATAGATAATGCTAGTTTAGTTGATCGCCAATTACTTTTAGAGGACAAACCTAAACAAGCAAATGAGGACTTTAAATGGTCCTTTATGACATCTTTCTCCATTCAACACAAACATATCAGAAGAATTTTCGAACATCATTGGGATGTTTTAAAAACTGATAAGATCCTGGGCCCTAGACTGCCCGGAACCCCTAAGGTAGTTTTTAAGGGAGCTCCATCCCTCCGTAACAAGTTGGCACCTAATGTGGTCAATCCTCCAACTAAACCTTCTTTTTTTCACAACCTGATAGGGTTCTACCCTTGTAAAAAATGCTTAGTCTGTCAGTATAATACCAGCGCTAGACGTACCAGTTACACCTTTTGGGTGAACGGTCGTACCTACAAGATAAAGCAGTTTTGCACATGTGCCACGACGGGGGTAGTCTACCTTTTGACTTGCCCTTGTGGCAAACAGTATGTGGGACGGACGATTAGGTCTTTTACTACAAGAGTCTCCAAGCATATCAATCTTATCAAGGCAGGTAGTACCAAGCACACTGTGCCCCGTCATTACAGGGAATTCCATGATCGAAACCCTGAGGGCACCCAGTTCCTCATCATTGACAAATATGTGGCCCCTTGGCGGGGTGGGTCAACACTTAGGGGGGTCTCCAGGTTGGAGACCTACTGGATTTATGAGTTGGGTTCCCACTTTCCGCAAGGTATCAACGTAGAGTGGGACATCAATTCATTCATTAATCAGGCATAGTTACTATATTCATGATCCTCCTTATTTTTACTTTATTTTTATTTCATTTTTGCATTTTCTGGATGAATTTCTTTGCATACATCTACAGGGGCTTATCATTGCCAGTCGTAGATTTTTGGTTATTAACACCTTATATTTTGTCATTTTCCATTAGTTTTTATATTTCTAATTTGGTAGATGTTCCCCTTTTGAAAGATTGTCACTGCTAGTTCCCCTTACATGTGTTGTAGTGTATAGGATAAGGGGGATGTCCCTCATTGGTAGTGTCACTTTCCTTTTAAATGAATGTTTTTATTAACTTCCTGTTAGGTCCTTGCCCTTACCTAACATTTTATCATTATTTTGTATCCTTGCTGGATTTTCGGATCTATGGCATTTGTTTTTTGTGTAATTTTCATTTATACCACCTCTGCTGACACTGTCTTTCACTGCGAGAGCGCCGGGACTTTGTTCCGGTCCTCTCTGTCCAATCGCGCCTCTCCACACAGGAAATATACATGCCGCTGATGTGGACGAGAGGCTTGGCTCTGCTATGGTAACGTGGGCAGACCGCAAGTGACGGAGGCCGGCCGCGTTCTTCATATAAGCCAAAGACGAGAGATCCGGGGGCAGGGTGTGACGGCGCCCCGACCTATAGGATCTACTGGCTGAAAATGAGGCTTGGTGCGCTGGCGAACTTCCTTTTTGTGAGTCCCGCTATTGCGCACGGCCTCAGTGTCTGGCCGAGTCTAGTGGGCGGAGCGCGAGGGCGCTCTGTCCTATGCGATCTGGCCGCGCCGATAAGGAGGCTTGGTTTGCATCCCGAGCACTTCCGGATCGGCCGGCCATAACGCTACCATTATTTATGTTAAATCTTTGTTTATTTCTGATTCATAAGTTTAGGGTCAGCGGTATAAACACCGCTTACTGCATTGTTTATGTGGTATATTTTATATACATTTTATATACACTAATACCAATTCGGGAACCGGAAGTGACGTCAGTCGGTCACTTCCTGGGTTGTGACACTCCCAGTGGGGGTCATTTCCAGTTTAAATAGCGGTGGGATAGGGGGGTTCCACACCCCAGATGAAGGCTCGTTAGCCGAAACATGTTGGGTGGACCCCCTATGATCACCGCGTTTGATACAATTTGAGCTGTTTACGATCTTATATCATGTGAGTGTTCCCTTTTTTATTATTCTAATAAATGCATGCTTTTTAAACGATATCATGCCATGTGAGCTTTATTTCTCTCATGGTTTTTAAATAAACATCCGGTTGGCCTGCTGAAATGTCTGGACGGTTGAAGCTGTGACAGATCTTCCCTTCCCCCCGATTTGAAGTTGTGGATACCCGATGATCCATCTTGCCAGCCCTGGCGGCTAAACAAGCTTATTGAGACTTGTAAGACGTATGTCTTTTCAAGTCCCCTGCTTCCGGTAAGCCTCCTCAGATGCTCTGGTGATGGTCCTGTCATATACTCAGACGTCTCATTTCATTTGGTGTTTTACCCTTTCACCTACCAGAAGCTTTCCATTTTTGTCTTCACCAGTTAACCCTCAGAGACTGTTGGTGGTGGTTTTTGATTTTCATCAGGAACACATTTTCTAAATATTTATGGACTTCTTTGGTTGATTTTTTATCCATTTATAATTTGGTCTTGTCTTCATACTTCACTGGTGTATTGTAATTATTATATTTTACATGTCATTTTGTAATATATAGCGCACTTTCTGTATTGAGTCACTTTTTATCTAATTTTGAAGTATTTCTTGTTTATTTGCTGGCCATTGAGAGATGGCTCGAGCCTAACTTTCTGTTTTCGTACTTTTTATTTATACGCATAGCGCTACACTACATATCTTCTGATTAATTTATTTCTACCTATGTCTTAGAGGCGTGTTAGCCGCTTATTGTGTAACTATCTTTATAACACCATTGGAGCAGCGCTGTACTTATTGCCCATTGATTCCAGATATTCTCGTACGACAAACTTTTTTCGTAAGAAAAAGGCACACATTAAATAAAAATTGCTTGTTCTGTTCCCGTACGAGAAAAAAATTGGAGTTTATCCCTTTGGAAATTTTCATTCGGAAGGTCGGAATCGACTGTCGAAAGTTGTGTACACACTATCAGAAAATCGTACGATTGTTCATCAGACGCAAATGTTCTTCCAATTTTCTTATAGTGTGTACGAGCCTTTAGTCACACTTTCAGTGAAAAAGGTATTCACTACTTCATCATTTTTTTTATATTAAACAGACCTGAGTGACCAGTATTACTGGAATTTATCATTTATAGGAAGTTGATCAATTGATTTTCAGAAAAAAATGACAGGCTAGTTATTACCCTAGACTGTAGAATCCCACTTACACCATAAAGTAAAAAACACAAGCACAATAATGAAGGGCTGATTTAAAAGATCTTCAGAATTCCAACTAAATCACCCAACTGTTTGTACAGAAACTGATCTGCTTATGGAGAAATCAAATGATTCATTGTTTAATCTGTTTCAAATTATGGACAGGTGAAGGTTAACAACAATTAAGGCAGCTACTACTTCAGTGTAGACATAAAAGCAAAATAAGATGCAGGCTAACTGATCCAACCACAAACCAATATCACACGTATGTTCTCTAGTCTCCTTAAGACCCCTTTCACACTGAGACGCCCCGTGTGAACCGTTGTTTTAGCGGCACTATTTGGCCGCCAGCGGGGCAGTTTTAACCCCCCACTAGCGGCTAAAAAGGGGTTAAATCCAGGAGCGGTATATTCACCGCTCCTACACTGCTGCAAAGAACCTGCTGGCAGGACTTTTTGTGATGGCCTGCCAGCGCAGCGCCCCAGTGTGAAAGCACTCGGGCTTTCAAACTGGGTTTGCAGCTAAGGGTTTTTTCAGGCGCTATGCAGGCGCTATTTTTAGCGCTATAGCGCCTGAAAAACGCCTCCAGTGTGAAAGGGGTCTTAAACAACCATCCAACATAAGTGTTAGCAATGCCAGACTCTGTTAAACCTCAACCATGTAAAAAAACTTAGATAAGAAAAAAAAAACAAAACTGGCTTCAGAACCAACAGAAACAAACTTAACAATGGTAATGGGGAAATATGAAAATACAGGTGAAAACTTTTGTTGAATAAATATTTTAAAAATGCTTTGTCCTGTTTACCAGGATGATGTCATAAATAAATAGTTCTACTGATCGGTAGGTAATGTGTCTGTGGGGTTGATTTACTAAAGGCAAATCCACTTTGCACTACAAGTGCATTTGGAAGTGCAGTCGCTGTAGATCTGAGGGGAAGATCTGAAATGAGGGGAAGCTCTGCTGATTTTATCATCCAATCATGTGCAAGTTAAAATGCTGTTTTATATTTTCCTTGCATGTCCCCCTCGGATCTACAGCAACTGCACTTCCAAGTGCACTTTCAAGTGCACTTGCAGTGCAAAGTGGATTTGCCTTTAGTAAATAACTCCCCCCCCCCCCCCCCCCGTGTCTCTTCATGTAAATCTCCTTGATGCCTATTGTATTTGTAAATGTATATGATTTTTCAGTAATTAGTTTGACACCAGGCGTGAAAAATAGCTGGATCTTCTCTAATGCTAGCACTAAAGAATATATATTCCATTAGCCTACAAAACCTATTGACATTGTTTTTCCTTTCCAGCTACTGAGTACATCACTACACAGGAAGGCCCTTGCCATTGCAAGTTAACCATAAACTAAATGCTTCTGATATGTCTGCATAAACATTCGAGAACTTACGGTAATTAGTCTTCTCATTATTTGAATCATATTACATAACCCTGCAAGTTGTCTTCAGGAATATCAAAACTACCTCATTCCAAACTACTGTTATGCCTTAATAGATTTAAAGTAATATTATACCCCTTGCACATGGGGTGCATTTCAGTGCATTAGGGAGGCACAGGTGCAGCATCCAGGCATGCTGCCGACAGCCAGTCAGAGTTTACAGCAATGAATAAATATAAAAGAAAATGCTATCAGCGCAGATATATCTGTATATACAATCTAAAATGGCATGCAGCCGAGAACACTTAAAGATCTTCACACAATCTAAATACAGCAATAAAAAAGGAAGTGCAGCTCAAATGTGTTCAATCAAAATACAATCAATATAGCACTAAGTCCATAAATCAGTGAGGTGAACTACAAAGCCCAGGAAGCACCAGCAGAGAGTTTTCACATGTTGGGAAAACATTTCAAGAGCATATGCATCAAGTGACAATCCCTCCACCTCCAAAAAGCTTACTTCGCTCACCTCAAGTATTGGACCCCTGAGCTAACAGGTGGTCGAAAGCGCATGTCCTAAAAGAGTGTCAATTACAGCAGGAAATACAGATCTCAAAAGTGATTCCCCCAAAGAATTGGATAAAAGAAGAGACCTAAGTGACCTCTTTTGCAAGTGCTTTATTAAAGTAAAATAATCTACTCACATGGAGCTGGTCAATCTAGGCTCATAACTTGAGAAATACAGTTGTAAGTTAATTTGGGATGGCAGCGGATGAATTTACTTGAATGTGCTGCGATTGGCAGGCTTGCCAATCTCTACATGTTTGGTAGATGGGTGTAAAGGGAAGCATCGCGATTGCAGCATGTAAACACCCCCATCCTCTGCCTATTGTAACTTAAGGGAAGGGGGTGGACAGCGGAAATGCAGCTCAACTGTGATGATGAAAACTAAACAAAAATCAATTCCAATTTTTGCCAACAAATGAAAATGAAATGAAAATGTGAGGGAGGGACGTTTACCCACCTGAACTTCCGCTTTTCTCGGAGCTCCCCCAATTGTTAAAGCCCATGCCCATGATGAGCTGTATTGACTGAGAAACACAGCCTCCCTCTGTCTGCCTGCTTCCTTTGAGTTTTGAACAATGGCCTGCAAACTACATGGTCAGTTTTTCCCCTTCCACCAAGGTAGCAGTGGTGGAGCACTGTGTAAAATAACAGCCTCACCAGACCTGTTCTATGCCCTGTGCACTCCCTCACTCCCATTTACTTCCCCTTCCCCACTACATGTTATTAGTTTTTACTCCAGAAGTATATAATGAGTTTGGAATTTCTAGAGAAATGCTTAAATAAGGCACTACAATTTAACCAAAACCCATTACATTTTAGTCGACTAAAACTTAACAGAGATTTTAGTAAACTAAAATATGACTAAAACAATTCTGATGACTAAAATATGACTAAAACGAATGGCATTTTAGTCAAAAGACTATGACTAAAACTAAATCAAAATATGACATCAAAATTGACACTGCTGTGCGAGCCAGAGGCTGATATGTGATCAGAGCGGGAAGTCAGAGCTCCGGCCGGGACGAACGATCCTGGCACTGATACTGTAACCCAGCAGCAGATATCTTTGTACTCATCCGGTGCCTGAAGCTGGCCTGCTACTAAGGAGGTTTCCGCCATGGTGAAAATCGGCCTGGCGAAATTTGTCTGGGGTTAACAAGATGGCGGCGGCAGCCAGGAGACATGTGGAGAGGAGGTAGATCAGCAGAGCCCTGTAAACAAGGTGTCCGGATCCCAGGCGGTAAGCCCTCTGCCCTGCAGAGATCGTGCTCTAAGGAGAGGACACTCTTTAGATAGATTACCCCAGAGAGCTAGAGATGCTGATCAGCAGGAGAGGAAAGAGAAGCAGAGCCATCACTGACACAGATCAAGGCAGCCAAACATGCCAGACTACACCTACTGAGCATATTGGTGGCATTAGAGTGGAACTGTCTTTCCTGAAGCAAGATAAGCATACTGTTAAAGAGAGGGCTGCGGTAGCAGAACAACACATAAGTTATTTAGAGGATACTGTCCACCCCCTGGAAGGCTCAGTGCAAAATGTCCAAAAAGAAGTAGCTGTGCACGATGATAAATTGGGAGATATGGAAGATTGCCTGAGGCACAATAATATGGCTTTCTGGAGGGAATAGAGGGAAAAAAGCCTGAGGATTTTCTAGAGTAGTGGCTCCGTGATAACATGGCAGATAGCACCTTCTCCCGATTCTTCACAATAGAGAGGGCCCACCATATTCCTATGTGCTGTCCTCTGCCAGGGGCTCAACCCAGACCGCTAATTGCACATATTCTACACTTCAGAGACCAGGAAAATATCCTGAGAGCTGCTAGAACGATGGGTAAATATCCTGACTTTTCCACTATGCCAGGCTCGTACACCTGAAGAAGCGCCTCCCGGAGCACCAGCTGATATACAGTACGTTATACCCTGCCAAACTCAGGGTGGTGGACAGGGGTAACCAGGTGACAGATGCACTCTGTAGGAGTCGGAAGTGCACCGCTAAGATAGTGGACCCTAGGACTGATTGCTGCGGATTGTACCCAGGGAGGTTCAGGAAGCAGGTCTACTGGATCCCTAACACAGATCCCAGTGGGAGCTAGAGCATAGATTCCGCAGGGCGCGGAGTCTAAGAGCCAGCAGGTGTTCACCAGAGCCTCTAGTGGTGAGGATGGACTGCGCTGCAGTCTGGCTCCAGGTCGTGACCCCTAGGGTCTCACAGCTCACGCTCACAGTAAACTACAGGAGAAGGAAGCAGCAGGCTGGAACAATAAGTATAGTTAAGGGAAGGCAGAGGTCAGGGCGACAAGCAGACAGGAACAACAGAGTACATGCCAAAGGTTCAGGGTCACAAGCAAACAGTGATAGTCGGGGACACGCCAAAAGGTCAGAATCACGAGCAGACAGGAATAGTCGAGAACACGCCAAGGTCGGTTAACAGACATATGTAGAGCACACGGCAAGCAGGAAACAGGAAGCCAAACACAAGGTAAATACACAATGGTTGATCAGCAAGGTTGGCTTGCAATGCCCAGGTTAATATAGTGTTCCTAATTAGAAGCTGGGGTGGAGCCATAGGCGTGCCCACAGGGTGTGTCGGGTGTGCCCAGGCACACCCTAATCCCCCCATGCGCATTAGTGTTATTGTTCTGTGTAGCAACAGGAACATGGGAAAGATCTCCCTCTTACCGGCTCTGCCATAAGAGAAATGTTTATCCTTTTCTCTTTCACTGTGCCAGCAGGGAGGTCAATGTGCCGGGGTCATATATATGTAGATACATACACATGCATGTATGTTTGAGCTTAAGGGTGCACACCCTAATGCACTAGACTGCGTACACCTATGGGTGGAGCTATGCTGAGGGAAGGTTATTTAAACAGTCACACATGGAGGAAGTAAGCTGACAGACACCCATCACTGCATAACTATGACAATCGGCTAACTTGTGAATGTATATATGGGATATTTCTCCTTTTCCTGAAATGTATGTATTCAACTATGTATTTTTGCATTGGTGAATTGTAATATCTTTATGCATATGGCAATAAAAACTTGTTTAAAAAACAAACAAAAAAAAAAAAAGAACACTGCTGCACATCTAAGGCTACGTTTCCACCAGTGCGACTTGTTATGCGACTTAGGACTGCAAAGTCGCATGACAAGTCATACCCCACGATTTCCAATGATTACCGTTCATATCGCAGCGATTTTAAAGTAATCCCTGCACTACTTTGGTCCCACTTTGATGCGGCATGAGGTCTATAGACCTCAAGCATACACAGTAATTGCTTCAAGTTGCATAAAAATCACAGCACAAACTGTGGCACAAAATTGTGGCAAAATCATGCGACTTCCAGGTCGCAAAAATAGAAACCTAGGCTGAATGAAGCCTTATGCCACGTACACACGAGCGGAATTCACGACAGAAAGAGTCTAATGGGAGCTTTTCATCGTATATTCCGACCGTGTGTATGCCCCATCGGACTTTTTTCATCGAAAATTCAGACGGACTTAGATAGATAACATGTTCTATATTTTTCTGACGGAACAAATTACTATCGGAAAAAACGCTTGTCTGTATGCTGTTCCAACGCATGCTCTGAAGCAAGTACGAGACGGAAGCTACTGGCTATTGAACTTCCGTTTTCTAGTCCAGTCATACGTGTTGTATGTCACCGTGCTCTGGACGGTCGGAATTTGGTGTGACCGTGTGTATGCAAGACAGCTTGAGCGGAATTCAGTCGGAACTCCATCGGAAAAACCTTCAGAGTTTATTCTGACGGCAAAACCGGTCATGTGTACAGGGCATTACTCACATTTAGGGCCGCCTGCATTCATTGGCCTCTAAACACATTTGTCCCTGAATGAATAGGGCCCTAAAAGTGAGTACCACTCGGTATAGTGTTCAGATATTTCTGAAGACAATCTGCAGGATTTCGTAATATAAATGATAAGAGAAATTTCAGCAGCATTCAGTATATGGTTAACTCGCAATAGCTAATCAGTTCCTGAAACATCTTAGAAAGTAGTGAATTAGGGGTCTCGAAGATGTGTAATTTGCTCAGAAGCTGCTCACCTTTGGCAAAAAAGAAGGTGAGGAATAGCCTCTGATACACATTTGTAATCATACTGTTTGTAGGTAATACTGTGGATTGAACATATATTTAATAAAGAGAAAGAAAGAAACTGAGCAATAGGAAAACTACGCATGTTTCAGTTACAGAAATCATGCGACTTGCTGAAACATTTCTGATGTGTCATTTAGAGATACTTTTGAAATAAAATTATTAAAGTTAGGAGTAAGGGTTGTGTTTTGCTATAAATACTGCCAAATGGATGGACAATTTCATATTTTTGCCGCTGACTAAATATTGCTAATATATGTACATCTTTAAAGGATAAGTTCACCTTTTGATAAACATTAATAAATGCCCATTTTTTTCAGGTAAAAAAATATGGATTTTTTAATTTTATTTTTTTTTTGCAGGGGCCTGTAAAGCATTGCACCAGCGATCAGAAAATCACTGATGCCACACAGGACTTCTGAAGATCTGTTAGTGTATCGGCTTGCTCGTACCTTGAGCAAGCTGATACACTCTGGCAGGAAGAATCAATGAACTACCACAGCACTAAGGTAGTTCATTGAGAACTGTAAGCCGACAGCCACTAAAGGCTGTCAGGACTTGTAGTTTTCTATTCACAGAGGACTGTAAATGAGTGACAAGGATGGGCAGGTGAAGTTTTTAAAAATTTTTGACAACTAGCAGGGGGAGAAGATCCCCTGCTAGCTGTCACAGCGGGGGAGCAGGGGGCCGGTCCTTTCATAACATGTTACACTCTAAAATGTTATGAAAGGTGAACTTATCCTTTAAAACACAACTCTAGGTACAGGTATGAACTAGTTAAGGTACTGCCACTGGAATTTGTATCTCTGTGTCTGCATTTCTTTCTACCTGAAGAACATAATTTTAAAAACAAAGTTTTAGAAAAATGTAGACAGTATGAGCAGTGCATGGATGGATAAACACTGCCTAATGTTACCTACTGCCTTCCTTTCCTAAAGAAACAGCCAAACATGATTTTCAATAAATGTAATTACAGCATAGGAACAGGTAAATACATTTGCAGAAAATAATTTGGGCTTTTCATTTATGATTAGGCCTTATATTCTGTCTGATTTTTAATACACCTCTCTCTTGTATCAAACAGATAACCATCAAGGACAAACACAATGCCCTGGTATTTCAGTTTCAGTATTTCTGGAAGGAAAACAGGTCATCAAACCATGAAATATATGCTCAGCTGACCCAATATTAAAGGGGTGAATGGGAGGTCATGTCTTCAATACTGATCCAGCAGAGATCACATATTGGTTTGTTCTCTGCTTAGGTTCATTGGGTCAAGTGAATACTAAGCAACGACATTATATAGATAGATCCAGACAGGTGTTTAGGGGAAAATTAAAATTGGAAAAGAAGAAGGAAAAAAGATAGAAGCTTTTTTTCCTCCATTTTGCTAATTAATATGTCAGGGCTCATAAAGAAGAAAGTCGTCAGCTTTTCTTGGGCACTGCATCATTTTAAAAGAGCAATGTCAGCACAGCCTCGGCAGACAGTCAATACATATTAAAAAGAGTTCCAAGAGCTAAATCAAAATGAAACGAGAAAAGGGAAAAGGATAGGAAAGGAGATGGCTAATAAATAATAACACCGGGAACAAAAGCAACTCTATTTTATAAAATTATTACATCGCACTCCCTAAGAAAGGAACAGAGAAAAATAGGTGAAAGTAATGAGAAGAGAACAATAAATACAGTACATATAGAATATACTGTATACAGGTTATACAATACAGTATACTATATATTAAAGTAGCACATTTTAAAATATGTTATTTACACACAAGGAACACCACATGTATTGACTATAGGGTTAAAGGTGTGTGCACCCAGAACTCATATTTCAGTTCTGGGTGAGCACTAGCAGAGTGAGTGACCAAAGACCCCTTGAACTTTATGACTATCATGGGGTCAGTGGCCCACTGTTACAGCAACATTTTAAATTGATTTGGCATATTTAATTTTATTTGGCTTTGAAATGGTCATGGTGGAGGGAAAACAATGATCTGCTCTTAATTTAGACATGATGGAGGGAAAAATAATCATCTGCATTGCCACACATATGGTTCAGACAACATCTAATTTTAAAGGGTAATCTACAACCCGTAAATATACTCCTCAGAATCTTTTGGTATCACTCCTTTGTGCCGTGGATTTGCGGCCTCAGCTCCCTAGAGAAGTTTGTTATTCATGGTCTCTCAGCCATCCAACATTACTTCTCTTATATAGCCAATTAATTTGTAGGTAAGAGTGCTTGGGAAATGTTCCATCCTCCTCTGCCCTCCCTTCTCCCCTGTGTCAACCATCTGCTCTATCCATTTGTAACTGCTCCTGATGAGTGGACATCTCCACGAAACGTGAAGAGCCCCAGCCTTATGCTACATCATTGCGATCATGTGATTTTGAGATTGATTAATATGGACTTCTATTATCACCAACAACATAATTATGTTCATTATGAACTGGAATGATTTTATCATATTTATGCAATTATTAGTTTTATAATGTGAATCATGTTGTCATTATGTACAATAAATTGTTAAGGTGTTACCTTTGTTTATCTTGTTATCTTTACTATGCTACAGTGGCATATCTAGTGAAAATGGCGCCTATGGCAAGAACTGAAACTGCGCCCCTGTCAAAACATTTGAAACCCATTTTTCAGATAACCTTAACAAAAAAAAAACAGCTAACAAAACTACAAGTCAAACTCTTTGATCTTCCAATTAACAAATTATGGATTGGTACTACATAAAAATTACAACTGCACCTTCCTTGCTTTCACTGATGCAAACTGGTCTATGATGTGCTCAAAGTCAGTTTTTTCTGTTTCTTCTTTTTCTACACTCAGCAGAGCAAGATCACAGAGTCTGTCTTGACCCATGGAGGCTCTCAAATACGAAAGTATTCGTTTTAACTTGCTAAATGATCTCTCACAGCTGGCGATGGAAACTGCAATAGTTAGCATTATCTGAATAGCAATGTGAAGATTTGGGAAGACACTCTCATCTCCATATCGAACAATAAATTCGAGAAGCTCTTTAGGTCTTGATATTTTCATGTTGGCCCGACTTAATAGCAACATTCTGCAATCCAAAATTTCTTCATATAGCTGCTGTGCATCAACATCAGAGCTGTAGAATTTGCCCAAATGTTCACACTTCTTTTTTAGGTCATTATTGTAGGCGCCGTAACACAGTCCCTGAACATCGAGAAGGAACCCAAACTTGGTGTCAGTGTCATGCAAATGGGTGAACCTTTCATCCATTTCCCTGTGAAGATGGTCGAGTGTTCCCTTCATGACTCTTTCCATCTCCTCCTTAGCTGATAAACCCAGCATCTCTTGAGTTCTCACCAGGCATTCGTTTCTTTCGTCTCTGACATCTTTCAACTTCAATATTCCAGTCTTGACAGAGACTGAATCCTTCTTCGAGTGACTCACTGACTAACACTTCTCTGTCATCATCAAAATGATCTCGGAGGGCTTTCAAATCCAGGGCAGCATCGTGGAAGTTCATGCTAGGATCCTGCAGCCTCTTTTGAATACTGTCAATGCGAATGAGTACTTTGTTCCAAAATCCTAGCAAAGACAGAAAATCGTAACTCAACATGCGGTTATACAGCTGTCTTGCATCACTTCTTGTCTCACTTTTCGTTTTCATTGTCTGTCATGTCCTAGAGAACTTGAACTATCTCCTCAAAGTAGTTGTTGATGGGCTTCACTGCTTCTGTCCTTGCACTCCACCTTGTTTCAGACTCTGACTTAAGAACCACAGGCACAGCGTTTTTGAGTTTTTCCCAGCGATGTGTTGAACGAGAGAAGAACACATAGAGAACGTCGATGGTGCCAAAAAACATGACCATCATTGTATCCTGCTTGACTGCATGTACACCCACCAAGTTGAGAGAGTGATTGTTGCAATTCACAAACACTGCTAGGTTGTTTTTTTCACTTATTCTTTGATGAACACCACTTTTGTGTCCAGCCATCACAGCAGCGTTGTCATAGCACTGTGACCGACAGTCTTGTAGCTCCATTCCATCCTTCTCTAGCTGTTTCAAGATGTCTTCAACCACCACATTTGGGGTTCCTAGTACCAAGTGGTCCTGAGATACAGGGCCCCAAAGTTGGTTCAGAAAACGTCAAACACTTTTCTGCAACAGAGAATGAGAATTTTCCGAACCGATTTTGGGGCCCCGTATCTCGGGGCCACTTAGTGCTAGGAACTCCAGATTTGGATATGTTATGGTACCAGTTCCACTGGGTTTGCACACCAAATTTGGGGTTCCTAGCTCTAAGTGGCCCTGAGATATGGGGCCCCAAAGTCGGTTCAGAAAATTTTTTGCTGCAGAAAATTGCATGACTCGAATATAAGTCGAGGGGGGCACTTTCAGCACAAAAAAATGTGCTGAAAAATTTGACTTATACTCGAGTATATACGGTATTTCCACTGTGTAAAGCACTCCTGATAATTCTTAGCATTTTCATGAACACTAATTCTTTTAGGTGCTTTCCATTGGAGGAACCCACTTTCCTGCTCCAATGAGGATTGATGGTCTGACCGGGAATAGAGAAGACAACAGATACAAAATGCAGACTTTTTAAAAGGGGAATAGACCAGCCAAGAGCGAGACACTTCCTCACCATGACCATTTCTCAATTTCCTCTTGAACCAAGTTTTGTTCATTGAGCGGTTATTTGTTGGTAGGAAAGGCCCCCTCACTGTTCTGGAAATACTTTGAACCCAGCTTTATAATTTTTGTTCTCAATGCGTCAGGTACAATTGCTTTTCCAGATTTCTTGTCGAACTTCAGAAGTCCAATGTCATGCTTTTCAATAACTTCCGCTAAGACAGTTTGAGGCTCTTCAATACCATCCAATTCACCAGGTTCAGCATCGTCGGGTTCAATCTCATCAATAAACACAGCATCGCCGCCACCATCGGCTTCCTCTCCTGTCATGTTCAAGTTCTCTCTGCCCTCCTCACTTCTAATCTCTTCATACTTAGATTTATCTGACTTGACTTCCTCCTCGGCTTGTGATGCATTTGTACTTGATCCACCTTCAGATTCTAATAAACTTGTAGCAGGTGCAGGGAACTCCATGGAAGGTGTCAAACAACTTGTTCCAGGCTTTTCCAGGTCATGAAGAACTTGCTTGACTTCTTGGCTTCCTCCATCTCCAACTTTCGTCTCTTCCGTCCTTCAGCTCCACTTTCCTTCTTCTTCATCAAGAAAGGGTTCATGGTTTTGCGATACACCTGAAGATTGATAGAAGTGGGCTGTCAGGCCTGGTGCTCTCCAATTTTGTCGCTGGGCTCTCCAATTTTTTCTTTAGTCATTTTAAAGAAGAACACACATATACACATACACAAATTATATATATATATATATACATACATATAATTAATATACTCAAAGATATACACTTTCACTGACAACGACCCATACACTCAAATACACATGCTGACTGGCACACACACAATGGCCTGCCGGCACACAGTGCGACAAGGACAGAGGATTTTTGACACCCTAGGCGAAACCTCATTTTGTCTCACCCCCCGGCTCCCCCCCTGACTCCACCCATAAATGCGGCCTCACCAGCACCCAAAAATAGAGTAACATCAGCACCCATAAATACAGAAACATCAACACCCATAAATGCAGTAACATCAGCACTCATAAATGCAGTAACATCAACACCCATAAATGCGGCCTCACCAGCACCCAAAAATGCAGTAACATCAGCACCCATAAATGCAGTAACATCAGCACCCATAAATACAGTAACATCAGCACCCATAAATGCAGTCTTACCAGCACCCATAAATGCAGTAACATCAGCACCCATAAATGCGGCCTAACCAGCACCCAAAAATGCAGTAACATCAGCACCCATAAATACAGTAACATCAGCACCCATAAATGCAGCCTTACCAGCACCCAAAAATGCAGTAACATCAGCACCCATAAATGCGGCCTAACCAGCACCCAAAAATGCAGTAACATCAGCACCCATAAATGCAGTAACATCAGCACCCATAAATGCGGCCTTACCAGCACCCATAAATGCAGCCTTACCAGCACCCATAAATGCAGTATCAGCACCCATAAATGCGGCCTAACCAGCACCCAAAAATGCAGTAACATCAGTACCCATAAATACAGTAACATCAGCACCCATAAATGCGGCCTTACCAGCACCCATAAATGCAGTAACATCAGCACCCATAAATGCAGCCTAATCAGCACCCAAAAATGCAGTAACATCAGCACCAATAAATGTGGCCTTACCAACACCTAAAAAAAGCAGTAACATCAGCACCCATAAATGCGGCAACATCAGCACCCATAAATACAGTAATATCAGCACCCATAAATGCGGCCTAACCAGCACCCAAAAATGCAGTAACATCAGCACCCATAAATACAGTAACATCAGCACCCATAAATGCGGCCTTACCAGCACACATAAATGCAGTAACATCAGCACCCATAAATGCGGCCTAACCAGCACCCAAAAATGCAGTAACATCAGCACCCATAAATGCAGTAACATCAGCACCCATAAATGCGGCCTTACCAGCACCCATAAATGCAGCCTTACCAGCACCCATAAATGCAGTATCAGCACCCATAAATGCAGCCTAACCAGCACCCAAAAATGCAGTAACATCAGCACCCATAAATACAGTAACATCAGCACCCATAAATGCGGCCTAACCAGCACCCATAAATGCGGCCTAACCAGCACCCATAAATGCAGTAACATCAGCACCCATAAATGCGGCCTCACCCGCACCCAAAAATGCGGCCTCACCAGCACCCAAAAATGCGGTAACATCAGCACCCATAAAAGCGGCCTTACCAGCACCCATAAATGCGGCCTTACCAGCACCCATAAATGCGGCCTTACCAGCACCCATAAATGCGGCCTTAGCAGCACCCATAAATGCAGTAACATCAGCACCCATGAATACAGTAACATCAGCACCCATAAATGCGGCCTCACCAGCACACAAAAATACAGTAACATCAGCACCCATAGATGCCGCCTCACCAGCACCCAAAAATACAGTAACATTAGCACCCAAAAATGTGGCCTCAACAGCACCCAAAAATACAGTAACATCAGCACCCATAAATGCGGTCTCACCAGCACCCAAAAATACAGTAACATCAGCACCCATAAATGCAGCCTCACCAGCACCCAAAAATATGGTAACATCAGCACCCATAAATGCGGCCTCACCAGCACCCATAAATGTGGCCTAACCAGCACCCAAAAATGCAGTATCATCAGCACCCATAAATGCGGCCTTACCAGCACCCAAAAATGCACCCATATATGCGGCCTCACCAGCACCCAAAAATGCTGCGCCAGCGCCTCTGACACTGTACAGAGGTAGAGAGGGAGTAGGATCACCAGCGGTCGGGTGCTCTAGGCTGCCTGGTTTGCCTAGTGGTAGCACCGGCCCAGTCTGCTTGGCACACACGCAGAATCGCACATGATGACTTTAAGACCCCTTTCACACTGGAGGTGTTTTTCAGGCGCTACAGCGCTAAAAATAGCGCCAGCATAGCGCCTGAAAGAAGCCTCAGCTGCAAACCCAGTGTGATAGCCCGATTGCTTTCACACTGGGGCGCTGCGCTGGCAGGGCGTCACAAAAAGTCCTGCAAGCAGCTTCTTTGCAGCGGTAAAGGAGCGGTGAATACACCACTCCTCCACCACTCCTGCCCATTGAAAACAATGGGGCAGCGCCGTCATACCGCCGGCAAAGCGCTGCTGCAGCGGCATTTTGCGGGTGGATTTAACCCCTTTTCGTCCGCTAGCGGGGGTTAAAACCACCCCGCTAGCAGCCGAATAACGCTGCTAAAATGACGGTAAAGCGGCGCTACAATAGCGCCGCTTTCCCGCTGACGCCCGGGGCGGCTCAGTGTGAAAGGGGTCTAAGTCATCATCATGTGCGATTGTGTGTGTGTGTGCCAGGCCCAAGCAGAAGCAAGTAGCCAATCAAATATAATGCTCAATATGGATTAAATATACTTAGCCATTGATATCATAAATAAAGTGTAATAAAGTGTAATAAAGTGATTTGTGCAACAGCAGGTACTACTAACACAAATCACTTTTTTACACTTTATGATATCTATGGCTAAGCATATTTATTTAATCCAAATTGTTTGAGCACTAAATTTGACTGCTTGCTTTGCAGTTGGTGCTGGTTACTGCCACTGGTACACATGCACATGATGATCAATATCGTGGTGACAAGTGCTGTACTAATACCTGCTGCTACTGCCTGGGGGGGTCCAATTGGTTTACTACTCTCTGACGTTTCTTTCTTCTCCTGGTCTCCAGCCTCCATGTTCCCCTATAGCAGGGGTCTCAAACTGGTGGCCCTCCAGCTGTTGCAAAACTACAAGTCCCATGAGGCATTGCAAGGCTGACAGTTACAAGCATGACTCCCACAGGCAGAGGCATGATGGGACTTGTAGTTTCGCAACAGCTGGAGGGCCACCAGTTTGAGACCCCTGCCCTATAGAGTCCTCACCGTTACCGACCAACCACGTCAGAGCACCGGGCCAGGCGTCAGCACGTCACACAAACTCGGGAGACCCACCAGAAGAGAAGCTGAAGCAGCTGCGCAGAGGAGGGTAGGCGGAGCATTAGGCTCCGCCTCCGCCAGTTACTCTATCTCTACGTAGACAACCCGGGCGGTCACTCTGGCCAGACCAATTTATAGGCCGTCATGGTGGGCGCCTGTCGCTGGCTTCCCTCCTTGCCTCCTCACTTGCAAATTTGCTGTGCCGGCGCTGCGCTCCACCAGGCCATTCGTGGCGTCGAGGACAAGATTAGAGCGGGAGGCAGCCGCGGGAGGACAGATGGGACTTTATTTTTTGTGCTTTTTTGCCGCCCTCCCCCTATGGCGCCCATGGCACTTGCCATGGCTGCCATACCCTAGATACGCCTCTGCTATGCTATGCATATTTGTTTAGAATCCATTAACACATGATTGCATATTCAATTCCCTTAGCTGTGCTTCATACAAAGTTCCAACAACCCCCCCTCTTTTAACACTCCTCAGAATCATAAAATTTGACACAAGTGACTAAATTTGCTAAGATCTGTTGGTATTCGGCTTGATAAATCAGCTAGTTCTTTCTGGTAAATGTAATCTATTCACAAAGACAACACAGGTGCCGTTTATGACTGATGCTTTGTCTAATAATCATCCCACTCATCTTGATAGTCTATTGTTTGAATATAAGGGTAGTTTTGGAGTCATAAGGCTTCATTCTCACTTGCGATTAGATGCAGGAAACCCAGCTAGTGTTCTCTTCAATCAGCTGCAGGTGGTAAGCCCCATTAAAAACAATGGGAGGCTGACAGCTTTCACAGCTATTCATAGCCACTTACATGTAATCACTTATGGAGCAAATACCTGCAAATGACTGGCCCTGGACACAGACTGTCTACATCCATGTCTGGTCATTTGCAGGTAATCACTCCATTATTTATGTGTTTGTATTCTATATGTATATATAGTTATTTATGCATTTAAGGATATTGTTTAGAACTTTAAGGTATGGGGTCTTAAAGTGAAGTTCCACCCATAATTTCACCTTTGCTGCAATGGCTACAGTCCTGCACCATGAACAACATTTGGCTTTTTTTTTTCCATAGCTCTGTGTACCTTGTTGCTAGGGTGTCTTGTTTTTTTTCTCCCTCCTTCTGAGCCGCGGTGATGTACGTAATTTCCTGCGGTGCGCTATGCTCAGTGAGTAATGCGCATGAGCGAGATTGGGAGGTGCATGCAGGGTAGCCAGCAGAACCTTATCCCGGAAAACAGTCCTAATGGCTTCACATGCCCACAATCAAGATGGAAGCACTCAAGAAGGAGAAAACAAAGGTTAGTTTAAAAAAAAAAAAAAAAAAAAAAAAGGATGTACTAAAACGGCGGATTTTGTAACAACATGCCTTTACGGAATGTAATTAATAACAGCAGAACGGTGCCTTAAAAAAAAAAGAAAAAAAATATGTGGGTGGAATTCTGTTTTAAGCTGCATTAAGCTTTTCCCCTTTCATTAAAAAACACATCAGTATGCAGCTCTGCACCAGAGGCTTCCTTGGAAAACTCATCTGTAAACTCCAAAATCTTGCGAGATCTGAGGGAAATGGCAAATACCCCCCCTCCCCCCTCTTATGTGATGTGTACTGTCACATATTCCAGAAGGCAGAGTTCTAGGAAGTAAAGGGAAAATGATTAATCTTCCCTTAGTGAAAATGGCAACTATGAGAAGAACAGGGAGAAAAAGTTAAAAAAGGTATGCAAAGAATAAAAAGCCTGCAATTATCTATAGGTATCTGTTTGTAGATTGCTGTTACTAAACATTTGTTGTATTTTATCAGATAAAGGTGAAGTTTTCTTTAAGTTATTTATACAAATTAAGAAATAAAACAATCTCACACATGCTAGGTTTCTCTTAAGGCCTCAAGCACATTTTAGCCTCAAATATGAAGCTCTGTCATTTAGCTGTGGGTGGAGGCCAAAGGTGCCATGACTAGCCCAACTGCCGGCAGCCTATCTATGAGAGTCTGATAGCTGCTGTGGCTGGACAGGGCATATAGCAGTACCAACATTTAGGGCAGCATGTGTCCAGGGACAAATGCTTGGAACATAAGAAGTCTGTGTTTTGGGCACTGGTCCATGAGCACATACTGCCCTAAACATTTGTACTGTTAGGTGCACCGTCCAGCCCCGCCCAGTCACATAAGTTGTCAACCTCTCAGAGTTGACAGGCAGCGGGGCTGGAGGGGGCACCTGTACCCTCCACCTGCAGCTAAACACCTGAACCTTAAAGGCCAGTGTGCATGGGGCCTTACAAGGGATTCTCTTATATTGCAATTGGTTATATGGTAGCTCTCACATACTCCCTCTAAAAGCAGTCTGGCTATCAGAGCAGTTTATGACTTGGCAGTCTCTCAGTTTTAAGTATGGCAGATTGTTTATAACAGTTCCAATCCCAAGATGACAGTTCATCTCTCTCTAAAACCTAGTAAACATGGCCCAAATGTTGGGCGGCATTGGCCAGTTTAATAGAAACCAGCCAACATTCAGCCCGTGTGTACTGCAGCCGGTCTGACAGAAGCCAGATTCTGTCAAAGGGGCATGACTGAAAAGGTCTGCCGATTGGCTCCCGATCAGCACTCTCAGCCAGTGGATGAGAGCGCTGACCAGAGTGTTTTGGTGGTGGGGGGGGGGGTTCCCCTTTCAGAACACAAAAACACAGGAGGGGAGATCACTGTACTAACATTGGATAGTTAATACAACAGCTCCTCCTGAGCTGTCAGGTTTTTTTCATTCAGCCCTGCTGGGTTGAATTAAAAAAAAAAAAACTAGTAGTGTGTATCAGGCTTAAGAGTTCATCAATACACTGTACCATCAATCTATAGAACTACTGAGCTCCACAGCAGTCAAAAACTAATATGGTTAAACATTGGAAAATGTTTAACAACCCAGGCTTAAAGCCTCTGTAAAGGCCACATCAACATGCTGAAGTAGCACTGACATCAGCAGATTCAAACTGCACTATACAAATCAGGTTAAGTTGCTTACATAATATAAGGGACTTTCATGGTTTTAGATTTGCCAGCATGGGATACGTGAACTAAGTGAACTAAACAATACCGCATGCCCAAAATATATTAAAGTGTTCTTTTAAAAAAAAGATATAGAATATGTTTAATAAAGCACTAAGACATTGTAACAGCACTGTACTATTGTCATGAGTTTGGTCAGTGCCATCCAATTACACTTCTGTTATATGTTTTTCTCTGTAATCTGTGATCATTCCTTAAAATAAGTAAATGGTCACTGCTACTCTTTCAGTCAAACTGTCCTACAAATAAGATAGCTTGACTTGTTAACAACATTCAAAAAAAATTTTGCGATTACTATGTGACTTAAGAAATCCTTGACAATGAGAAAGTTGAAACCTCCTGCTATACATGACTATCTCTCTGCTCTACATCATGAGACTGATGCAAGGTGTTCTTACACTGACAAGATGTTGAAGGCTAGGCTGTATGTGATATTTATTACCTGACATACTACAGTACATACTGTATATAACTCTTTCAAACTCTCCAGGTTGAATGGATGAAAATAAACACCTTCCAAGCTAGAACATGAGTGGGCAACTTTTTAATTTTTTGGTACTACTTATTAAGTGTGCATTTAAAATAAATAAAGCAACATATTCTTATGCAGCAGAAAGGGTATAGAGCAACATTTCTAGAGAAGGACATAAGCAATCTGTGGATGTGACACAAATAATGTGACCTCGTAGACACATGAGAATGTGTTTCTAAATATACTTTAGGCTCATGCTGGATAGAAAGTAAATGTCAAGAGATTGTACTGTGGCATTCATATTTAGAAGAAACTATTAACTGTATATCGGGACTATTTCTAAGAACCATTAGTTGCCTTAATCAGGCCAGAATATCTAATAACATATAGGTAAGACTTTGGTATGGTTTCAAGTATCTTTAAAATTAACACTATCAATTAAAGTAAGCATCAAAAGCTAACAAGCATCAATCAATGGTTTTATTATTGCAGTATTAGGTTTCCGAAGACAGAAAACCAGGCAAATTAGAAAAGATGACTTCTTCTGATTTAAAAGGTTGTGACTTGCACACTGCATCATATCAGAGGAATAGGGGCCCCTCTACTGGGTTTCTATTGTTTTTAAGAGTATATAATGTCTAGACATTTATAGATTCCAGTGACATTTTTTGTATCTTGAGGGTCAAATATCATTTCTGCTGAGGTGACCATGTTCCTGTAGCTTTCAACTTTTCCTTGCAAGTTGAACTTTATTTTAGCATTTTCCCATTTAAACCAATGTCTCTGAGTAAATGCAATGACATTGCAAAGGTCATTAGAGTTGAGAAATTGTTGAAACATGCACTATTAAAACAGTATTAAACCTAAAACAAAAAAATGTAAAATACTGCAGCTTACCAATCATTAGAAGTGGTAGCTGCATTCATTTTCTTTTTTAGGTTTTGTTCCCTCTGTTTTCACCTGGTGATCTGACCAATAACACAGCTCTTGGATTAAAGTGCCCCCACTCTGGATGAAGAAGCACAGGGGCAGCTTTGAACAGTAGCATTATCAGTCTGGGGGGAGGGAGTATTAAATACACTAGCACATTTAAATGCACTGAAGTCAAACTCCAGTTAATACTTTAGAAGTACCACTAAGCTTTTTGGGGGGGATAAAGGTTTTACATAAATAAATAAAAATTGATCATGGTAAGCTTCCCTGTCAGTGTTGAATGGTTTGTCTCATTCCTGTGACTGCTACATCTGTGGGAGATCCTGTTCTTTTGAAAAACAACAGACTTACTAGCTAGGTCACAAGGTGGAAATAGAAGAAAGCCTAAAAAAGAAAACTAATGTAACCATCACATCTAAGAATTGCTAAGTTGCAGTATAATTAAAGATTGCTTTTGGGTTTAATACCACTTTAAGATTATTATGTCTCTATTTTTTTCATATTTACTGAAAAAATATATGTATATTAATTACTGAGAAATGGGAGCATGATACTGACGTAAGTGTGTATTACCAAGACAGTCAAGCGTGTCTTTATGTAGTGATTTAAAAGAAGAAATCAAGAAAGTTTGTCTGCACCATTTGGAGTGTTGACTTGACTGTACTGTAGGATCCAGCTCCTTTAAAAAAAAATAATCTCACGTTAACATATACATTATGATGAAAGGAACAAAATTAACCCAACAACTAAAATATTGTGAAGTGTAGCATTATTTTCCTAAAACACCAGTTTTTCAACTACTATTACTTGCATCACAAATCCAAAAAAAGGGGGAACAATCCTCATCTCATGACAGACAGTATCACCACCTACAGAGGTCTGAACACATCACCTTCCAATCAGTTTGTGAATATAAGCTGCTCATGGATGTGGATATATAAGGACCAAAGCCATCCAAGTATTTAACCTCAACGTGACTGCTTATATCTTGGGCTGAACAACCTAAACATTCACCTTGGTCACAGAACAGCAGTTTTCAGATAAGTCTATGTATGTACCTACAAAATTTTTATGTGCAGCACTGTATCACCTTCTGACTGGTAATACATGATACTGTTATTTATCTCGGCTGTGCTTGGCTAGGCTACATTTTAATGGACTTGGGTCCAGCAGTAGAAGTAGAAAACTGGCTAGCCTAAGGAATTGGTATAGAGAATAATATTTATAATAGTAGTGGATCTAGTCATCTTGGCTTCTTGTGTTAAACTGCATACAAATAATCTAAGATATATATATATATATATATATATATATAATTTTTAAGAATGATAAACTTTATTGGCTTCATTTGGGCTTCATGTAGTTTTCCCCAGCATGCAGCATGAAGGAAGGAACAGAAATGGTACTTTTTGCCCTAGTTTTAGGTTTTATGTGTATTTGTACCTCAGTTTATGCACTCTTACATTCATTAACATACATGTACATCAGTAACTTGCATTAAGGCCTATTCACATCTAGGACACCGGGTTTTTCAAAGTACAAACTGGCACGTGCAAGAGCTTGGAACATGTTGAACATGTTGTGAAAGGTCACCTAGAAAAACCCCAGACTTAAACTTAAAGTATGAGTAAAGCCAAAACTTGTTTATTTTCAAAATGCAAACCCTTATTAATTAATTAATTATTATTTTTTGCTGCCTGTGTCCCACTGCACAAAGTTTGCTTTGATTTCCTGTCACAGCTATGTCAACAGAAAATGAGAGGAAATCATCCAAAGTGATTTATATAAAAAAAAATAGTGTGGCCAAAGCTCTTTTGGTCATACTTCTCTTTTTGGTCACAAGAGTGCACTTACTTGAGCACTTCTGTGACCCAGAATCAGCTGACAGCGGGCTGACACCACAGGGCCACTCCAGACTTTAGAGGGATCGAAAACAATAATGTTGGGATTCACTCAGATGCCTTAAAGGCAGATGACTCAGCCTCTCAGGGTGCCACAGAGAGCCTGAGCCAACTGCTCCCATCCCCTCTCCTGCTCCAGTGAGTGCTGGAGGGGCAGAGTAGAGAGTGGTTACTGGCAGTCACCACTCTCTACTCAGAGAGGACACAAGAACTGAGTGATCAGCGGTCATGTGATTGCTGAAAGTTCCTGAGCTTAGAGATCATGAGGGACAGCTTCAGCATCTGGCCAATGCTACAGAAGGTAGGTAAGCATGTATATTTATGTATTTATTTTTTTGAACACTCCCACACTTCTTTAAAATCTTAGACAGTTGTTACAGGAACAAGTGTCCTGAGTGGATGATTTACCCACACATCTTGCTTAAGTGAGAACTCTAAAATTTTAGGTTTCCATTCAATTTTTGTCTTGGCGACAGTGGTCGTGAGGACAATTTGAGGGCTTTATCTTCTCAATGGGAACACAAACAGCAAACATTTGAAAGAGGGTCTAAATCTGACACACTCTATCAAAATTGCCTTTACATGCTTACTCCCTACATGTTTTTCTTACCATAAATTATTTTTACTCACTTGAAATGTGCCTTTGAACTTGATAGGCAATTAAAGTGATTGTAAAGTCTCATTCGTTTTTTTATTTCCCAAAAATTACACCTATTTTAGAAATATTCCACATAAAAAAGGTATTTTCCTATCACCAGCAAAATTATACTTCAAGGAGGGAACATATGGTGCACTTCAATATCTTCCACTTAGTAGATTATTTCAAATTAGTCACATCAACTATTCAAGCTCCTCCCTCTAACACAATTCCCCTTCTGTTGGGCTTAATGGAAAGTCTGCAGATATGCATGAGGTCAAAAGCTTATGCTAATATGTGATTTTATATTTTACAATACTGATCTATGAATCCCCCTATAAATACATTTTGCATAGCTCAAATGTACTTCACTGTCAAATACTAGCAAATGTCTTTTCATAAATAGTGGATGCATGCTATGCTAAGCCTTCTGAGGAATTTAACTTTAGGCATAAATGGACCAGCATGGTTATGATTGGCAGTCTAAATGGACTATGAGTTACTTTTTTCTGAGTTACAATTTCAGGAATGCAGTTTGGCAGAAAGAAAAATAATTACAAAAAATGAGACAGGTATACAAACTGCTGCCATGCAACGTGTGCCTGGAGAGTTTGTGTCTGTGTCACAGGCAATTTGAATCATCAAAATCAAAATAAAGTTAAAATATCCGTGGAAAACACCTAGGGGGTGTAAAGAAAATAATAATGCTGCCAACCAATAGAAAATATAAATTAGGTTTGATCAGAGGTTAAATAAACTGAAAAACTGCGAACGGTGAAACTGCAGAATGTTGTAACCAAAAGGCAACCCTTATGTAAGTTAAATAAACAAAACAATGTGCTAGGCTTAATTACTTTTAACAGGTTTTCCTGCTTCTGTCACTGCTGTTTTGCTATAGGCATAAGTTTAAATCTACTGAAATACATTTACACATAAACTGCAACTTTTTATGTTTTAGCCAAATACTCTAGGACTGATTGAAAATTGTAGCCTATTAAAATGCTGTAAAATGATGCCGCTCAAGTAAAGCACACATTTTTGTTACTCTGTTCTTATGTTAATATGGTCAAACCCCATACACTCGCCCCTTGGTTCGAACTGTGTCTCCATTACCACAAATGTCTGTTAGCAGAAAAAATAGCAATTTCAAAGTTCTCTGAGCTTTTTGTTTTAAAAGCATAGTAAACAGGAATGTTAAAAATGATAGTCATTTTTTTACTTCAATGTGCATTGCGATCCATTGCCCATTTATTTTTTGGGGGCCCTTAATGTGCATGTATGGGCCAAAGTATGCATATGCCTCATTTAATTCCAATGCAACACATGTCTTCTTGATATGTGTTGTGGTGCGCTGAGTAGCAGATTTTTTTCTTTATTCCACATGTGTGTGCTGAGATGCCAATTAAACTGAACACATTCACATGCACACACCATACACTACTGTTTCCTGAATTAAGGCTCATGATAAAGAATGTTATTACATGCACACAAATGCATACATACATGTGAATGGGGCCTACATGGATGTACAGGATTTGTAAACATTTTCTACATGCCTTTGCCACGATTGCACACATTTCTGTACCTTATTTTTCACTTCTTTTCATAGAATATAATAAAAGCACAATGTATGGTCTGAATAACCAAGATTCCTGCTAGTGCAGCAAGTCATGAAGTCAAGTACTTTGAACGAAGAGAAAAGTTCAAAGACAGATCTCTGATTACAGCGACAGGCATGTTCTACCTCTGCCCAAATTCTTACCATGCATATCCTTGCACTGAGATTCCCAACAAGTCCCAGCTGCTGCTACCTAGAATAACACCACCTACCAAGCATCCAGTCTAGTCCCAAAAGTCAGTACTCAGCTGTCTGCAAACATCAACACCTAGACTTGATATCAAAGTCTAACTGAAAGGACTTATGGACTACGTGAAGAAATGGAAGCTGGATAACCTGGTGAAAGCCAGGGAAGAAGTTTTAATCCATCCTAGCAAGCATTGTCTGCTATACAAATGAATAGTATGTTGAAATCCATGCCCTAGATAATTTGATATTTCAGTTCCTGACTCCAGAGTATAAAAGAATAGAGTTAGCATACTCAGTATATCATATGTAAACATGACAGTAAGATAGGTAAGAGAGAAAGGTTCCACCTTCTGAAACTATACTCTATTTTATGAATTATAATATTACAACTCAAATTCCCATTGTAAAGCTGGATGCAGAACTGCAGACTGCTTCAATACCTGATCATTCATGGGGTAACCATATTATGTAAACAGATGTTAATGCAGTAATGTAAAACATTTGAGGCATAAAGAAAAGTTTAAAAAAAACACAGGTTAAACTACACAAAAACGTTTTTTAAAAGCTTACTTTCTGCATGTTTTTCTTATCATAAATGATTTTTACTCATTTGCAATGTGCCTTTGAAATTGGCAAGCAATTAAAGTGATTGTAAAGTCTTGTTTCTTTTTTTTATTTTTTATAACAAACACGTTATACTTACCCGCTCTGTGCAGTGGATTTGCAACAGGGAAGCCTCTTCTCGGGTCCCTCTTCGCCCCTCCCTCCCGTTGAGTGCCCCCACAGCGAGCAGATTGCTATGGGGGGACACCCGAGCTGAGTCACAGTTCCCTGTGTCCATTTAGACATGGAGCTGCCATTCGGCCCTGACCCCTCTCTCCCCTGATTGGCTAACAGATTTTGATTGAAAGTTGTGGGAGCCAATGGTGCAGCTACTGTGTCTCAGACTGTCGGGGGACTCGTGGACATCGTTGGACAGGGATGGGGCTCAGGTAAGTATTGAGGGGTGCTGGGGAGGCTGCTACACACAGAAGGCTTTTTATCTTAATGCATTGATGCATTAAGATAAAAAACCTTCTGCCTTTATAACTCCTTTAAATTGCTGGGAGGAATCGATTCCCAAGTAGTCACTATTCCCTCTATCTCCTGCTATGTCATAATCCTCTCCTGTTCTGGAATTGTTTAATTACTGTCTGTGGTGTGTCTATTCAGAGAATATGAATGATAACACAAAAACTTTTCTTTCACTCATGGTTAGTGTTTGGCTGGAGCCATTTATTATCAATCAACTGTGTTTACTCTTTTTAAATTATAATCACAACAGAAACTACCCAAATGACCCTGATCAAAAGTTTACATACCCCAGTTCTTAATACCGTGTACTGCCCCCTTTAAAATCAATGACAGCTTGAAGTCTTTTGTGGCATTTATGGATGAGGCACTTTATCTTTCTTAGATGGTAAAGCTGCCCATTCCTCTTAGCAAAAAGGCTCCAGTTCCTGTAAATTATTGGGCCGTCTTGCATGGACTGCACGTTTGAGATCTCCCCAGAGTGGCTCAATGATATTGAGGCCAGGAGACTGAGATGGCCACTTCAGAGCCTTCATTTTATTCTGCTTTAGCCAATGACAGGTCGACTTGGCCTTCTTTTTTGGATCATTGTCATGTTGGAATGTCCAAGTATGTCCCATGCGCAGCTTCCTGGCTGATGAATGCAAATGTTCCTCCAGTATTTTTTGATAACATACTGCATTCATCTTGCCATCAATGTTAACCAAATTTCCTGTGCCTTTGTAGCTCACACATCCCCAAAACATCAGCAATCCACCTCCGTGTTTCACAGTAGGAACCTTTCATCCTCTCCAAATGTAGTGTTTATGGTTGTGGCCAAAAAGCTCAATTTTGTAAGTGGGATACTTTGTGGCATTTGTGTAGTAATGGCTTGCTTCTGGCGACGTGACCATGCAGCCCATCTTTCTTCAAGTGCCTCCCTTATTGTGCATCTTGAAACAGCCACACCACATGTTTTCAGAGAGTCTTGTATTTCACCTGAAGTTATTTGTGGAATTTTCTTTGCATCCTAAACTATTTTCCTGGCAGTTGTGGCTGAAATTTTAGTTGGTCTACCTGATCGTGGTTTGGTTTCAACGGAACCCTTCATTTTCCACTTCTTGGTTAGAGTTTGAACACTGCTGATTGGCATTCTCAATTCCTTGGGTTATATCCCTTTCCTGTTTTATACAGTTCAACTACCTTTTCCCACAGATCCTTTGACAAATCTTTTACTTTCCCCATGACTCAGAATCCAGAAACATCAATGCAGCACTGGATGACAGATGCAAGGGTCTGTCAGGAGTCCAGAAACTCATTGACCTTTTATACACACACACACACACACACACTAATTACAAGCAAACAGATCACATATAAGGATGGTTGCCTTTAATAGCCATTCAAACCCCTTTGTGTCAAATTGTGTGCATGTTATCAGGCCAAAATCACCAGGGTATGTAAACTTTTGATCAGGGTCATTTGGGTAGTTTCTGTTGTGATTCTGATTTAAAAAAAGTAAACACAGTTAATTGATAATAAATGGCTTCAGCCAAACACCAACCATGAGTGAAAGAAATGTTTTTGTGTTATCATTCATGTTCTCTGAAAAATGGCCAATAAATCAAATTCTGCCAGGGTATGTAAACTGATGAGCACAAGTGTATTTCTAATATATACCCAGAAATCCCATTCTAAATCCAAACAAGGGAATTAGGAAACTATGCAGCCAAACATGGCAGATCTTGCCTGAGCTGAACTTCAAAGTTAGCTTAGTGGACATTGCAAGTATGTAGTTACAGTATGTGGTGACCATCAATGTTAACTGGTGTCATATACACAAAAAAGCTAACGGAGACACAAATGTTTAACAGATCTGCTTTATTTATCCTATATCCAGCGCATTTCATAAAAGCTTGAGTGATTTAGAAATATATTAGCAAGGTAGAGTGAATATCCATTGCCTGAGAATGTCAACAATCTTGGGGAATGTCTCTGGGCTGTTTAAAACTTGTACAGATGAAAGAGCTGTGCAGCAGGAGAGAATTGATCAAAACTGGCAGAATCTGAAGCAGTTATACATGGCAACCAATTGGCTGTTATCTTCAGCTTGGTTCAGTTAAGCTTTGAAAATGAAAAATAGAAGTTGATTGGTTGCCATGTACATCTGCTCTGAGTCCCCCCTGCTCTAGATTTGATACATTCCCCTCATAATTGACAAAAGCCACTTACCTATACAGTAAATTTAATTTTATAACCTCTTTGTGCTTTTCAAGCATTCAATATGTGAGACTCAATTAACTAAGCTATAACACAAGAATCTTTATTTTAGCCATGTGAAGTTTTAAGGCTGGGTTCACACGGAGCGGCTCACAGCAGGGGTTCAGTGTGTCCCTGTTCACCGTTTCAGGTCCGATTTCAGTCCAAATTTTTGGCTGAATTTGGACCTGAAACTGACCAGAGGATGCACAGGATTCCTGTGCAATTCGCACCGGAACTGCTACAGAGATGTGTGAACCGGCTCTATAGAGAGCTGGTCACAACCTCTTGACATGCGAAACTTGCATCCAATTCGCAATAGTGGGAACCCAGCCTACATTTCAATGGACTGGAGAGAACTGTCACTTTTTTGAAAAAAAAAATCCTTATCCTGGTGTGTTAGCTGAGCCTATTATTTAAAAATTTTAATCCAAAATTACACAAAATATTATTGCATCCTATATTTATATGTATTATTCATTCTTATTAACAAAAGGTAAGCTGTTATGGTAGCATATAATTCCAAAAATTACAACAATGTATTATTATTAAATTGTTAGCATAATCTGGTTATAAAACTGTATCCAGGAGCAAGGTAGTACAAAACAGACCGTGTGTAAACTAGCCTAGCCTAAAGAAGGTTTCACAGCATGGTGGCCAATATGTTAGCATTTTTACTTTACAGCTTTGAATCTTGGGTTTACATGCAATGAGACACTCTATCTGCATGGAGTTTGTATGCCCCCTTGTATTTTAATATGTTTTTCTTGGTAATTTAAATTCCTCTTGCAACCTAAAAACATAGTTGTAATTCAAAATAGATGTAGACCCTAACTTAAGTACACCTAGATTGCAAATCTGGTTCAATTAGAGTATGAGTAGGAGTTATCACAAATCATACACAGCAGAGGATCTTTTGTTAATTCCATCCCTAAGATTTTGTTAATGCAACAAATCAAAGTACATGCACAGGATCTCCTCACAGTTCCTTTATCTAGACAAAGGTAAACTCTCAGCTACAAGTAACATATACATTTTCATTAGAACAGGTTAAAGATACAGCAATTAACAACATCAATACACATAGATAGATACCAGAAACAATTTTTTTCTGGCTTGTGGATGCTCAGAATCTGGTGAAGGTGGAAATCACAACATTTTGAAGTAGAAGCCCCTTTCCCTGTAGGGGGATCCTGAGCATGTACTTTGATTTACTGTTATGTCTTTATATGACACTTCCTTTCATAAATATATGAAATCCAAAAAGTTAGCTCTTTGGAGTGCTGCCTATTATTTCTTCAGAGAGTATTATTCCTGGGTCTTGAGGAAACCCCTTCTATAGTTTCAGCACCGTTATTTATATAATTAACCCTTTATGCACTGATATTGTGATTTTACTGTGCATTAGCTTACTTTTTGTTTTACGAACGTGTTAGTGTAATCTCCTGTAGGGTACATTTGGGGCAACTGTGATAGCCCAGAAATTTAATTTCAAGACCATGAAAGCATAGTAGATCCTATGCATAATCTTGAACTGGGTCTCCTACCACTAATTCAAAAGTAACCTTTCTGTGGGAAAGTCTTTTTCCTATTTTTAGATGTTGATTTTGTGAAGTAATGTTACAAAAGCCTATTTAACACCTTCCTGCCATGCCTATAGCAGATTGATGAGCGGGCGGAGCTATCCTCCCTCGGACTAGACATATGATGTCCTCTCACAAGGCGGCGCACAGAGGCGTGATCTGTCACCGGCTGTGTCCAGTGAACACAACTGATAACTGATTACTATACCGGCCCGCTGCCAGTGTCATGTGAACACTGTGACCAATCACAGCAGATCACATAACAGTTGTAAACAATGGATGGCTTCCTTTCATGCCATATATTGTATACACTTGTTTTGCTAGCTGCGATTGGTCACAGTGATCACATTGTACAGACAGGGCCAATCACGGCTCATCTACCCCAGGTGATTAGCTTTGGCCAATCACAGCTAATCACAAAAGGACACAGTAAAAATGGTTGAATTTAATTGGTTTAAGCAATCATAATGTGTAAAAAAAATAAAAATCCTGATCACTATCTCAGAGTAGTACAGTGTTACTATGGTAACACTATATTGCTCTGGTCACAGTGTGTTAAAAGTAAAAAAAAAAAAAAGAAATAATTGAAAAAAAATATTATTATTAATTTACTTTTTTTTTTACATACTGTCACCAGTCAGTGTCCCTGATCACCGCCAGTTAAAGTATTTTTTTAAAATTTTTCAAAAAATAGTGACAAAAAAATTACAACTTTAACCACTTCAATACCGGGCATCCCCCCCCCCCCCCTTCCTGCCCAGGCCAATTTTCAGCGCTGTAACATTTTGAATGACAATTGCATGGTCATGTAACACTGTACCTAATAAAATTTAAAAAAAAAAATTTCCCCACAAATAGAGCTTTCTTTTAGTGGTATTTGATCACATCTGCGGTTTTTATTTTTTGCTCTACAAACAAAAAAAGAGCGAAGATTTTGAAAAGAACACAATATTTTTGACTTTTTTTCTATAATAAATATCCCGATTAAAAAAAAAATGTTCCTCAGTTTAGGCCGATACGTATTTTTCTACATATTTTTGGGGAAAAAAAAAAATCGCAATAGGCGTATATTGATTGGTTTGAGCAAAAGTTAAAGTGCCTACAAAATAGGTTATTGATTTATGGTATTTTTAGTTTTTTTTTTTTTTTTTTTTTACTAGTAATGGCGGCGACCTGCAATTTTTATCCTGACTTTTGACACTATTTGGGACCAGTGACATTTATACAGTTAGCAATGCTATAAAAATGCACTGATTACCGTGTAAATGTCACTGGCATGGAAGGAGTTAACACTAGGGGGCGATCAAGGGGTTAAATGTGTTACCTAGGGAGTGATTCTAACTGTGGGGGGAGGGGACTGACTAGGGGAGGAGACCGATCGGTGTTCCTATATACTAGGAACACACAATCTGTCTCCTCTCCCCTGACAGGACGTGGATCTGTGTGTTTACACACACACAGATTCACGTTCCTGCTCTGTCACGAGTGATCACGGATGCCCGGCGGGCAGCGCACCAGCTCTGCGGTGATGCGGCACGCGCGCGCCCCTATACCGCCGGGAAGCCGAGAACGTCATATGATGCCCACCCAGGATGGGAGATCCCATCTGCGGACGTCATATAACTATAGCTGGGTAATGAAGTAGTTAAAAAAATACACGCCATGCCTCTTACTAAATACCCTGGGTTGTTTACTTTCCAAAAAAGGGTCATTTGTACTGTTCTTGCATTTTTGGGCTTCAAGAAATGAGATGGTGGCTGTCAGTACATCAAGATTTACATATATATATATATATATATATATATGTATTCATATATGTGGACTCTATAATTTTCCTACAGACTAAATAACATGCGCTGATTTGGGTTATTTTCAACAAAGAAATGTAGTAGAATACATTTTGACCTAAATTTATGAAGACAGGTTATTTATTTATAAAATTTTATAACAGAAAAACATGTTTTGTTTTTTTCAAAAATGTCTGTTTTTTTTTATTAAAAAGAAAGCTCTATTTGTAGGAAAAAAAATATAAAAATTTCCTATGGGTTCAGTGTTACTGCACAATTGTTATTCAAAGTGCAACAGCACTAAAAGCTGAAAATTGGCCTGGGCAGGAAGGGGGTAAAAGTGCCTGGTATTGAAGTGGTTAAGATGAGGGCATAAAGCTGAGATCAAGTACAGTCTTTGTTGTATCATATAATTCATAATGTTTTTCTTCAACAAAGCGCTCCTTAGTTTCACATGTCCATTAGCGAGTGACTTGAAAGTAATATAAAAAGAACCTTGTTGCCAAACAGTATGTTAGCACACAGATTCACAAATGACAGGGGCCTGAGGGGATCTGAGTAAAGGAAGTCTGTAATCTGGTGTATTCCTTTTTGCCCCCCCAGTGGATGTATGCCTCGTGTTTCTGACCTTGAGCAAATTGGTAAAGGTGGGGGGATACCTTGAAATTTAAGTATGTTTTTTCAAGATCATATCCATGCCAAAATTGTATTCACATTCAAGGATGTGATCTGGCTCCTGCCTCGTACCTGTATCCAGTACCCTGCTGCCCTTGTTTCTGATCCCAGTTCTGATTCCTCTTACTGGCTGTTCCTTGCACCTCCAGTTTTACCCTGTTGATCCATACTCCCCTTTTGTTAAGAGTTCTTGCATAGCAAGACCACTTACTGTTATCTCACATATATATTATTATTATTCTTATTATAGCCAAATTACCACCCTAACTCATCCCACAGCTTTTACACTACATAGACAGTAATATACCGAAACGTGCGGATTGTTCTCGATTGGTGTGCTATTACTTTGTGGAACGTTTCGCCGAATGGTTCACGAAATATCGTCGTTTTTGCGGCAAAATTGGTCCCATAGGAATGAATGGTGAAATGTTCAATGTCATTTAATTGGTGTGCTATTACCTTGTGGAACTTTGTGAAAAGCTGAAAAATACCAGTGTGAATCCGGCCTCAATGTCATTTAATTGGTGTGCTATTACTTTGTGGAATGTTTCACCGAATGGTTCACGAAATATCGTCGTTTTTGCGGCGAAACTGGTCCCCTAGGAATGAATGGCGAAATGTTCAAAACTAGAGTGGGAGGTGACAAAAGCTGAAAACCCCATGATCAGCCAAAACATTATGACCACCCCATAATCAGTCAAAACATTATCACCACCCCATAATCAGCCAAAACATTATGACCGCCCCATAAAAAAAAAAAAATTATTTTTGAAAAAAAAAAAAAATCATTTTTGAAAAAAAAAAATCATTTTAGAAAAAAAAATCATTTTTGAAAAAAAAAATCATTTTTGAAAAAAAAAAATCATTTCTGAAAAAAAAAAAAAATCATTTTTGAAAAAAAAAAAAAATCATTCTTGAAAAAACTGTTCAGCTCTTTCAGCTACTGATGGGACTTCTATAACTTTTTAACTACTATTTATACTTTTTAAAATATTAAGCTTTTTAACACTTTTCACAGTTACTCCAGCCACTCCAACCACACAACAGTTACTCAAGCCACTCCAGTTGTAGAGGCAAGAACACTTCACACAATTTCCCCAGAAATTGTAGCTTTTCTAGTTTTATATATTGTATTATAGTTAGTTTGTTAGATTTTTTTTGTCTCTTAGACCCCTTTCACACTGGGGCGTTTTCCAGGTGTTTTTCAGGGGCTTTAGCGTTAAAAAAAGCATCTGAAAGAAGCCTCATCTGCAATCCCGATGTAAAAACCCGAGCCCTTTCACACTGCCAGCGCCCGAAAAACGCTGGTAAAGCGCCGCTTAAGACCTCTTTCACACTGGGGCGTTTTTCGGGCGCTGGCAGTCTAAAAGGGCTCGGGCCATCTGCGCACCCAGCCCCAGGGCAAAAACACGAAAGCGCTGCAAAGAAGCTGCTTGCAGGACTTTTTTTGACGCCCTGGCAGTGCAGCGCCCCAGTGTGAAAGCACTCGGGCTTTCACATTGAAATTGCAGATGAGGCTTCTTTCAGGAGCTTTTTTTAACGCTAAAGCTCCTGAAAAATGCCCCAGTGTAAAAGGGGTCTCAGTGTGAAAGCACTCGGGCTTTCACATTGGGATTGCAGATGAGGCTTCTTTCACGCGCTTTACAGGCGCTTTTTTAACGCTAAAGCGCCTGAAAAATGGCTGAAAAACGCCCCAGTGTGAAAGGGGTCTTAGTCTACTAGTTAGGTATTTTGTTACTTGGTTTTTCGTTCACTTATATCTTCAAGTTTGCTGTGTATACTGTTTGTTGGTGTTTGGATGGGTTTTGTTTCACTTTTATCAAACTTGCAATATTATACACAGTCCAATTTTGGTTTCCTAAGTGCAGCTACACAGACGTGGTCATTCCTGCTGCTGGATGCCTGCTATAGGTATCCCTGACATTGGGAATGGCAAACCCAATAAAAAGCTTTTTTGGCGTTGAAAGAAAGGAAGCAGAACTGTAGGTTATGTTTTTGAATATATGAGATTAAATACAAAGTTTTAGTGTTATTGTCTTTACGGCCAGGGACAAACCCTACTTGGTCGCTATGAATAAGTGTGGTTAGGAGAGGTGATAAGCGAGCAACTACGATTTTGGCATAAACCTTAAGATCTGTGCTTAGGAGAGAAATTGGAACAAAGACCAGTCAGTAGTGGTGTACCACAAGGCCCTGTACTAGGTTGTGTTCTATTTAATATTTATTTCTGTGATATAACTAAAAAGTTGTTGGGTAAGGTATGTCTTTCTGAAGATACAAAGGTGTGTAATAGGATTGATATCCCTGGAGATGTCTGTAAACATGGAACATGATTCGGCATTGCTGGAAGATTGGTCAAAGCAGTGTAAATTGCACTTCAATGTTTCTAAATGTAAAATAATGCACCTAGGAAAAAGAATCCCTTGATAGAGTACAACATTGGGGGTACAATGTTGGCCAGCACTACAGAAGAAAAACATTTGGGGGTACTAATTTCAAACAATGTGGCTAGTCAGTAAGAAAAGTGAATAGCATCACTAGAGGGATCACCAGCAGGAGGAAGGAGGTCCTGATTCCTCTATATAGATCTTTAGTGAGACCTCATATAGAATACCGTGTCCAGTTCTGGAGACCTCACTTATAAAAAGATATTGATAAGATAGAATGGGTCCACAGATGGGTAACAAAAATGGCAAAAGGTCTGGGGGATAAAAGTTATCAAAAGAAACTTCAACTACTTAATATGTACAGTCTGGAGGAAATAAGGGAAAGGGGAGACATGACTTTAAATACATCAAGGGGATGAATAGGGTTCAAGAGGCCAGTATCTTTAATAACAAACCAAGATTAAGAACATGGGGACATGACCTCAAACTAACAGGAGGAGAGTTCAAAACTAATCTTGGAAAGTATTATTTTATTGAAAGGGTAGTTGATGCTTGGAATAGATTTCCAGCAGAAGTAGTGAGTCAGTCAACAGTAAATGGCTTTAAAACATGCTTGGAACAAACATAGATCTATATTCAAAAAAGTTAACATAAAACCCCAAAAAACAAAAAAAAACAAAAACATGTGTAAATAAAAAAAGTGCAGTCTTGATGGGCCATTTGGTCTTTTTTCTGCCGTCACTTTTCTATGTTTATAATTACTGCAAACGTCAGGATCTTTCACAGGTTTAGGGATGAGGGCAATGCTGGCAGATAGTAGGTTAAACGGAGGATGCATTTTGTCAATAGCAATGAATTTCTGAGCCATGATGGGGAAAGTGGGAGAGTAGCAAACATTTTATAGAAATGGGAGTGAAGCCTGGACATTTGCCCAATTTTAGGGCCATAATAGTAGTAAAAATGGCAGATTCCATTAGGGGAAAGTTTAAGGTAGAGGCTGCTTGGGGGTCTACAGTGAGTAGAGCAGTTTTGTGTATTTAAGAGGCAATATGGTTGGGTGGGTTAGTACTATGAAACCAGTGGTGAAAGTATTTATTAATAATGACAGGTATACAGTTTGAAAATGTGCTTTCTGGAGAAACATTTTTGTTTTAGATTTCTGAAAATGGTATAGAATTTGTCATCTCTTCTCTGGTATATTCAGGCCTCTACAATTGAATGAAGAGAAGGTAATGTGGCTGTTAGTCATAAGCTACATAAATAAGGAATATAGTTCTTATATAGTGGGGTAAACAAAAAATCAGAAGGCACTACCATATAATTGCATCCATTTATTAAAAACAGTTTAAAAATGGTAAAATACACTCACAAAAGTAGAGGAAAGACAGGCTCATAATCTGTCTTTAGTCACTAGCAGGTAGGGATGGGCGAACGGTTTGGCCCAAGCATCAGCTCGGGCAGAACATTTGCCCGTTCACCGAATAACCAAATTTTCAGCGTGCCCACCCAAATCCATACCAGACCTGTATCCGGGCAAGCAGCCCGACAGGTCAGAAAAGGGGGGGCAAGCGAGCGCTTTGGGGTGGAGGGGGTACCGTCCCATATTGACGTCCCATAAAGCACCTTGTTCCTATATTGATGGGGACAAGGGCCTCATCCCGCCCCCCCATGTGAATGAGTATCAGGTACATAGTACCCCTGCCCATTCACCAAAAAGTGTCAAAAAGTAACAAACACAAGAGACAAATTTTTGACAAATATTTTATTAAAGCCTACAAAAAATGGCGTCCCTCGCTGCAAGTCCATCGTCAATCATGCTGCCCGCCGACCTGAAAAATCAAAAATGTTCCCGCCTCCTGGGAGGCCTCACACTGACTACCTGCTCTGCGCTTTGACATTTCTTATATACTGTGGGTAAGGGGCAGGGCCACCCGACAACGTCACCCGGTGGCCCTGTTCCCATGTGACGTCACATGTTCAGCAAGCACCAGTCCGTGATGTCAGAAAGGGGCAGTGCCAACAAGGTGCTTTGGGGCGGGGGGCAGAGCCTGAGTTTTTCATAGTCTGGGTTTAATGACAATCTAAGATGGACTGTCTTGCCAGCCATGAGCTTGGACTAGATCCTGGTTCTTACATTAAATAATGAGACCAGCCTATAAGAGCACCAAAAATTATTTTAATGAAAGCTGCAGATCTAACAATATTAAAAATTAACTTTTTAAATGAATTTAACAAGGTAAATTGTATGTGTGATTTTACTAATTGCATGTACATATAACAATAACAATTGTGACTGGTTTGCTAACCTACATTATCTATTACCACCCACCCCCAAAACTGGCAGTGGCTTATGGGGTGACCTGTAAACTTGAGATCACCCACCATTCAGCTGTCATCTCATGTCTACAGTATATGGTTTCAGTAATTTAACACATATTTACTATTTAAACAGACTTTTCGAGAAATGAAATACTTGTTCTTCCCTTCTTCATTAACATTTTTGATTGCAAAGATATATTCAAAGAGCAATACAAGAAGAACAACATTACTATCTGTAAATGCAAACCTTTCCAGGGCCAAAAAAGTAATATTCCTGTCATCTATTCTAAGAAACGCTGTTCTCCAGAACACATTAAGTAAAATAAATCTTCCCTTGGTGAAGCTGGAATAAAAATTAGTGTGCGGAAAGCAAGTTCCAGAAGACCATATTAAAAAAACAAAAAAGAAAAACTTACTGCAGTTTGTGGAAGGCAGAAGAAAAATAATAGTGAATTTATTTGCTATGCAGTATTTTAATAAAAAGATATTCTTTTATTATGTTGTTATTAGTGGGTTTGAGCAGTGTGCTCATTTTTAATGTACTAGTAGTTATGGATTTTCACTGGCAGAAATTAATTTCAAGTTGACAGACCATAATAATAAATGTATTTGTGAATTCTTATCCTTGGCGTTTCTTGCACTGAGAGAAAATAAAGCTGACATAAGTGTGATATGTGCCTGCTATATGGGCCGGCATAACTATATTTTAATTAACCTGTGATAATTACATTGAGAAATGAAGCAGTGAATTGTAGTTAATGTTTCTGTCTCAGCTGTAAGATTATGTTTTTTCCTGGATCATTACCTATAATATGTAAAATATTGTATTGCTACTTGGATAGTAGAGGTCATTCAGTTTTAAAGTGCTGTATGTTATCTGGGAAGCAAGAGAGTGAACAATGTTCACTTTTTAGTTGTCCATTTATTACCTGTATACATAGTATAATGAAGTATTTATAGCTACTGACAAAAACAGCACAGTTGAAAACATACTGTTTTGCAGACGATTTTACATGCCAATCCTATTCAGTCAGTCTTGTGATTAGCACCCCTGTCAGACAGCACAATAAAATCTTAAATCTGCCCGTAGAATACACTGAAAGCAATATAGCCTTGTCCAGGACCTATGCCAACTTTTAGCTGTGACAATAAAGGACCCAAAGCACACAAATGAAGTCATCCCTCTGCTTCTCTACTACATACAAAACCAATCAGCGCAAACCCCACAGACAACTCTTGAATAAATACCAGTCTGTGTAAAAGTTCTCTTGGTCTAGGTGTTGAATGAATATGTTTATAATTCAAATACTAACCAATCGGTCGATCAATCAGTTCATAATTGGTGGGTTGATTGGTAGAGATAAGTACCCCAAAGAAAATCAATCATTAATTAATAATCAATAATCAATTAGATGAATATTATTAAATCAGGGTACCTATCTCTAGTTCCTCGTTGAGCCCCTCAGGTGTCATACTATTTAAAGTAAATATCCAGGATTCCCGTTTACACAAACGAGTACATCTTTCACCTTCTGGAATTGACAGAGATATAGACTCTATGCCAAATAGTTCCAAGCCCTCTGTACTGCCCCCATGTTTATGTTTAAAATTGCATGGAACACTATGCTGCTCAATTTTCTTCTCTATAAACCTGCGATGCTCACCAAAGAGCGTACGCATGGCTCATACAGTCCTACCTGCATAGAGAAATCCACAAGGGCAGCTCAACCCGTATATGAGGAATTGGGTGCTACAGCAAATGAACTGCTTGATATGGAAGATACGTCCATCTCTACTGCTAAGGGATTTCTGGCGATGAAAAATGAACTTGCAAGCTTTACATTTGCTGTTTGCACTTACGGCACCCTCTAATGTTAAAAAAATTGGGGAATGTTAACCACCTTTGAGGTCTATTTTTCTCTGAGACGACCAGGGGCAATAAGTTTTGGCATTTGTAGCCCATCTGAATACTACCTGAGGTTTTTTGGGGAGAACTCTCCCTAGCGCTTTATCCTGTCCTAAGAGGAGCCAATGTTTTTGCACCACTTTCTTAATGGCCCAATGTTAGCCATTGTATCTTGTAATAAACAGAGTACCATAGTGTTCCTTATCAGATGTGGGCCCATCTCTATTGGTAATACCCTCTCTATATCGGTCAACCGCTTTCTGAATGTGTTGTTCAACCACCCCCTCGCCCGTCTGAGGAGACAATTCACTCCCACTACTCCCCTTCTCAGCCATGAATGGCGTTACACAGCGCCGGCTGGTCCGGGCACATGCGCAGCTCCTTGTATCTCTTAGCAGGACACTACAGCTATGATTGGATTAACATCCCACACCGCCCTTCGGGTCCTGGAGCCTGTCCAGTCATACAGGCCGGGAGAGAAGGCAATTTATTGGTGGCCATGCAAGAATTGTTCTCTGTTTGTGAGTGACATATTTTCTATGATTTTAACTAATACAACTGTATTATACTAGGACAGGTGTGCACTCTCCTTTTCTTCATGTGTATCTTCTTCAGTTAGCATGTCCACAGATTTACATAAAAAAAGTGGAGCCCCAATTGGCCCTGAGTGCTACTGTGTACGACATACAGATGGTCGTGTCAAGACAGGTTCAAATATGTGTGCCAGCTGTATGTAAGACATTTTTAATAATGCATAACTTATTTCATATCTGTCTAAAGTTCAGTTTAAAAACTAGTTCACAGCTAAATCAAAGCGTAAAGTTAAAAAAAAAAAAAAGTCTGGGGGATTTTTCAATAACCTTTTGATGGACCTACAAAAGTTACTTAACTTCACTCACAACAATATTTATTTAGCCTTTATTTGATAAAGCAAAGTATAATGAGTGGTAACCAGCTGCAACCACTCCAAAGGTAAGCAGTTTACACACTTCTCGAAATTGGCTGGGTTAGCAGCAACCAACTTAATTTTTGATCCGTGTGTACCACTCTCTGTTCAACAGAACCCAATTGAATGGTCAAAAGGTCCTGCTGGAAAACTGTTGGCTGCAGTGCTGATCTGTGTATTCTAACTCTTGCCATCAGAATACAATAGCACAGTGGGGGAGATTCATGCACTTTGCTTGTTTAGATGCAGGAATCTGTGAGGTTTTTTCATGAAGCCCACTGGTTGAAAAAAGAATACTGTGTGTGTGTACACAGCTTTTATTAGTACAAAAATGTGATCAACATTTTTTTTTTTTGTGTCAAATAGATGATGCCCATCAATTATTCTTCCTCAGGGCCCATTATAGTAACATTACTGATTTACTTTTCAAAAAGCTACAGTATACTGGCTCTAAACATTTTAAACAATGTCCATACTCTCACAGCTATTCTTAACCACTTGCTTACTGGGCACTTAAACCCCCCTCCTATCCAGACCAATTTTCGGCGCTGACGCACTTTTGAATGACAATTGTGCGGTTATACAACACTGTACCCAAATGACATTTTTATCATTTTTTTCCCCACAAATAGAGCTTTCTTTTGGTGGTATTTGATCACCTTTGCGGTTTTTATTTTTTGTTAATTTAAAAAAAAATTATTTTTTTTTATATTTTGTTATAAAATTTTAAAACAGGTAATTTTTCTCCTTCATTGATGTACGCTGATGAGGTGGCACTGATGGCCACCGATAGGTGGCAGTGATGGGCACTGATGGGTGGCAGTGATGGGCACTGATGGGTGGCAATAATGGGCACTGATCGGTTACACTGATAGGCAGCACTGCTAGGTGGCACTGATTGGCACCACTGGTGGGAATTGATAGGTGGCACTCATGGGCATTGATAGGTGGCACTGGTGGGCACTATCAGGTGGCAATGGCAGGTGGCACAGATGAGGCATTATTGCCTCTTCCTCTTCGGGACCGATGTCTCTTGCAGATGAGCCGGTGATCGGAAAAAAACGATCACAGAGCTTTCGTTTTGATCATGTGCTTAGCTGTCATTGGATGACAGCTGATCACATAGTAAGGGGCCGAGACTCGGTGATCACAGCGCGCGCAGAGCGCGTGCCCAGGGGAGGCCGTCGTATGACGGCCTCCAGGAAATTCAGGTTTGCGCTGTGGTCGTCATTCAGATATAGCGCAGATGTCAAGAGGTTTAAAGACTTATTGGTTCATCCTATTTTTTTTTTTTTGTGTATATGTGAATTCTTATACCTCTGCCATGGTTGTCCTTTTCTTAGTTAGCCAATATAGGATACATAACAGTACAATGGGTTGAAATACCTTTGTGGCTGCCTAACCACCCAATTGTTTGGAATGTAAAGTTTATCTAAAGCCAAAACTTTTTTTGTTTTTAATAAAGAAAGGTAAGGAAAGGTTTCAACCCATGACAAGTTTTAGCTTTTTTTTTTTTTTTTTTTTTTTTCTTGAGGCATAATAGGAAGTCAGAGGATTTTTTTTTTCATGATAAACAATAAGGAGGGAGAAGAAATCTCTGCAAAGAAAAGAACATTCTCTCTTAGACAGCTGTTATTGGAATAAGTGTTCGCATTAGCAAATGTCCCCTCTATTCCTGACTCCATTACTGCTCAAAATGTTACTTTCCCTCACTTTCAATCCTCGTGACAACTGTTACCAGGACAACAGAGTGAATCCTCCTATAAAGAACACAGACAATAAAAACCTGACAGAGGTTCTAACCCTTCTCTTTTTTCTCTAAACCAAAAAAAAAATACTTTAATGGTCAGCCTCTGTACTAAAAAAAAGAACTGGTTCAGACAGCTATAAAGTACCCAATCACTGCTAGAATCTGGAAACCTGAGACACCCACAAGTGTTTTTCGTCCAGCATGCCTCAACCTTTGTAACATGAAGGAAGCCTTGAAAGAGCACTTAGTTCTCAGGGAACCTGAGTACAGCTCACAAGAAATTGACAGTAAGTTGTAGATCTAAGCATGAATAAAGTAATAATGTCTAGTACACACTATGACAAAAATCCTACAAAAAATATTGCTTTTGAAGTGATCGCATGATACTCTGTTACCACACAGTTTTTGAGAGCTGATCACAACAGTTCCTGTGAATTATCCAAAGGTACAAATGCAAACATTTTTCTTTTATGACACCAGAAAGATAAGTTTTTGTTTAATCAGTACAGTATTCGCCCGAAAAAAACAGAAGACCAAGACCATGCATGCTCGAAAACTACAGAATACATTACAATACAACACATTACATCACTTCCGAAGTTGTATTCTGTCAAACGGAAATTTTCATAACTGTAGTAACCTATTGGTTTTTAATATCAGACTAGCATGCAAAAAAAAAAAAAAACAATAATTCGTCCGATATTCTCATTGCGTGTGCGAGGCTTAAGAAATGTGCCATACTTGCCTGTTTACTTCCAACAATTGTATTATTTTTTTTTTAAATGGGACACAAATGAAATGCAAAGGAGCACTGCAGTACTACCAAATATTGGTGGGCAGGCAAAGAAATGACCCCTTACACTGATGATCAGTGATAGAAGGCCTTAGTAAACGGGTTGTCAGTAGGAAGCATGTCCCCAACAAATAGCAGAAAAGATCACTGGTTTTAGTGGTAGCTTATCTGGGAGACATATCCTTGAGCTCAATGCTCAAGAAAACCTTAGCAACCTCTGGGGGAACCCTGGTTGAGATTCTGAGCTTCATTCACTGCCAAGAAGCCCAGAGCCAAACAAGTTAAGTGTACCACTCATTTCAGCTCCTGAATAGTTTTTTAGCCTTTGTATCATATTATGTTACAGTTTAACAGCCTGTGTACTACTCCTCAGATTGTGGAGTTTCAAGCTTACAGTAATGGCCAGCAGGACATGCTCCGAGGTCTGTTTAGACACCTAAATGTCTCTTTAAAGGAGGGATAACAGATAAACTGAGACTTCAATGGGTCTCAAGAGAGACAAAAAGCTTTTTAATGAGTGCACAGTATTTTAACATAAAACAAAGATAAAAAAGGAAAAAAAAACATTGTTGTCCACACACATAATTTAACTTGGTATCTCATTTGGAGGGACTATCCCTCTTTAGGAAACACATTCCTCTGTCCCTCATAAATAAATACAACATCTAAGTTGTTTATATTAGCCTAAACATTCAATCCATCCTTCAGATTCTTGCATTGTCCTTTTTTATACTAATAAAGAAAAGATGTGTTAAAAATCATCCAGTGAGTTAAAGCGAACATAAATTTATACTATAATTTGTCATATACCTGGGGGTAAAGCAAGAGGGATCCATTGCCTAAATACTGTGCGCTAAAAGGTGTCCCTCGCTTCCACATTAGAAGGTTGGTATGGTTTATGCATATTTGCCAATGCAAAGGAAAGAAAAAATGTTCTGTGAATCAACCACAGTGAAATGCAAATTTACCAAAAACTATATAGTGTATGGGACTGCCAATATGTAGACCTTCACACAAAATTAGTTACCAAAAATATTGCATGTATACCCAGGAAAATTCTTACCTGACTTGAGCGTATTTAAGGAGGCAAGCTTGCTTTCATCAGGCACTGAAAAACAAAACAAAACATATATGTATGTATATATATATATATATATATATATATATATATATATATATTGATCTCTCTCTCTCTCTATATCTATATATATATCTATCTATATATATATATATATATATATATATATATATATATATATATATATATATATATATATATATATATATATATATATATATATATATTATTGATATATATCTCTATCATGATCCAGTGCCACATCCACACACCTTAAAACATATTATACTTCATGCTTAACAGCAACCATCCTATACTGTATTTGTGTAAATTAGTAATTATTCCTTGCACCTTTAAATCTCTATCCACATAAACGACTTGACACCTTGAGGCAGTTTATGCATAAAATAACACAAGATGTAGAAAGTCTGACTAACTTTAAATGCAGAATAAAGCAGCTTTCTGTGCTTTTGCAGTCTACCATTTGCTGGAAATTGGAAGATATTTTGCAAGGACGTGTGCTGATTTTCACATAAATCATTGCTAGATCTTTGTAGGTTTATTTCATGAAAGGACAGTGGTGGGTTTTTCTGCAATTGCTGTGGCTCTAAGCCATGTATAAGAGTTCTTTAAAGCATGAAAATAAGTCAGGCAAGGCATATCAATACGTCACAGTCACTGAACCATAATCCACAGTCTTGAATCTGGACATGCTGCTCCTATTATTTATAGGCACAGCTAAAAGTTTGACACTGGTGCACTTGGACCAGCCATGGCCGTACAGAAAAACAATATAAATTCTGGAAAGCACAGTTTCAGCATGTCTAAGCGAGAACTTTGAACAACAGCATCTCTCCTGTAAATCAGGCTTTCATCACTATGGCTGAGTTGGTATGCTGTAACAAACCCAAATTGCTTCAAACTGAATTTTAGGAAGAAGACTGGGCTTTATGAAAATTGTTTCAATATAACCTACAGACTACTTACTGCAGAATGACAAAATAGCGCAATTAAAAACTGCTACATTCGGAAAATATCAATTAACAATACACAATGATATCTTTTTTCAATAGAATTTTATAAACAAGGTAACATTAAAGAGAACATATCAGCAATTTAATTACATTTCTCAATTAAAAAGATACCTAAACTCCAAAAAGTAAATGTAATATATTGCAGCATATCAGCCCTTATATATACATGATGCATTTGTTTTTCTTTTTCAATCTTTTTTTCTTTCTTTTAATCTGGTGATACTGCCAATACCCCATGTCCTGTCCTAGGGTTACAATGTTAAATCACAGCATTGTCATCCTACAGTGCTCTCCCATTTTGGAATACAGACTACATTTGGACTTGTCATGCAATCGACAATATGTATAAAAGTAATTTTTAAACTTTCTTTCTACAGTTCATATGCCTTAACCAAGACACAAAGATGTTTGGACAGAGCTATTTGTGCTTCTGTTCAAAAGTGTACTTAATACTTAACAAAGCTTAGCTAATCTTTTCAGTATTATTACAAAAGGAAAACTAATGCACATTATACACAATACATCTCTCTTATTATTAAACAACAGAAAATATAGTAAATTGGGTGTATTGTTAAGGGAGGAAAATACAAGACCCTCCACACAGCGGAAAGAAAAATACATTGTTGAATTACCATAGGAAAAATATACCAGTAAATTATACACACATGGTACCTTTATTCATATCTGGATATATTTTCTGCTATTAGAGTTTTTTTCTTATTACTATTTATTTATATATTTCAGGTACTTGTATAGCGCTGTCAATTTACGCAGCGCTTTACATATACATTGTACATTCACATCAGTTCCTGCCCTCAAGGAGTTAACAATCTAAGGTCCCTAACTCATATTCATACATACTAGGGCCAATTTATACAGGGTCCAATTAACCTACCAGCATGTCTTTGGAGTGCGGGAGGAAATCCACAAAGGCATAGGGAGAATATGCAAACTCCAGGCAGGTAGGGACCCATTGGCTTCTAGGTGAAAGTGTTAACCACTACACCACTGTGCATGCATTAGGAGACATGAGTATTCTGTACAGGTCCATAATAAGGATGAGCCAAAAACCCCCCGGTTTGGTTTGCACCAGAATTTGCGAATACGCAGAAAATTCAGACAAACACACGGTCAGCCTTAAAGTCTATGGGACACTAACATGAAAAATCAAAAGGGCTCATTTTAAAGGCTTATATGCACGTTATTGTCATAAAAAGTGTTTGGGGACCTGGGTCCTGCCTCAGGGGACATGTATCAATGCAAAAAAAGTTTTAAAAACTGACGGTTTTTAATAATGCTGTGAAACAATAAACAAAATATCGTGCCTGGGGGGTGTCTATAGTATGCCTGTAAAGTGGCACAGTTTTCCCGTGTTTAGAACAGTACCACAGCAAAATGACATTTCTAAAGGAAAAAAAGTCATTTAAAACTGCTTGCGGCTGTAATGAATTGTCGGGTCTCGGCAATATGGATAAAACTCATTGAAAAAAATGGCATGGGTTCCCCCCCAGTCCATTACCTTTGGGTCTGGTATGAATATTAAGGGGAACCCTGAACCAAATTTTTTTTAAATTGCCTGGGGGTCCCGCAAAATCCATACCAGGCCCTTCAGGTCTGGTATGAATATTAAGGGGAACCTTGCAGCAAATAAAAAAAAAATGGCATGGTTCCCCCCAAAATCCATACCAGACCCTTATCCGAGCACGCAACCTGGCAGGATGCAGGAAAAGGGGAGGGGAGAGAGTGGCCCCCCTCCTGAACCTTACCAGGCTACATGCCCTCAACATGAGAAGGATGTTTTGGGGTCCTCCCCAAAACATCTTGTGCCCATGTTGATGGGGACAAGGGCCTCATCCCCACAACCCTTGCCCAGTGGTTGTGGGGGTCTGCAGTCGCGGGGCTTATCGGAATCTGGAAGACCCCTTTAACAAGGGGACCCCCAGATCTTGGCTTCCCCTATGTGAATTGGTAACGGGTACATTGTACCCCTACCATTTCACAAAAAAAGTGCCAAAATAGTAAAAAAGACAGGAAACAAGTCCTTTGTTAAAAGATAAAAAATAAAAATGTCCCGCGATGTAGATCCATCTCACGCCGCCAACGAGCCAAAAAAAAGAAAGAAAAAAAAAGCTGCAACAGCTCTGCCTCCATGGGAGGCTCCCACCGATTTACGCTTCTTCTCTGTGACAGCTGTTATAAAGCTGAGGGCAGGGACACTCGGTGACGTAAATGGGCAACCCCGCCTTCTGCTAATGTCACATGGCACTGATTAGTGTGTAAATGTCACTGGCAGGGAAGGGGTTAACGCTAGGGTGCACTTAGGGGTTAACTGTGTCCCCCCCATGTGTTCTAACTGTAAGGGGATGGGACTGACTAGAGGAGATGACACATTGTTGTTCCTAGCTAGTAGGAACGCACAGTCTCTTCTCTCCTCACAGAACAGGGATTTGTGTGTTTACACACACACGCCCCTGTTCTGGCTCTCGTACCTGTGATCGCAAGTGGCTGGAGGTCATCACGTCCGACGGCCACGCGCATCGGCACCCCCGCAGTGCAGCAGGCACACGCGCCTGCTATCCCCGCTTAAAGGGCTGATGTACAGCTACGACGGTTTGCAGGAACGTGCCGACCTGCCACAGTATAATGACGGCGGCTGGTCGGTAAGCGGTTAAGTAAAATCAGTTTCATATTCATAGAAAACAAGAAAGAAACTGATATTTACAATCCCTTCTGCAAAGAGACAGGTAGAGAAATAAGCACCATAAAAGGTGCAATGATCCTAATATCAATAGACAATGTAAAAAGATAATGAAAGTGAAGACACAGGGGTAGTATACTCCAAGACTGAGTTGAGGCAAAAAAAGAGGACACAAGTCCTAGGGTGTGGGAAGCTTAAACAATTCAAGATCATGTACAATCCAAATTCCAACAAAAAGTTGGGACACTGTGTAAAATCTACATAAAAACAGAATACAACAAATTGCAAATCTCATAAACCTATATTTTATTCACAATATTAAAAAAAAAAAAAAAAAAAAAAAAACTATTGAATCTTTAAACTGAGAAAATGTGCCATTTTAAGAAGAAAAAAAAGGTACTTATGAAATTGATGGCAGCAACACATCCCAAAAAAGTTGGGACAGGGCAACAAAAATCTGGCAAAGTAAGTGGTACTAACAAAGAACATTTTGCAACTAATTAGGCCAATTGGCAACAGGTCAGTAAAATGATTGGGTATAAAAAGAGCATCTTAGAAAGTCGTATTTTCTGAAGATGGGCAGAGATCCACAAATCTGTAAAAACTGTTGAACAATTTCAAAACTATGTTCCTCAATGTAAAATTGCAAAGACATTTTAAATACATCATATCATCAAAAGATTCTAAGAAACTGGAGAAATCTCTGTGCGCAATGGACAAGGCATAAACACAATAATGGATTCCTGTGATCTTCAGGCCCTCAGACGGCACTGCATTAAAAACCAGGCATGATTCTGTGATGGGCATAACTGTATGGGCTCAGGAATACTTCCAAAAATCTCTGTCTGTAAACACAGTTTGTCGTGCCATCCAAAAATGCAAGGTAAAGCTTTATCATGCAAAGAAGAAGCCATATCTGAAGATGATCCAGAAACGCCACTGCTTCTCTGGGCCAAAGCTCATTTAAAATGGTTTCTTGCAGAGTGGAAAACTGTTCTGTGGTCAGAATAATCAAATTTTGACATTGTTTTTGGCAACCATGGGCGCCGCCTCTTCCGGACTACAGAGTAGAGGAACCATCCAGCTTGTTATGAGCGCTCAGTTCCAAAACCTATATCTCGGACAGTATGGGGTGCATTAGTTAATATGGAATGGGCAGCTTGCATATCTGGAAAACCTCACCAATGCTGAAAGATATATCCAGGCTTTAGAGCAGCATATGCTCAGGCAAGAATGGGACAACATTCCTCTTCCAAAACCCCAGCAACTGGTCTCCCCAGTTCCCAGATGTTTACAGAGTACATTAAAGCCTTGAATTGAGAGTTACTTGGTTTGAGAGTGTTTTGCAAGACATAAAATTTTTTTTTTTATACATTCTGACTTGATAAACGAGCAATGTATTGATATACAAGTAGCGTCATGTCACAACTGAGTATAAAAGAGAAGAGAGGTGCCTCTAAGTGTAGCAATATGGTTACATTTAATGAAGGTACAACATTTAGCAACTCACATGGTTGACGATTAAAACAGTCACATCTAAGCAGGCATCTGGGGTAAAGCTATCCACATAGACCAACCTCCGCACCACCATCCCTTCCACGCTGTGCTCCGCAGGTGCTTCAAGCTTCGCTTTCAGATTGCTCTACTGCAGGGTAGTCTTCCAGGTCACGATTGCAGACTGACAGCGGTGAGAGTCGGCAGTGTGGAGGATGTTCTATGTGGACAGCTTCCCCCGATTGCCTGCATACTTAGATGTGACTGTTTTAATCATCAACCATGTGAGTTGCTAAATGTTGTACCTTCATTAAATGTAAAACATATTGCTACACTTAGAGGCGCCTCTCGTCTTTTATACTCTGTAGCTCCTGCTGGATTTTGCTTCTAAACCCCTTGTGGAGGCTTCCATTTCTGGATGGACATTTATGCTTGCACAACCTGGTCACATTGCTATAATCTTTTTATATGGACTATAAACTGAAGGACTTATGAATAAATGGTTGTGGAATGAATCATCTGAGTTTTCATTATTTCTTATGGGGAAATTTGCTTTGATGTACGAGTGCTTTGGAGTACAAGCATGTTTCCAGAACAAATTATGCTTGCAATCCAAGGTTTTACTGTATTGTTAAAAGAAGAGGTGATGCTATACCATGGTAAACATGGCCCTGTCCTAACATTATTCTGAAATTTAAATTTCACAGACTGGTGAACCTCTGCCCATCTTTACTTCTGAGACACTCTAACTCTCTCAGATGCTCTTTTTATACCCAGTCATGTTACTAACCTGTTGCTGATTAACCTAATTAGTTGCAAAATATTCTTCCAGCTCTTTCTTGTTAGTACCACTTACTTTGCCAGCTTTATGTTGCCCTGTCCAAACTTTTTTGAGACATATTGATGTCATCAATTTCAGAAATACCTTATTTTTTTCCCTAAAATGAAACATTTTCACAGTTTAACCACTTCCCGACCGGCGCATGTACATATACATCGGCAGGTTAGCAGCCCTGCGCAAAACGATTTACAGGTACGTCGGCTCCTTTAGCAGGTGTGCGCCTGCTGCACAGCGGGGGACCTGATGCGCGTGCCCGGCAGTCGCAATGACTGCCAGCCACCCGCAATCTCGAGCACAAGAGACAAAACGGGGATCTGTGTGTGTAAACACACAAATCCTGGTTCTGTCAGGAGAGGAGAGACAGATTGTGTTTTCCTATTAGTCAGCAACAGCGATATGCCTCCTCCTCTAGTCACGCCCATCCCCTCACAGTTAGAACACACACTGAGGAAACACATTTAACCCCTTGATCGTCCCCTAGTGTTAACCCCTTCCCTGCCAGTGACATTTATATGGTAATCAGTGGCTATTTTTAGCTCTGATCACTGTATAAATGTCAATGGTTCCAAAAAAAGTGTCAGAAGTGTCCAATCTGTCCGACCACAATGTCGCAGTCCCGATAAAAAACGCTGATCACCGCCATTACTAGTAACAAAAATTAAATAATAAAAATGTCATAAATCTATCCCCTATTTTGTAGACGCTATAACTTTTGCATAAACCAATCAATATACGCCTATTGCAATTTTTTTTTACCAAAAATATGTAGAAGAATATACAGTTGTGCTCATAAGTTTACATACTACTTCATGGCAGAATTTATGATTTCTTGGCCATTTTTCAGAGAGTATGAATGATAACACAAAAACATTTCTTTCACTCATGGTTAGTGTTTGGCTGAAGCCATTTATTATCAATCGACTGTGTTTACTCTTTTTAAATCATATATGCAACAAAAACTACCCAAATGACCCTGATCAAAAGTTTACATACCCTGGTGATTTTGGCCTGATAACATGCACACAAGTTGACACAAAGGGGTTTGAATGACTATTAAAAGTAACTATCCTCACCTGTGATCTGTTTGCTTGTAATTAGTGTGTGTGTGTATAAAAGGTCAATGCGTTTCTGGACTCCTGACAGACCCTTGCATCTTTCATCCAGTGCTGCACTAATGTTTCTGGATTCTGAGTCATGGGGAAAGCTAAAGAATTGTCAAAGGATCTGCAGGAAAAGGTAGTTAAACTGTACAAAACAGGAAAGGAATATAAAAAGATATCCAAGGAATTGAGAATTCCAGTCAGCAGTGTTTAAACTCTAATCAAAAAGTGGAAAATGAGGGGTTCTGTTGAAACCAAACCACGGTCAGGTAGACCAACTAAAATTTCAGCCACAACTGCCAGGAAAATTGTTCGGGATGAAAAGAAAAACCTACAAATAACTTCAGGTGAAATACAGGACTTTCTGAAAACATGTGGTGTGGCTGTTTCAAGATCCACAATAAGGAGGCACTTGAAGAAAGATGGGCTGCATTATCAAGCCTCAAATCTTCTGGCACAAAGTCATTTAGAGTTATGAGACCAAAATTGAGCTTTCTGGCCATAACCATAAACGCTACATTTGGTGTGGAGTCAAGAAGGCCTATGATGAAAGGTACGGAGGTGGATCGCTGATGTTTTGGAGATGTGTGAGCTACAAAGGCACAGGAAACTTGGTCAAAACTGTTGGCAAGATGAATGCAGTATATTATCAAACAATACTGGAGGAAAATTAGCATTCATCAGCCAGGAAGCTGCGCATGGGACGTACTTGGACATTCCAACATGACGATGATCCAAAACACAAGGTCAAGTTGACCTGTCATTGGATACAGCTGAACAAAGTGAAGGTTCTGGAGTGGCCATCTCAGTCTCCTGACCTCAATATCATTGAGCCACTCTGGGGAGATCTCAAAGTGCAGTTCATGCAAGACAGCCCAAGAATTTACAGCAACTGGAAGCTTTTTGCTAAGAGGAATACCAAATATCACTAATGATTTAAAGTTGTCATTATTGTTAAAGAGGGCAATACACAATATTAAGAACTGGGGTATGTTAACTTATGATCAGGGTCATTTGGGTAGTTTCTGTTGCCAATTTGACTTAAAAAGAGTAAACACAGTTGATTGATAATAAATGGCTTCAGCCAAACACTAACCATGAGTGAAAGAAAAGTTTTTGTGCTATAATTCATATTCTCTAAAAAATGGCCCAGAAATCATAAATTGTGCCAGAGTATGTAACTTATAAGCACAACTGTATATCGGCCTAAACTGATGAAGACATTTTTTATTTTTTTATTTTTTTTTAATGTGATATTTATTATAGCAAAAACTAAAAAAATCATTCTTTTTTCAAAAAATAAAAACCGCAGAGGTGATCAAATACCACCAAAAGAAAGTTCTATTTTGTGGGGAAAAAAAAGACGTCAATTTTGTTTGGGTACTACGTCGCACGACTGTGCAATTCGGAATTGGGGTTGTACAATGGGGTATAGAGTGCCCAATGCATATGGTTAGACAGGAATACCATGTGAAGCACCAACTTAGATGACTCTAATGCCGCATACACAAGATTGGACATTCCGACAACGAAATCCTGGGATTTCTTTCCGACGGATGTTGGCTCTAACTTGTCTTGCATACACACAGTCGCACAAATGTTGTCGGAAATTCCGAACGTTAAGAACACGGTGACGTACAACACGAGCCGAGAAAAATGAAGTTCAATAGCCAGTGCGGCTCATCTGCTTGATTCTGAGCATGCATGGAATTTTGTGCGTCGGAATTGTGTACACACGATCGGAATTTCCGAAAACGGATTCTGTTGTCAGAAAATTTGAGAACCAGCTCTCAAATTTTTGTTGTAGAAAATTCCGACAAAAAATTTCCGATGGAGCCTACACACGGTTGGAATTTTCAACAACAAGCTCCCATTGAACATTTGTTGTCAGAATGTCCGATCGTGTGTACGCGGCATTAGAGGCCAAGACAACTAAAGTGGAGGGCTTTGGACAGGTATTAATTGGAAAGCTTGAGGATTTTGTTCTGTGCTAGATAAGTCCCTCTAAAGGATGTGCTCAATTGAGACATGGTTTAAGAAATTAATGTCATTGCCAACAGAGGACAGACACTCTTTCTAGTTAATTTTAACTAGAAAGTAAGATTTAAACAGAGAAACCAGCTAACTAAAAAATATATCTGAAGCATGACAGTTAGGGCACTTTCACACTGGTGCGGGGAGGCGCCGAGGGTAAAGTGCCGCTAATTTTAGCGGCGCTTTACCTTCATTTTAGCGGCACTTTTCCGCCACTAGCAGTACACTTTTAATCCCCGCTATTGACCGGAAAAGGGTTAAAAGCGCCCGCAAAGCACTGCTGCCGAATCATGATTTCAATGCCAGGGGCGTTGCTCTCACAACACCCCAAAGATGCTGCTTGCAGGACTTTTTTTCTGTCCTGCAAGTGCACTGCTTCAGTGTGAAAGCACTTGGGTGGCAGGGGAGGCATTTTTTAGGCTCTTTACAGGCGCTATTTTTAGCCCTTTAGTGCCTGAAAAATGCCTCAGTGTGAAAGTAGCCTCAGGGGAAAGGAGTTACAGTATATGATGCTGGCCTTCAACTTTATGTTTTGCTGTTGGCCAGTGTCCACCTCCAGTAGGCAGCTGCATATAACCCATGGAATAGTGATACTCCAAATACAACTCTAGCAGGGAAGGTATTAGGCAAAACCCAGCACAAACCCCCCCCAAAAGAAAACGATCCCTGGTCTGGTAGATCAACAGTAACATATATTAGCACGCATGAGAAGAGTGTGGCTGGGCTTACATTGCAGCATGGAGAGGCTCACAGCAGAGGTCTGGTGCGTCCCTGTTCACCATTTAAGGTCCGATTTCAGCCCAATTTTATGGCTAAATTCAGATCTGAAATGGACCAGAAGACGCACAGGACTCCTGTGCAATTCGCAACAGAGCCACTCCGGAGATATGTGACCTGGCTCCATACAGAGCTGGTCACATTCTCCTGACATGCGAATTGGATTCGGGGAAACCTGCACCAATTTGCAATAGTGTGAACCCAGCCTCAATCATTAATGTCCTAATAGAGTCCATGTAAGTATGCAAAGCTCTTATAGGGTTTTTCCACTTCAGCAGCATCAGCAATGTCTCGTCCTGACTGGATCTGAGAATTCTCCCACCAATATCATGTGAATAAAATAAATCATTCAAAACGGAAAAAAAAAGAAAGAGGCAATGCACGCACATCTAAAAGACTTGGGTATGATATATATATAGATAATCAGCAGGGTGTCCACCAAGGGGCAGTCTCTCCAGTTACTCCAATGAGGGGTCAGCAAAGGGGACAAAAAACAAATAAAAAGGAGGGAGCACACCACTCTCAGTGCATCATTATTAGCACAAAAGGGTATAAACGATAATGCACACACATGTAATGTACTGGACAGTAGCAATATCATAAAAACCCAGCAGGTGGCATGCTTCCAGGTCCCATATGTGTCAGCACTAGGGATGAGCCAAACACCTCCCTGTTCGGTTCGCACCAGAACATGCGAACAGGCAAAAAATTTGTTCGAACATGCGAACACCGTTAAAGTCTATGGGACACGAACATGAATAATCAAAAGTGCTAATTTTAAAGGCTTATATGCAAGTTATTGTCATAAAATGTGTTTGGGGACCTGGGTCCTGCCCCAGGGGACATGGATCAATGCAAAAAAAAGTTTTAAAAACGTCCGTTTTTTCGGGAGCAGTGATTTTAATAATGCTTAAAGTGAAACAATAAAAGTGTAATATTCCTTTAAATTTCGTACCTGGGGGGTATCTATAGTATGCCTGTAAAGGGGCGCATGTTTCCCGTGTTTAGAACAGTCTGACAGCAAAATGACATTTCAAAGGAAAAAAAAGTCATTTAAAACTACTCGCAGCTATTAATGAATTGCCGGTCCGACAATACACATAAAAGTTCATTGATAAAAACGGCATGGGAATTCCCCACAGGGGAAGCCCGAACCAAAATGTAAAAAAAAAATGACGTGGGGGGTCCCCCTAAGTTTCATACCAGGCCTGGTATGGATATTAAGGGGAGCCCCGGACAAAATTTTTTTAAAAAATGGCGTGGGGTCCCCTCAAAATCTATACAGTCTGGTATGGATTTTAAGGGGAACCCCGCGCCAATTTTTTTTTTTAAATGGCGTGGGGTCCCCCCAAAAATCCATACCAGACTCTTATCCAAGCACGCAACCTGGCAGGCCACAGCAAAAGAGGGGGGGACTAGAGAGCACCCCCCTCCTGAACCGTACCAGGCCACATGCCCTCAACATTGGGAGGGTGCTTTGGGGTAGCCCCTCAAAACACCTTGTCCCCATGTTGATGGGGACAAGGGCCTCATCCCCACAACCCTTGCCTGGTGGTTGTGGGGGTCTGCGGGCGGGGGGCTTATCGGAATCTGGAAGCCCCCTTTAACAAGGGGACCCTCAGATCCCGGCCCTCCCCCCTGTGTGAAATGGTAAGGGGGTACCCATGCCATTTCACAAAAAAAGTGTCAAAAATGTTAAAAATGACAAGAGACAGTTTTTGACAATTCCTTTATTTAAATGCTTCTTCTATCTTCCTTCTGTTTCTTCCTCCATCTTCTTCTTCTTCTGGTTCTTCTTCCGGTGTTCTCGTCTGGCATCTTCCTCTGCGGCGTCTTCTTCCCTTCGTCTTCTGGGTCGCTCCACATCCATCATGATGGGAGGCTCCCGCTGTGTGACGTTTCTCCTTTTCTGACTGTTCTTAAATAATGGAGGGCGGGGCCACCCGGTGACCCCGCCCCCCTCTGCCGCACGGGGACTTGACGGGGACTTCCCTGTGGCATTCCCCCTGACGTCAGAGGGGTTCACCCGTCACGTAACGGGTGACCCCGCCCCCCTTTGACATCACGGGGAATGCCACAGGGAAGTCCCCGTGCATCAGAGGGGATGGGGTCACCGGGTGGCCCCACACTCCGTTATTTAAGAACCGTCAGAAGAGGAGAAGCGTAATACAGCGGGAGCCTCCCATCATGCTGGATGCGGAGCGGCCCAGAAGACGAAGGGAAGAAGACGCCGCGGAGGAAGATGCTGGACGAGAACACCGGAGGAAGAACCAGAAGAAGAAGATGGAGGAAGAAACCGAAAGAAGATAGAAGAAAGAAGACAGAAGAAGCATTTAAATAAAGGAATTGTCAAAAATTGTCTCTTGTCATTTTTAACATTTTTGACACTTTTTTTGTGAAATGGTAGGGGTACTTTTGTACCCCCTTACCATTTCACACAGGGGGGAGGGCCAGGATTTGGGGGTTCCAGATTCCGATAAGCCCCTCGCCCGCAGACCCCCACAACACCGGGCAAGGGTTATGGGGATGAGGCCCTTGTCCCCATCAACATGGGGACAAGGTGTTGTGGGGGGCTACCCCAAAGCACCCTCCCAATGTTGAGGGCATGTGGCCTGGTACGGTTCAGGAGGGGGGGTCCCTCTCTCGTCCCCCCTCTTTTCCTGCAGCCTGCCAGGTTGCGTGCTCAGATAAGGGTCTGGTATGGATTTTTGGGGGGACCCCACGCTATTTTTTGTTAAAATGTTGGCGCGGGGTTCTATTTAAAATCCATACCAGACCTGAAGGGTCTGGTATAGATTTTGAGGGGGACCCCACGCCATTTTTAAAAAAAAAATTGGCCGGGGTTCCCCTAAATATCCATACCAGACCTGAAGGGCCTGGTATGGAATTTAGGGGGACCCCCCCACGTCATTTTTTTTTAAATTTTGGTTCGGGGTTCCCCTGTGGGGAATTCCCATGCCGTTTTTATCAATGAACTTTTATGTGTTTTGTCGGACCGGCAATTCATTATTAGCCACGAGTAGTTTTAAATGACTTTTTTTCCTTTGAAATGTCATTTTGCTGTCAGACTGTTCTAAACACGGGAAACATGCACCCCTTTACAGGCATACTATAGACACCCCCCAGGTACGAAATTTAAAGGAATATTACACTTTTATTGTTTCACTTTAAGCATTATTAAAATCACTGCTCATGAAAAAACATTAAAAAAAATTTTGCATTGATCCATGTTCCCTGGGGCAGGACCCAGGTCCCCAAACACTTTTTATGACAATACCATGCATATAAGCCTTTAAAATTAGCACTTTTGATTTCTCCCATAGACTTTTAAAGGGTGTTCCACGGCTTTCAAATTTGCCGCGAGCAACCCAAATTGTTTGCTGTTCAGAGAACTGGCGAACAGCCGATCTTCGAGTCGAACATGAGTTTGACTCGAACTCGAAGCTCATCCCTAGTCAGCACATATCCTGTGGCTTTTGCAGGAAACAATGCACTAGGGCCAGGAATCGGGGAAAGCCGGCAGTATGTCTGTGGCTGGCAGCCACTGTGGACCATAAAGAAGAAGCAGCAGGCGGCTGGAAACATCGGGAATGACATCACACATTGGTGGGTATAGCAAATCCTGGACACAGCAAGGGGGTACGGGGGATCCCCCTCTCCACTCCTTCTTAGAGTGCACCTTCATTTGTGTAAATTGACATGGCAAACACTTACAATACAATGTGGTTGCTGAAGGGGGAAAGAATCTATGAAAGTGACTGCCGCAGGCTAAAAAATAAAAAAAAATGAGGCGTCTGTACCCAAAAGGTTAACACTTTTCGGAAAAGGACAGGTAGTCATCACAGTCTACCTCCATTGGACAAATATATGGTTCTACCTTATGATTGCATACAATAATGTATTGTCACATATTTTAGTACTTTTCTTTAAATGCAGAAATAAAAAATAATAATTAACCACTTGCTTACTGGGCACTTAAACCCCCCTCCTGCCCAGACCAATTTTCAGCTTTCAGCGCTGACGCACTTTGAATGACAATTACGCGGTCATACAACACTGTACCCAAATGACATTTTTATCATTTTTTCCCCACAAATAGAGCTTTCTTTTGGTGGTATTTAATCACAGCTGGGGTTTTTATTTTTTGCTAAACAAACAAAAAAAGATGGAAATTTAAAAAAAAAAAAAAAATCATGTTTAATAGTTTGTTATAAAATTTTGCAAACAGGTAATTTTTCTCCTTCATTGATATGCGCTGATGAGGCGGCACTGGTGGGCACTGATAGGCTGCACTGATGGGCACGGATAGGCACAGATAAGGCGGCACTGATAGGCACAGTTAAGGCGGCACTGATAGGCACAGTTAAGGCAGCACTGATGGGGACAGATAAGGCGGTACTGATAGGCACAGATAAGGCAGGACTGATGGCCACTGATGGGTGGCACGGATAGTTGGCACGGATAGGTGGCACTGATGGGCACTGATAGGTACCACTAATGGGGGCACTGATGGGCGGCACTGGTAGGTGACACTGATGGGCACTGATAGGTGGCACTAATGTGCAGCACTGTTGTTGCACTGATCTGGGCGCTGATGGGTGGCACTGATGGGTGGCACTGTGGGCACTGATGGATGGCACTGATTGATGGCGCTGGTGGGCACTGGTAGGCGGCACTGCTGCCTATTGCTGTGTCACAGAAGATCGCCGTGATCGGGACCTATGTCCCGATCACGGCCTCCGGTGATCGGGTTTTTTTTCCCTCCTCACGCTGTCAGCGCGAGGAGAAAAAATAGCCAATTACCGGCTCTGTTTACATCACATGATCAGCTGTTATTGGCTGACAGCTGATCATGTGGTAAGGGGTCAGGACCGACCCCTTACTCTGATCTGTGATCAGGCGAGTCTCATAGACTCGCTGATCATCAAGCGCGCTGCGCGCGCCCTGCCGGGGGCGCGCAGGCTGCTCGTGCACGGGACGACGTCAATAGATGTCGTCCCGGCAATGTAGATCCACGCTGTTGCTGTCATTTGGCTATGGCCCGGATCTGAAGTGGTTAAAAAAAGTAAAAAAGCGGACCTGTCACCTTCCAATGCTATCACATAGAGGGCCTGTGTGGCAGTAAATTTATATAAAAACAATAAATATAACAGTGTAAACTTAAACTGTAATAAATTAAATAAAAAGAATCAAACATGTTTAATGCATACACCCATACACGTGAATGCAAATGCTCACCTAGGGCCTGTGTATGTAAATACACATGTTTACATTGCTGAGAACATCGGAGTGAGAACAATAACAATAGTATATTGATAACTGTAATCTGATAACTTGCAAAGACTTTTAAAGCGTCACTTATTAAAAATTTTGGGTGCCACAGATTTTTGCCATTTTGAAAGCTGTGGCATGTTTGGTATAGTGCTAGTGCTATCATAGCTAAAAGCTCTCATTTTGAAGGCATAGGGGTTGATTTAATAAAGCCAAACAGACTGTACTTTCAAGCGAAGTTGCTCCAGAGCTTAGTAAATAAGGTAAGCCTGCATTTTACAAATACCACCTAATCACATGCAAGGATTAAAAAAAAAAAAAAAAAAAAAAAAAAAACAGCATTTTGCTTGCACATGACTGAATGATGAATGTCAGCAGAGTTTTCCACTCATTTATTAAGCTCAGGAGTAACCACACTTGCAAAGTGCAAAGTCTATTTGCCTTTAGCAAATAAACCCTATAGCCTTTGTGTGGAGAGAGCTGTGTGTTCCTGTCAAGAGATTGCACCCTATGTTGAGGGGGATTCCTTGCCCACAGGAATGTAAAAAATGGAAAATGTAAATTGGGGCTCTCTCTACAAATATCTGTTACAGAAATGTTACTAAAGGCCAGTTTAATCTTGTTTTCACTTGTGGCCATAGATACGAGGATAGAAAAGCCTGACTAAAGCACATTTATTGACCAGCAGTTCCTTCAAGTGGTTCTAAAGGCTGAAGGATATTTACCTTCATGCATACTATGGTAAAAACCTTTTGTGTGCAGTAGCCCCCCAGCCCACCCAATACTCACCTGAACTCCATCACGATCCAGTGATGTGCATGAGTGTGTCAGCTCTCCGATGATTCTCCCTCCTCCTTGGCTAAGACAGCAGCAGGAGCCATTGCTGTCAATAATGGCCAGTGAGCCAATGAAGAGAGGAAGGGGGTGGGCTGAGCCGTGGCTCTGTGTCTGAAAGGACACGCAGAGCAGCGGCTCAGGAGCAGGCCTGCTTGGGTGCCCCCATTGCAAGCTGTTTGCTCTGGGGGCATTCGACAGAAGGGGCCAGGAGCACCGGCGGGGACCCGAGAAGAGGCGGATCAGGGCTGCTCTGTGCAAAACCGCTGCAGATGCAGGTAAGTATGACATGTTTGTTATTTTTTTTAAACGTGTGTCTTGAATATCATTTTAAATATTTACACTTAAAGCGATCATAAAGTCTTTTTTTTTTTTAAATAAAACAAACATGTTATACTTACCTGTTCTGTGCTGTGGATTTCCGCAGAGCAGCCTGGATCCCTCTCTTCTCAGGTCCCTCTTCGTTGCTCCTGGCCCCTCCCTCCTGTCGAGTGCCCCCACAGCAAGCAGCTTGCTATGGGGGCATCCGAGCCGAGCTGCAGCTCCGTGTGTCCATTCAGACACACGGAGCTGCCGTTCAGCTCCACCCCCTCACTCTCCTGATTGGCTAACTGACTTTGATTGACAGCCATGGGAGCCAATGACACCACTGCTGTGTCTCAGCCAATTAGAGGGGAGAGTCCCGGATGGCCGAGGAAAGGTGGACATCGCTGGACAGACATGGGACTCTGGTAAGTATTATGGGGGGCTGGGGAAGCTGCTACACACAGAAGGCTTTTTAATCTTAATGCATACAATGCATTACGATAGAAAACCTTCTGCCTTTATAACTCCTTTAACATGCTGGATTTTTTATGTTTAACTAGCTAGAGTAGCAAGGGAGGAGAAATTATAACTAAGGATTTTCCAGAGCTGCTTCTGTCTGACTAATCTTTACCTGACAAGTGCAGTCCAAAGACTGTCTACTGCTTCCATAGGCATGTCATTCTGTTCTGGTCCTACCCTCTTAAGACCAAATCAGGTTACAGGCATTGGATGTCTACAGCCACCTGTAACCTTGAAAGTGGATAATCAACAAATGTCTATCATTCTTTTTGAATGTTCCCTTTTATTGTCTGCATTCTAACCTTAATCTTTTGCCTATAGTTCTTAAAATTTTGTCTTTCAATATTAGAATACCTCTGTGTTTAATGATGTCTGTGCAGGTGTTTAATAAAGCTATTGCCTTAAATAATATGCAGCACATTTCAGCTATGGGAGTTGTCTTTTGCTGAACAATTCAAACAGTTCCTTTAGAAATCTAATTTTGAAAGAGTTTCTTTTATTCTGCCTTGACCATTGTCCTGCTTATTGATTGAAATAATGGCACTTTTTCCCCACGGATGTTTGATATTTTTCATGTATTGACTTTGGTTTATCTCTGTGCATGTTATCTGCAGTTTTCATTTTTTCTTTTAATCTTTCTATCACCTACATAGTTTGTCTGAGCATTGTGTGTGTCAGTCATTCAACATAAAAAGTCTGAATGTCTAAAAAGTCTAAATCTTTTACCCAACTCTATGACATCTAGTCAATTAAAAAGTGATTTTCAGATTTTTACTTTGAATTCCATGGAAAAAACGACAGCAATTATAAGACATGTATTCTACAAAGCCTAGTGTTAAATATGTCTAACTGATCCAACTAAAGACAACCTAAAGACAATAAAATAATGCAGTGAAAATGGAAAATTGTGTATAAGCTATATTTACAGTGGAGGGTACTCCATTGACAAGCCAGTGAAGCAGAATCTCCACCAGTCATTTATTTACTTTTGACCACAACATAGATGTCCATCTACATTGAACCTTTACATGAGAAGGACTACAGCAGAAAAGCACTAAGTAGCACCAAACTGTCTCTTGCCAATGAGAAGTACTAAGGGTAAATAAAGGTAAAATGACCAAAGTTTTATAACTGAGGGCTTACATGTGTGTGAGGTTGCAAAACATTTACTTTTTTAAACCATTTACAAAATTGTTTGATATATACAATCAGAGACTGATTAAAGCCCCGTACACATGAGCTGAACGTCGGGAGACATTGGCCAGTTAGAAAAGAAAATTTCCATCATTCAGCCCATGTGTATGGTACCCTGTCCAACAGAAGGCGGCCGTTTGGTCAGCTTCTGTCGGATGAGTATGCTTGAGAACTGAAAATGCCAATGGCGGAAAGCGCTGACCAGAGTGTTCTGGCGGAGGGCTGTCCCCTCTGTCAGAACACAACATCTCAGTGGGGGAGATTGCTGTACTAATGCATAGGTAGTACAGTGGCTCCAACCAGAGCTGAAAGTTTTTTTTTGCATTCAACCCACTGGGTTAAACAAAAAAAAAAACTCATAGTGTGTACCAAGCTTAAGGCAGAATGGAGCCCTAGACAAGACAGCAACTTTGGTTCCCCTCAATCCCTTTGATTGACAAAGACTGCAATAAACCAAGAGAGGCTAATTCATTTGCATTTTCTGTTCCAGCATACAGTATCTCACCTCCTCAGAGACCAACAACCTACACACCTTTGCACATCTTTGACCAAAGAGCACTATCCCCCTGGTTTACTACAGGGCCATGAAGGTTGAAGCTGGGTCCTCTCAACATCCACTGGGCCTTTGACTTCTGCATAAGTTGCGCTGAAGATAATCTGGCTCTATATACAGTAAACATACTGCATTTTTAAGAAGCATCTTTTATTCTATTCTCAGTTGGGGAACTGCTTGCCATCCTCTGATCTGCACATTGACAACTAAGAATCTTGTTAGCAGCAGCGCAACTAAGGCTGGCCATACATTATACAATTTTATTATTCAATTTCTTTTAGATGTACCTTCAACTATGTAGTGCAACGGCCTGCCTGATTGCATACAAATTGAAAGTGTTTAGGTCTGACCTCATATTATATGGTTTTGGTAAATCTAAAGGAAAATTGAATAAGAAAATTGTATAATGTATGGCCAGCCTAAGTAGCATTCCTCACGATCGCAGAGTTCAGAAACTGTCATGTGACCTGCACACTGCTTATTTCTTCTGGCATCTTCATACAGGCAGAGACTTACTTGAATAATCTCCTCAAGCACATACTTGAACCTCTGAGGACAGGTCCCTTTTGTGAACCCCCAGCAAATTTCTTAAAATGAACCACTGATGACAATTATTATAAGTCCTCTTATCCACTGTTAAGTATCATTTAAATTCATAAAGCTTAACATAAAAGAAAATCATTTCTATTTAGATTTAAATTATACCTCAATTTACAGGATTCTGGTTGCTGAAATAAGGGAAGGAGGGTGGCATTTGCTTTAAAAACCCTTGCAGATTGAACATCAGTTATATAAAATAATTGCAACAACATTATCTGCTAATAGTAAAAAGGGTATGGTTACATGCACTAATCACTTTTAATAAAAATATCCATCAACTAGAGGCAGAACTACAGAAAGAAAAAAATGAAAAGCTGTTTTTAAGTAGAAGGAAGGGGGGGTTGAAAAAAAAATAATTTATATCAGATTTCAAAAAGAGAGGTCACCAGTGAAAGCAGACTCCAAATTGTGGCCCACAGGTTGGGATGGGAACCTCTAATGTATTGGCTATCCAAAATAATATCCAGCTAAATGTAAATTAAACACTGCATTCAGACACCCTAGTAAACAGTAGATTAATATACATTTTATGTAAATATAACACAAACAATAGCAATATCTTGCAAAACAAAACAGCCCTTATCTGAACACATTTTGTATCGTATTATGAATCATCATTTTCTCAATATCTTTGAGAAAATTTACTGGCAAAACATAAAGCCTGAACCAGAACGACATCTGATAAGAGTGAGAGTTTGAAACTCTCAGAGAGGAAGTCTTTGTGTGAACAGATCAGTCATGCCCCGTACACACGGTCGGACTTTGTTCGGACATTCCGACAACAAAATCCTAGGATTTTTTCCGACGGATGTTGGCTCAAACTTGTCTTGCATACACACGGTCACACAAAGTTGTCGGAAAATCCGATCGTTTTAAACGCGGTGACGTAAAACATGTACGTCAGGACTATAAACGGGGCAGTGGCCAATAGCTTTCATCTCTTTATTTATTCTGAGCATGCGTGGCACTTTGTCCGTCGGATTTGTGTACACACGATCGGAATTTCCGACAACGGATTTTGTTGTCGGAAAATTTTATCTCCTGCTCTCCAACTTTGTGTGTCGGAAAATCCGATGGAAAATGTCCGATGGAGCCCACACACGGTCGGAATTTCCGACAACACGCTCCGATCGGACATTTTCCATCGGAAAATCCGACCGTGTGTACGGGGCATAAGTCTAATGCCGCGTACACACGAGCAGACTTTACGGCAGACTTTGTCCGGCGGACTTTACGAAGGACTTTCCGAATGAACGGACTTGCCTACACACGATCAACCAAAGTCTAAAGGATTCGTACGTGATGACGTACGACCAGACTAAAATAAGGAAGTTCATAGCCAGTAGCCAATAGCTGCCCTAGCGTCGGTTTTTGTCCGTCGCACTAGCATACAGATGAGCGGACTTTTCGACCGGACTCGAATCCGTCAAAAAGATTTGAAACATGATTCATTTCTAGGTCCGTCGAACTTTTGGGGAAAAAAGTCCGCTGCAGCCCACACACGATCGAATTGTCCGACGGACTACAGTCTGCAGGACCAAGTATGCCGTAAAGTCCGGTCATGTGTATGCGGCATAAGCATGAGTCTGTGTGTGGGCAGATTGAAGGTTTAATTTAAACATTGGGGTTGATTTCCTAAAGGCAAATAGACTCTGCTGATCATGGGTACAATGCTTTCCAGGCTCTTGTTTTAAAAAATAATAAATTCACTTTTTCTTTACCTGCAAAAGGATGTGCATTTATTATTTTTTAACTTAACCTTAAAGTTCACTTTAATTAATAAATGCACATTTTTTTGTAGGTAAAAAAAAAAAAAAACATTTTTTTTTTTCTTAGGAGCCTGCAGAGCAATGCACTCACAAACAGCAGATCACATATGCAATATCAGGCTCTTGCAGACTCTCAGTACACCTGTCTAGCCATACATCCCACACTGGCAGACAGTTAGGCTCGATTCACACTAATGCTTTTTTTGATGCATTTTGCAGAATTGCAGGGAAATTTTTTAACATGGGTTCCTATGGAACATGTTCACATCAATGCATTTTTGTGCCTCTGCTTTTTGGAAAGGGTCAGGGACTTTTTTCCCGTAAAATGCAGCGTTTTGCATGTAATAGAATTCAATGGACCTGCATCCAAAACGCAAGTACCACGGTTTTATTTTGGCTCAATTTTGCAGCGATTTGCAGTTTTTAATTTTTTACACTGTATATAGCTGGTTGCTAAGGAGGGGGCCGGGAAGCCGGCCGCCGCGTCCTTAACAACCGATGAGTCATCAGCTGTCAGCTGGTTTCCCGCTTAATGTAAAAAAAAAAATACTGGCTAAAAAAACAATCCTTAAAAAAAACAGCGTGTGGTCCCCACATGTCCATACCAGGCCCTTGGGTCTAGTATGGATTTGTCACCAGTCTCTAGTATGGAGATGTCACCACCCAAGGCATATTGGGCCCATGACGTCACAAGGGGGCATGGCCTCTGACGTAATCCAATTGCCACGCCCCCATCATTTTTATATTAAGAAATGCAGGACATCGGCGCCGACAGATCAGCAAGATGCAGCATCGGAGGAGGGTCGTCGGTGGGAGCGGCGGCAGAGGAAGAAGAACACCGGACAAAGAAGACAGAAGAAGAGTGGAAGAAGAAGCAGGGGGAGGAGAAGACCGGAGGATGAAGAGGCAGGAGAAGATGGAGGAAGACCGGAGGAAGAATCGGAGAAGAACAAGATTTTTAATAAAAGACTTGTCAAAAACTGTCTACTGTATTTTTTAACACTACACTACTTTTTTTTGGAGAATGGGTAGGGGTACAATGTACCCCATAATCATTCACATGTGGGGCGGGATATGCGAGCACCCTTGTTAAAGGGGGCTTCCAGATTCCGATAAGCCCCCCACCCGCAGACCCCGACAACCACCGGGCAAGGGTTGTCGGGAAGAGGCCCTTGTCCCCATCAACATGGGGGCACGGTGCTTTGGGGATTGGGGGGCAGAGCCCCCCGCCCCAAAGCACCCATCCCCCCATGTTGAGGGCATGCAGACTGGTATGGTTCAGGAGGGGGGGGGCTTGCTCGTCCCCTCCCTGACCTGCCGGGCTACATGCTCGGATAAGGGTCTGGTATGGATTTTGGGGGGACCCCCACGCCATTTAAAAAAACATTTTGGCGTGTGGGGGCCCCTCCGAATCTATACTATACCCAAGGGCCTGGTATGGACTTGGGGGGGCACTCTGTTTTTTTTAACAATTTTTTTTTTAGCCGCCATTTTTTTTAACATTGCACGGGAAGCCAGCTGAAAGCTGATGATTCATCGGTTGTTAAGGATGCGGCGGCCGGCTTCCCAGCCCCCTCCTTGGCAACCAGTTATATACAGTGTAAAAAAAACGCAAAACGCAAATCGCGGCAAAATCGCAGCAAAATCACGTAAAATTGCGGTAAAAAAGTGTGTTCAAAAACGCGGCAAGCACCGCAAAAAGCACTGCAGAGATGCTCACAAGCAACATGCATAGATTTGCATCAAGCCTTACTGAAGAGTCAATGAACTTCGAGGACGCTCACCAGCACCACTGCAGTTCACTGAGAACAACAAGCTATCTGCTGCAGTGGCACATGGGATTTGTAATTCATTCATTCATTCACAGATAGCTGTGAATGAATGACACAGCTGTATGGGTAGAGTCACACACAGCTGCACTGTTTATAAATTGTGACAGCATGTGCAGGGAGAGGATCCCACACCCACTGTTAAAATGGGGAAATGGGGGATCGGGGGTACGCGCGGGGCTGCTCCATTAGTACCATAGTACACCTGGATACAGGTGTAACAAGTAACATATTACTAAAGGTGAACTTATCCTTTAATAAAACAGAGAAGACAAGAATATATACACAAAAGCGATCAAATTTTTTTTAGTAATGTAAATATGTGGATTGCATGCTTATTTCTTGACACAATAAAAGATGATAAAAAAACTTCACATATTTGCACGGCACACAGATGTAATCAACACTGCAATTACTAAATGGCCTGGGAAAATAAGATGTATCCTTTCCAAAAGGTTTAAGCCTGTGAAGCAGAAACTAGAGACATTTTAATGTTTGATCAAGCATGTCAGACTCAAATGGTGCTGAGGGTCAAACTGTTTGGACAAACACAAACAAGGTCATGCCAATACTTTCTACAGGTTCTAAAAGGCCCCCATATACCAATTAAATGTGGCCAAAAAAAATACTACAGCAAGTTATTGTGGAACTAGGACCATATTTTATATTTTTTATCACACTTATTAACTTTTATATTTAACACTAAATACTATTGTACTTTTGAAGTGTATTTCATATTTTTTAGATCTCACTTTGCATCCAACTGAACTTAGAATAAGTCTGTCTGTTTTACTGAACATTATTAGAACAGCAGAGTTTTTGCAGTTTTAAGCCTAAAGTGTCTCAGTTGAGGGATCACATGACTTGTTCCATGCATTACCTTGTTTCTATATACGGATAGAAGTCAGAGGTTTAAAGGCCCACATGTTATCAACTGACTTATTATTCTGTATGTTTGTATTAGGAAGTTTTTTGTTGAAAGTGTTTGTGAAGCTTTCAAAATTGTGACACAGTGGTAGGGTTTGCATTGTTAAATGCTCATTTGATCTGAAACAGCTGTAGAAGGGATATACACTATATTACCAAAAGTATTGGGGTGCCTGTTTTTACACGCACATGAACTTTAATAGCATCCCAGTCTTAGTCTGTAGTGTTCGATATTGAGTTGGCCCACCCTTTGCCACTATAACAGCTTCAACTCTTCTGTGAAGACTGCCCATAAGGTTTAGAAGTGTGTCTATGGGAATGTTTGACCATTCTTCCAGATGAATTAGAGTGTGGAGTGCAAGACAGGCCTTCTCGTCCAGCATCTATGCCTGACCTCATAAATGCGCTTCTGGAGGAATGGTCAAACATTCCCAGAGACACACTCCCAAACCTTATGGACAGCCTTCCCAGAAGAGTTGAAGTTGTTTTAGCTGCAAAGGGTGGGCCAATTTAATATTGAATCCTAAGGACTAAGACTGGGATGTCATTAAAGTTCATGTGCGTGTAAAGGCAGGTGTCCTGATACTTTTGGTAATATAGTGTACATAAGTCATCTATGTCAGGAAGGTTTTCCAGAGAAGACCAAGACAAAAAAAAAAAAAGAGAAATAATGGTCGTTTGTAGCTTTAAATGTCTAAGGCTGGGAACATACTTTCAGGTTTTTTTCGTTCAACCCAGTGAGCTGAACAAAAAAAATCTGACAGATCACCCTAGCAACACAAGCAATGTTGGTTTGGCGATCTCGCCCCGCTGTGCCTTGGTATTCTGACAGGAGGACTGACCTACCACCAGAACACACTGATCAGCTGCTAGTTGGATATTGGTTTTCCAGCAAGGCCATTTGACAGAAGCCAGTTGTGAGACCAGCTTCTGTCGGACAGGCAGCTGTACACACTGTCCGAATGTCGGCCAGTTTCTGCTGATCCTGCCGATATTCAAATCCTTTAACGTTTAACACTGGATAACAAGATATATTTTTCACATTTTGCACTGAAGAGACACTCACACCATGCAAAAAATGGTTTCTATATAACAGTTCTTCCTATGTAATCCAGGCTTTAACTGATTTTTGTGTCAGTGTTCATTAGCTTATCAGGTAATTACTGCCATTCTCCATTATCTCCATCAAGTAATCATGTTGTTATTACTAGCCTCAAGAAGGTACAATGGGTAAATAAATCTACAATTCCCTTAAGGAAACACTACCTCATTTAAAAACAAAAACGCAAGGATAATTTAGCACAGCAAGAGGATTAAACTCACAAGGAGCACTTAGGACCTGATCCACCAAGCTGTCTTACTAGGTGTGACATGTACAGAGACAATACAGATTATTGACCTTACTTCCATACCACATAAGTAAACAAGGTACAGATGATCATTAGGCACTTTGTTAATAAGCACATGATATCTTCTGCAATTCAAGGCTGTAAGAATATAAATTATCCTGAAAGGGGACACTATTTGGATGTCACTTTAATACTTAGACTACAAATCAGTGCAATTACACCTGGGAAACAGCAAAGGCACTTCCCCTTTGGCAGTTTACTAACAATGTAGCAAGTCTTTCCTTTGCCCTGCTCTGCTATAGACTGGGGTTTCCAGTCAAGTAAACAACAGTTATCTGAAATGCTTGAAGTTATTGTGCCATGCTGTAGTCAATTTTCTAGCCAATGGCCCTTCCTCCAATACATAATCAGCATTCAGCAGTGCTGAACAAGTAAACAGATTACTTTACGCCTCACTTTATTTATATATTGCTGTTACACTGGCCCTGGGAAAAAATAACTTGCAAAACAGGGAGAGAAATAGGCAGTTATATTTCAATTCCAAACAAAATAAAATGTACATATTTCAGAGAGATTTTCTTAAGGCAGTAATAGCCAGAGGTAAATCAGAATAATAGGTGAGCACAACTGACAAAACAATAACAAGATTCACATACAAAAGGTGGATTTGTAGACAGGATGCCGATCAATTCTCCAAAACTGCAATAAGACAAGTTCAACACATGTACTGTGCTTAAGAGCAGAAATAACATGTGGAGACATGGAGAAGCCTCTTACTAGAGGTGACAACACATTTATTTGGGGAACAAAGAAAAAAAAACAATAATTAGTTATAGGATAATACTATATGTAATACTGTACACATGTGTACTGTACACATAGAACACTGAAAAATGCAAATTTGAAGGGACGATCTTTCAGGTCTTGAATAGACAAAACATTAGATATGTGATGAATGGTAATATATTGCATATTAAAAGAGAAGTATGGGTTTTCTTTTTATTTCAGAATCATACTTACCTAGGTCCCCCGACGCCTCTAAGAGTGAGAACCGCGTGATCAAACACCGCCGATTGTTCAGTTCTCAGAGCTCCCTGAGCAGAGAGCTGGTGACTGTCAGTCAGCAGATGTCTGCTTTGCCCCCCCCCCACGCACTTAATGTAGTGCTGGGCTGTGGAGGGGGTGGGAGAGGCTGAGCCAGGTGCCGGTTCAGGCATGTGGGTGGATCCCGACCATATGATTGTGATCCTTCCCGAGCCTGGACAGGTTCTGTGAAGTCAGCCAACAGCGGGCTTTAGCCTGCAGTCTGCTTAGAACGGGTCATAGGAGTGCAGAAAGAACTGGACTCCTGTAATTTACAAGAGAAGTACAGCCAAATGATCTTTGGCTGTACTTCTCCCTTAATATTATGCAATAATATATTCAGCCAGAAGGGGAATGTCTCATTGGTAACAATTTAGTCAGACCAGTGACCTATTCCTTATCAGATGGCCAAGGTTTTAGGCAAGAAGAGCTGCAAAACAAGCTGCTCTGATGTGCTTCCACTTTAGATAACCAATGATGCTCTGAGAACCCTAGAGAAGCAGATAACTTCCTTCTAATGTGGTTTATACAAGGTCCAGATGGCTGCTCAGGATGCTAAAAATCCTAGCTTTATTAATGGCAAATACTACTCTCAATAAAATCCAAACTATAGTGATTCCCCCTTCCACTCAGTAGTGACATATAGTCACATATACAGGCAAGGTGTAGTCATTATAATTTGGAGATTATTTTGAGCAGCACAACACTAACATTTACAACATTTTTTTTTTATTTATATAGGAACACATAACCATGTTTGCTGGCAGCTCATGAGAAGAAAGAACTATATATAGGCAGCACAGGAGTATTTTTCTGTTTTTAAAAGGGGGGAAAGAGGAGGGAAGAGAAGGAGTCAGAAAATGGCAGAATGCCCCTTTGTAAATTCACAGAGCACTGTGTATTTTGTGAAAAGAATACAAGGCTTTTTGTAAATAGACAAGGGAACAGGAATGAAAGAGTGAAGGAATTCTTTTCTGTACTATAGTTGGAAGCAGTAGCAGTGCTTGAAGATCACAGTTGACAGTAGTATCCTGTACGAATAAAACTATGATTTTTGGCATCCCCAGCATCCATCCATAGTATAAACAGTGCTAGAAGTAACTTATCTGGACCAAGCAAAATATAGAAAAAAAAAAAAGTTTTTTTCCCTGGTGTTCCACTTGAAATGTGTAAAACAGATATTGACATATTTTTAAATGTATAAACTTAAAAAAAATAAAAAATAAAGGGTCCCAAACCATAAATATTTCACTTGGAGTTAAACACCAACTATTTTTTTTTTGCTTTGGATAAAGTGAGAATGGGCTTCTGTGTTTTCACTGCTGTCCAATTCTCCACTGGGAAGATTCCCCTCATTTCATGTCCCTGTGACAATAGCAGCACTGTAATGCATTGTTCATATATTACTTTGAAGAATGTACTAGGAGCTGGTAACAATATCGCAGGCTGAAGGAGCTTCCTTAAAGCTTAAATCTAAGCAAACCACTCAATGCACAGCTGGAATACATACTGTATAAGTGAACTTTCTTACATATTAAACAAAAGATCCTGGACCTCTCTGCAGCCTGCACTGCATTTAAAGGGGGGGGGGGGGGGATTGCTGAACCTCTTCTGAGAATGCTAGTTATCTGGTCGTATCTGGATTCACTGACCTTGGACAAGTATGCTATAAAGAAGTGTATTTTTTTTTTTTTTTTTACCTGTGACCTAAAGTGCAGAATCTGAGGTTTGTATTCTTCCTTACTACTATGTTAGGCAATGACCCAGAACAAATATGTTCATATCAGGGAAAAAAAAAAAACAACTGGCTTAAATTACGGTATGTTTTTATATCTGCCTGGAGTTCAGCCTTATTCTCTGCTGAAGAAAAGAATATGTTGGTTACTTTCTCAACATAAATAAATGGTGAGTCAAAATTCCCAATGAGCATACAGTACCAAAGAAGATCTGTGATGTAAGTTATGGCTGGTAGATGTACCTCTTTCAGACAGTGGCAGGGGCAAAATGAAGTGCTTTAAACTCTTCCAGTTGTTGGAAGCAGTTCTTTGTTTTCTCCTCTATAGGAGTCTATAGAAGCAGAGCCCCCTTTTCAACATTTTCTGGACACCCATTAGCAGATTGTAAATGAAAGCTGTGGCCTCAACAGAGAGCTCAGCTGGTCTTGAATCATCAGACAGAGAGAGAACAGCGGGATGGATCATAACTTCACCAGTTCATTGCTGGAGGCACTTGGCAAGAATTACACAGCAGTATGTGTCAGGTCCCTCCAGGAATGAAAGGTTTAAAGAGAATGAGCCAGCAGTGTTAGGAACACGAGGAAACTGAATAAACCATTCATACTTGTAATATTCACTGACAGCAGTAAAACCACCAAGCAGGTTTTTCGCTATGAACATAATACAGGCTTCAAATATTATCTAGCAAGATGGCAGATGTTTGTTGGCATTTCACAATATATCCTGCTAATAAATGTCTGTGACTTGGACTTTTATTATGAGCGATTTATTTATATTTGCTAATCATGAAAAGTGAACAGAATACCATGAACAATTATCAAGTTATAGAAACACAACATTCTATTGCATAATTTCTGGGTATTTTGTGTATTACTGTGAATAATATAGTATTATAAAAGATAACTGTCACATCAATTTAGAATACAGCAAAGTCAATTTTGAAAGTGAAAGATGGGGAGGCTGCAGATGGGCACTAATCAGGCTGCATTGATGGGCACTGACCCTTATTTTAATTCAAAATTGTTTATTTAAAAAAATAAGTATTTTTGCTGAAACTCCCCTCTTAAAATGAAGGTGCATGTTATAGGCCGATAAATACGGTACTTTGTTTTATATGAAATAAGCACAATTTTAACACAGCTGAACACATATAAACCCCATGAAACAGTTTTTTTTTTTTTACTTGTCACTTTTCAATCAACATAGATCTTTGCAGAGTAGGATGAAAGAAAAAAAAAAAACATCCCTGGCCTTTTTCTTTTTTCTATAGATGTTGTAATATAAAAAAAGAGCCCCCTTTGTACAGAATGACCTTAATTAAACCTTACTTTTCCCAGGTCCCCTCTATAAATGGGTACCTTGCAAATTACCAGAGTACAAATAACACTTATCATTAAGTGTAACTATGGTTGTTAAAATGTTCCATGTGCTCTGTGGAAATGGCAGATAGAAGACTAAGAGACAAAATGATTCCATAACCAGAAAAAACAAAAGTCATATTTTGTTTGACACAGAAAATTATATTTCTCAGTACAAATTGTACTTTGAAAAAGGCCATTAAAGTGCTCCAAATAGACATGAACACTGTAAGATTTTAGGAGCTTAACACCAAATTGTGGTACATATGTGTTTTTACTAGCACCACTATTTACTAAATGTAAAAAGCAGAAATATAAACCTGATGGGCAAATAGTCATTGCACTGTTAAATTTTAGGAACCCTTCACACCTGTCCATTCTACCTGTATTGTATAATACCACATCCATATTAATGTGCAGTATTTCATGTGTAAATCTGTTGTGTTAAGGTAGCCCATTTATTTAGCAGGAAAACCGGACATGTACCCTTTTTAAACATAGCACACAAGAACGTGCAGCATGTCCATTCTGTCAGTACCTACTGTACTTACACATTGAGGTGTCATTCTAAATGAATGGAACTGAATTATGCTTACACAAGTTATTGAAATGCAATACTGTAAACCCAGACTAAGTTCTTAAATTGTGACTCCAAGCACACATAAATTACATTTTAGGTAGATTCTTCTAAAAAAAAAAAAACACACAAAACTGGGCTATACAACTCCAATGGCCCTCAGAGAAAGGGGGTATGTTGAGTAGAGGACACAACCAAAACAAAAAAATAAAGAGGAGGGGGGCTCGCCAGATCTAAAGTCCTCTTGGTTGCTCCTTGAAGTATCCTTGATGTGTCCTGATTGCAGGTATATCAGAATTAGGGAGCACATGATTAAATGTGGCAGGCAGGTCATCCCCATAAGTTTTGTTTAAAGGATAAGTCCACCTTTGGGAACATGTCACATCCATTTTTAGAGTGGAACATGTTACATGCTCCCACTGCTGCAGCCTCTAGTGATAGTGAGCCGGGATCTTCTCCCCGAACTCACTGTCACAAAAAAAATGCAGCTGTGTGGGGCTCTGCCCACCCATCCGCATCATTCATTGCAGTCTTTGCGGCTGTCGGTTTTTAGCTCTCAATGAACTGCCAGAGCGCTGTTGAGCGCTCTAGATAGTTCATTGTTTCTTCCTGTCATTTTTTAACTGCCTGCCTGTATGAGGTTTGAGCAGACAAATACACAGACAGTCTGCAGGAGTCCTGAATTGTACCTGTGATCTATTGATCGCGGATGCAGTGTTTTGTAGGTTCCCAGTAAAAAAAAATTACACATGCATATTTTTTTACCTGCAAAAAGATGTGCATTTATTTTGTTTTAATTTTTTTACAAAGGTGAACTTATCCTTTAACTGAAAGATAATGTCTGTGTTTCACGCACCATCAGAAGAGGACCAGTATCTGTTTCTTGGATACATCAAAGAAAACATTTTAACTACTGGATGACATCACAACAGCCTTCCAAATTCTGCATTATTTTGTCCACTGATAAAACTATTTGTATATTGATGTTATTATAAATTATCTTTATGTTATATTTTGAAGCCGATATAATTTTCTAAAAGTGCCAAAAACGTAAATTGTCGCTTTTGTGCAAGATGGCAACTCGGAGGTGTTTTGTACACAATTAGTGTACAGAATTCTCACAGAATCCTCATCTCCTGCTTGGGTAACTGGGTCAAGGCTTTTCAAAGACTCTGCATTCAGATATAAGTAAAATTTAAAGGCTAGCTAAACCTTTAGCAACATGTTACACCCGAAACAGACCAAAAGACACACAGGACTCCTGTGCAATTCGCACTGGAGCTGCTGTGGAGATGTGTGAACCGGCTCCATAGAGAGCCAGTCACAATCTCCTGCTATACGAATTGGATGTGGGGAAATTGCAATAGTGTGAACCTAGCCTCAGGGTGTAACATGTTGTTAAGCACCCCAACTCTCACTCCCTGAGACCCCCCCTGCCCCCAAGGACTGTGGGCGGGGGGGTTCCTCTCATTTAATCAGCACTACTGTGCAATCAAAGGTGTGTGGAGAGTACTCATGGAAGAATTACAAAAAAATACATTTACTTTTGCATTTTCTCTGAGAAGATTGTTATTTAACTCTGGGAACATATATATATATATATATATATATATATATATCCCTTTTAGTGGCGTTGTACCTGCACTGCAAGGGTTAATCACTTGTTTTGTTCAGGGGAGAGGAGAATCAGACTTATGGTTATTTAATTATGTTTTGGTACATGAAATTGAAGGAGATATGCTAGTTTTTTTTTAATGCAAATGTGGGTGGTGTTATACTCTTCTAAAGCAGCATCTGAAAGAGGAAAATGGAAAAACAGCACAGATTATTGTAAATATATTTCACTAGCAGACCACACCAGAAGGGGCCCATAGATAAGTGCTTTTGATCATCTGACCACTCACACTTTTTTTGCCTAGCACATTTGTTTATGGCGTTGAACAGCTTGGATAGCATCAGAAACTTGTTCTGTCATTTGTACTGAAAGATAGCCAAAGAATGCAGATTACTTTAGAACTTCTGGCTGTCAGCCTGAGATAAATTAACATAGAAGCGCCAATGGTGATGAACATATCAAAAGCCAGGCATACTGGTCATGGGACCCACAGGGAGCTTTATTGGGAGGCCACTGTCAGCAAATGTAGTTCTTATTTCAAATGCAAATCCTGACTGATCTACTTACTAAATATGTTGGACACACATAGATTTGAATATACAGATGGTAATAAAATGCAGCAGAAGTTATTTTGTTTAACAGGGTCCATATAACTAAAAGTTTAACAGAAAATATCAAAGCTTTGGAGCACTACATTATTCTGAGCAGATCAAACTCTCACATTCTCTAGTGACAAATGTATTGAGCAAACTTTCAATAAACGCGGGCTTCAATTCGACCACCTCCCCTTTTACGTAACAGTGGGTGTTGACTAGAAAGCTAGCTCTTGAAAGTCTATCCTGAGGAACGCTAGTAATGTTAATAAGCTGATATTAGATTAAGGAACATTTAGATTGGGATTCAGAATAAAATGCTTCTCTCACTACAATCATGCTTCTAACTTTGTTAGTTTTTATATTCACAAATTTCCAGCATTTATATGTATTTTGTGTGTCTGGTAGGTGTTGATAATAGTGAGGAGCACTGATGCAGCCTTTATTCATTTGGACCACGAGAGTGACTACACCACTTCATCTCCTTTAAGCATACCTCACAATGTTTGAACTTGAGAAAGAAGGACACCTGCAGGGGATCAATGCACACTGTGACAAAAAGTGAGTGTGGATAAATTATGCTAAAACTTGTATGTGGCTTTAAGAGGCTTGATTGAATAGAATCTGAGCCTACTCAATAGTACACAGTGTCCACATTTACCACAGTCCTTACATTTACAAAATACTTTATAATTACTGTGCTATGAGTGAGAGCATCACAAACGCTCACAGAACACATTAAAAAAAAAATACAGAAAGCTGACAACAAGCAGATTGATCAGATGTACCATATATCATTTTATAGCACAGTGGAAAAAACAAAACAAAAAAAACATTGTTATCAAGTGGGTGGGAAATGGGGTGAGGAAAAGCACTTGTGTTTAGTGGGCTGTACATACATGACATCATCTAGGTGGAGTATGAGAGGCAGAGCCCACTGCCTGATTCCAAAAATGGACAGCAGCAGCAGTATAGACTATAGTGGTGAGCAGAGTTCCGAAGGTAAAATTTCAAAGAGGGATTATACTGGGGTTAATGGGACCCTGGAATTTCCCGCACATTTTAAGCCAGTTCTGTCAAATCCGGGACTACTGGGGATATGAATGCTTTGACAGTCAGTGGTTAAAAGAGTGCCTCAGCAGTCAGTGGAAGGACGATCGCCCTGTTGGTTAGTGGGAGGAAGAATGCACTGGCAGTAAGAAGGATGAAAAATGCCCTAGCAGCCAATAGGAGGAAGCATTCCCCAGCTGTCAGGGGGAGGAAGAATGCCACAGGGGGAGGACAAATGCCACAGGGGGAGGAAGAATGCCACAGGGGGAGGAAGAATGCCACAGGGGGAGGAAGAATGCCACAGGGGGAGGAAGAATGCCACACTCTCACCAGTCAGTGAAAGAAAGATTGTCCTGGCGGTCGGGGGGGAGAATCAGCAGGTGGTCAACAAGGGCAAGAATGTCCTGGCAGTCAGCAGAATGAAGAATGCAATATGTTACATCCGTATTTAGGCTGCTTTGCATCATGGCACGGCAAAAATGTTTCCTGCTGTTGCATTCAGCGGGCAGTACCGCCTACTGAACACAACCAATTCAACTAGATGGGGGTGCCTCGAAGCCACTATGCACAGTTTGCTAGTATGGAGTTCAAGGGATCAAAGCAAGTGGGGTAGAGGTGATACAATGCTAGTGCCAACTAGCCCTAAGAGGTCCAGTTATAAAAGAGAACAGACACACAATGTTCCTGAATTTTAAGTGTCGTTCATCAAATGCAGAGCACAATGTGGAGACTGCTGTGTTCCACAGCTTATTCCCAGCATAAAGCTGCAGAGAACACTCCATGATTTGAGAAGAGGTTAGTCACATGACCTGGGTTTTTCAGCTTCATTCATTCAGATTAATAAGGCTTTTCTTATTTCAGGGTCCTGAAGACAGAAAAGTGCTGAGCACATTTGTAAAGCACATTGATGTACATTACAAATGTCCCTTTCTTTTTCTTTTCAAAGCAGCAGTATGGTCATGGTATGGTCATATAACTTACAGACAAACACGCTGTACTTCCACAGTTTTTCTCTTGATATCCTATAGCACAGAATGACACATATGTGAGAGTCTGATAGGGCTGCACACCCCGATACAAATGTTTGAAAGAAATGGCGGGTTCCCCATGGGGCTTTTTAGCAGCAAGTATGAGTCAAAAAATTTGTAAAAATCACTAATTTTATTGTCAAAAGACAGTTGGACATCAGTCAGGTACAGAAGTTAAAATAAGAGCTCTGGTGTACACAATGCAAGACAATTTGGACTAGGAAGGAAGATCAATAACTTAGTGATACCATAAGGTATACATCAGAGGATGTTTCCCCGCAGTGTTATTAATTGTGCCATCTGATGTTAGGAAATGACCCAATGCATTTTGACCTTTATGATCTTCTTCAGGGAGTTCTTACATTTATATAAAAACATCAAAAGGACAGATTTCAGTATTACACGGTATGGTATACAGTCGCATTTCATTGTATATTGTCATATATTAAACTTGGTGATCACAATATATATACCCTTTCCACCAAATGGGCTTGCTTAGCCAGAGACTTCTCTTTATTAAAAAAGGAGAATAGAAGGTTTCCCCACAGATGGTCCCGGACCCCACAGGAGAAATGTCCTCGCCTCTACCCCAAAGGGGGCAAAACCAGCCCGTAAGGCTTGCAAGTGGTCACCACTTGGTGTGTCCCCCATGAGGGAAGCTCAAGGGCCGAGACACCTGAAAATTGTTATAATTACGATAATTAATGTGCTAGATATATATTATATTTTAGTTGTAATGTAGGTTGTAACGATTAATGTATGGAGGAGGGGGGGGGGGGAGGACATTTGTGGTTATTTCAAAAGAGGGAAAATCTTAAAACTGAGAACCCCCCTATATGAGTGCTGTCAAAAACAAATAATTACCTATTATTTTTATTCATTGTATATAGATTTCCATGTTAAGGAATCTATAAGAATTATACTCGGTCCCCACTTACAGGCTCACATATGGCCGATTATACCTCATAAAATTAATTATTAAGTTTGATGTTAGGTAATTGATGTTATGATATACATCAAATAATCAAAGTGCATTAGTGACTAAAAAGTGTAAACAATGGGGGAAGAGTGCTAATTATATATATCACCTCATCAATAATGATCTAAAACATGCAGGTGTAAACATGTGTAAATAGTAAAGAAAAGTGCATAAAAAAATTATGGCTTGAAAAAAGGGGTGAAAAATGAGGAAACTAAAACAGAAAACTAAATGTAACCATACAAAAAGGGTTTGTGTGGGAGTGAACAAACAGTATAATAATACATTATTATTATTGTAGGGTATAGGTGCTGCGGTATAGTGTGAGTGGCAAGGAATAAAATTATATAATCTTCAGCGTCCGTCTAAAGAGGGCTGCCGAAGAAAGTGAGTGCAAAATGAGTGCTATGAAGTGAGAATTAAAAACCATTAACAAAGAAAGAAAAAATTATAAAATTATATTGTAGTTGTAATGTAGGTTGTAACGATTAATGTATGGAGGAGGGGAGAAGGACATTTGTTGTTATTTCAAAAGAGGGAAAATCTCAAAACGGAGAACCCCCCTATATGAGTGCTGTCAGCAACAAATAATTACCTATTATTTTTATTCATTGTATATAGATTTCCATGTTAAGGAATCTATAAGAATTATACTCAGTCCGCACTTACAGGCTCACATATGGCCGATTATACCTCATAAAATTAATTATTAAGTTTGATGTTAGGTAATTAATGGAATGATAGACATTGAATAATCAAGGTGCATTAGTGACTAAAAAGTGTAAACAATGGGGGAAGAGTGCTAATTATATATATCACCTCATCAATAATGATCTAGATGCCTGGTGTAAACATGTGTGAATAGTAAAAAAAGTGCATAAAAAAATGATGGCTCGAAAAAAGGGGTGAAAAACGAGAAAACCAAAACAGAAATCTAAATGTAACCATGCAAAAATGGTTTATGTGGGAGTGAACAAACAGTATACTATTAGTATTGTAGGGTATAGGTGCTGCGGCATAGTGTGAGTGGGAAGGAATAAAATTATATAATCTTACAGTGTCCATCTAAGAAGGGCTGCCGAAGAAAGTGAGTGCAAAATGAGTGCTATGAAGTGAGAATTAAAAACTATTAACAAAGAAAAAAAAAATGATATGACAAATACCTGGTTATTGTGTTGAAGTTATTAAGACACTGTAACATCCAAGAATAGATGTACAGTGTCAATATGTTCAGATCAAAAGCATATGAGTGCCACATCTACATTCGGGAAATGTATAATGAACTACTTAGTAAGCAGGTTTACAATGATAAAGCCCAACAATCTGCTCCTGTCCATCCTTACCCGTTACTTATTGTCTTTTGACAATAAAATTAGTGATTTTTACAAATTTTTTGACTCATACTTGCTGCTAAGAATCCCCATGGGGAATCCTCCATTTCTTTCTCTTGATATCCAACAAGCTTTATTGCAAGTAGTGCAAATTTACAAAGTCAGGCTGTGACATATCACCACCACCAGAACTCACCTACTCCTTCAACACAATTGTTCACAATAAGGTATTAGTCACCAGTGACAGTAGCTCACCTCCCCATCATCAACCATTAAAATTGTTTTTGCTCACCTGCCAACCAGGGCTGGGCTACCCACAAGACAACCTAGCCAAGTGCCCCAGACCAGATGGGTATACAGGAGGCCAGTTTTCCTAAATGTCAGTGGGTCCCAAGTGAAATACTCTCAGGTCCTGCTGAAAGAGAAGCATGCAGGATACAGGAGCAGAGGGAAGAGTGAGCTTGGATGTGGAATTATGCTCTCTTCCCTTCTCCAATTACAGGGTACAATGCAACATATTTGTTGATGTGTGCTGCAGTGCATTATACAGCCCATTGAAAACAAATGGGCTTAAATGCATCAAAATGCATGCAAAAATAAGTTAGGCAGCATTTTATTGTATCACAATGTACAAGACACTCTGTGTTGTGCTGTGTTGAGTTGCTTTGCAGCACACATGTATTTTGGAAGTGCATTGGGGTGTCATTCACAAGGAATGGCACCGCAGTGCACCGATACAAATAATGGTAACACATGGCAGTAACATGCATATATTAGAGTAGAAGAGAGTACACAGCAGATGAAAGAGTACTATATGTTATAACAGATGATACATAGGGAGAAAGAGCTTACAATATATTAGGGTGTAAGTAAGGATACAAAATAAGGAAGAGTTTATAATCTATTAGGGTATAGGAGAGCATACAATAGATCAACTGCACAACCAGCCTGCCCATACATGAATCAAAATTTGGACGGTTTAAAAGTGAGGATACAGAAATTGAAATTATCAGGTGTTCAGGTAGGATAAAGAATATGGAAAAGCTTACAATCTAATAGTAAATCAGAGAAGATACAGAAAGAGCTCTAAATGGTATAATAGATGATACAGAAGGTGGAATAGCTTATAACCTACAACGATATAAGAGATGATTCAGAAGAAAAAAAAAGTACTGTCTATTAAGGTAAAAGAAGGAACACAAATAGAAGAGCTTACAATCTATTAGGATATAAGAGAAGATGCAGAAGGTAGAAAAGGTTATAACCTATTAGGGTATAAGAGAGAATACTAAGGATTAAACATTTATATTTTATTAGGGTATAAAAAAAGATCAAGATAGTAGAAGAGCTTACAATCTATTAGGGTGTAACAGAGGATACAGAAGAAGGAAAAGTTTACAGTATAATAGGATATAAGGGAGAATACAGGATAGTTTACAATCTATGTGTGGGGAATAGGGCCAGAGAGAAGGGGGCAGTGCAGCCAGAGCTGCTTTTTTGTTTTGAACCTCTGCTTGGGGATGACTTTTTAAATTCTGCCTTAAAGCGGAGTTCCACACAAAAATGGAACTTCCGCTTTTCGGAACCCTCCCCCCCCTCCAGTGTCACATTTGGCACCTTTCAGGGGGGAGGGGGGTGCAGATACCTGTCTAAGACAGGTAATTGCACCCACTTCCGGCATAGACTCCCATGGGAGTCTATGCCTCTTCCCGTCCCCACCGCGCTGTCTGCTGGGAACACACAGCTCCCAGGAGAGAGCGGGGACCATTGGGACACGCAGCGCGACTCGCGCATGCGCAGTAGGGAACCGGGAAGTAAAGCCGCAATGCTTCACTTCCTGATTCCCTCACCTAGGATGGCGGCGGCAGCTGCCAAGAACCGAGCGGGTTCTCGGCGTCCCCTGCCGACATCGCTGGACCCCGGGACAGGTAAGTGGCCATGTATTAAAAGTCAGCAGCTGCAGTATTTGTAGCTGCTGGCTTTTAATATTTTTTTTTTTTTTTGGCGGTGTGGGTGAACCCCCGCTTTAAGTTAATCTTTAATATTATTGGAATATGTGAACATGTGAGTGCAAGGAAGTTGGTCCAGGAAGAGGACCCAAAGGTGTTAACTTTCCTTTGGGCACTGTTTAGCCCTAAAGGAGAAGTAGGGCCAAAGCCCTTTTGGCCTTACTTCTCCTGGGGATTGCAGGAGTGCACTTTGTTCTGCACTCCTGTGACCCGTATTCAAGCAAACAGTGTCACTCACTGACCTGTACATCAACCTGTACATCATCTGATATCCACATATCTTTAAGACATCAACCTCAAAAATGTATATAAACTCCTGACACCCTCACATTAATAATGTCAAAGGCAATGGCACATGTAGCATAATACCGAATACTGCTAATAAAAGTAGTTTCTGTACAGAAAACATGGAAAATGAATGTGTTAGAAATATTACAATTGAAAGAACAAATATTGCTCATCATACTTTTATCTACAATATATACAATACAGGTATATATTATATAATAATATACAAAACAATCACTCTGCTGAAGTCCTGTCCATTGACACAACACATCAGATGTGGTTCTGCTCCATATCTGACGTCATCATGCACTATCAGATGCGTTTGGATGGAGGTGTTTGCCATAGCGGCATTTTCTCATTGAAGCCCATGATATTGATTATGCTTGTGAGTATGCATATTCAGCATTTTGTGCAATGAATCCGAGTGGAGAACATTTAGATCGAGTTTGTTCTTTTCTTTATCTGCCTAAACTAGAGGAAAATGTGTTTTCCTTCTACATCTGTTGAGGTAGTCAGAGGATAGCTTTAGAGTGGATTATTCAGATTGACCAGTGTATGAGGTTCCTTTATTTAAGTGCATGTAAACGCCTATAATTTAGAGGCCCTAACCTCGGTGAGCATATAGATTCCCCATAAGTGTGATGGCAGGGGCTTGTTCTTAACACTATATTTGGAGCATGGAGACTTGAGCGAGGACTACATTCTATTTGTCATAGTGTTTAGATGATTTTGTATGGTAATTGATGCACTTTCTGATGAAGATTTGCATGAGCAATTTTGAGATATAGTTTGCATTTTCTCACATTTTAGTTTGTGTTTCTTTTAGAGCATGGTACTCATTATTTTGTTATATTTTTTCATATATTATTGCTTATGAGTGCTGCATCTATAAATATAGTTTATGTTTAATACACTTACCAAGATCCATGCTTTTTGATGCTTTTAGGTAACTTGCATCGGGTTGTTGGGAAGATTCTGCCGCTGGGCTGTAAATATAGCAAGTGGCATTTTTAGCAGAATGCATACTACCCTCAAGTTACATTATTGACAACATGCCCCTAAAAATCTATAATCATTAATTTTCACATTTTTAATAGAAAAATAACATACCTTCAGCAAACATACTCTGTATGATGGTCACCATTTACTACTAAAAATGAAACGGATGTCCTGTTCAGTAACGTACCAAGTACTAGCTGGCATTATATGGGCAACATTTTGTTGATACCTGGCCATCACACTCATATAAGCTTTCTGGAATTTTCATTCCAAAATATCTCTTTAAAAAGTAAAAGCAAACTATGAGTGAAGTCCAGTGAGGTGCATGACACCACCTCGACTTATCTCTATTTATTGACAGGTATATAGAACTCTCTGAAGACAGCTATTGCTGTAGTTCCGGGAGCCCACTAATTCTGTGTCTACTGTCATGTTTGTGGTGTGTCAATAGTGTACCTAATTGTGCCTGCCTACTTGTTCTTGATGTATCAGTACCGTACTGATGGTTTCTCCAAGGACATGTTTCAGGTGTGTCAGTACTGTACTGATTGTGTCTTTGCAGAGGTTTATGCAGACTTAATTCTCATTGCAACTGTGTTAATTTGATTTGACTTCAGCTTCTGAGTGTATCATCACGAATTTGCCAATGTTATATTATTGTAAGACTTTGTAAAATAGTTTTAATGGACATTTTTTTGCACACCCCCCCCCCCCCCCAAGAAAATGGTATGTGGCAATATAGCGGTACCATGCCAACACTGTGGGTGTGGTCAGATTGTATCAACAGTGGAAGGAGCTTAAAGGGCCATATGCTTTAATGACTGTGCCACAAGCAAGTATGTAGCACCTCGGAACTCTCATTTTAATAAAATAAAACTGTTCTATTGCATATCTTTTACTACACACAGCTAACTTTAATGTGATATTAAAGTCTTTTTTTTTCTTCAAAATAATACACATTATACTTACCTGCTCTGTGCGCTGGTTTTGTATAGAGCAGCTTGGATCCTCCTCTTCTTGGGTCCCTCATCGGCACTCCTGGCCCCTCCTTCTTTCTGGGTGCCCCCACAACAAGCAGATTGTTATGGAGGCACACAAGCAGGCACACTCTTGAGCTGCGGCTCTGTGTGTCCATTCAAACACATAGCCATGGCTCGACTCCACTCCCTCCCTCTTCTAATTGGCTCACTGGCTGTGATTGACAGCAGTGTGAGCCAATCAGGAGTGTGAGTCCCCAGACAGCCAAGGCTCTTGTGGCCATCACTGGATCAAGAGGGGGCTCAGGTAAGAATTAGTTTGGGCTGGAGGGGCTGTTGCACACATTAAGGTTTATTACCTTCATGCATGGAATGCAACCTTGTGCCTTTACAACCACTTTAACAAAGAATGTGCCAAACTTAGAATGCAGTAGCCAAGAGTAAGAAATGTAAAACACAGTGAGGGAAATTTATCAAAACTGGTGCAGTCAAAATCTAAAACAGCTGCACATGGAAACCCATCAGCTTCTATCTTCAGCTTGTTCAGCTTTAAAAATGAAATCTATGAGCTGATTGGTTGCCATGCACAGCTGTTCAAAATTCTGTCTGCTCTAGTTTTGATAAATTTCTCTAAGGGCTCATTCAGACAGGCGCTGAGACAGGTCCTGTATGCTGAGCCACTTTTTGCTGCATCTGCACCCACCAGAGAGCGTAACCTATAGAAGTGGGTTCACAGCTCTGAATGCGTTACTGTGCATTTGAATACATGCATTCCTTCCTGTCTGCATGTCAAATTTTGACATTCGACTATATCCATGCAGCTTCTGTGTCCCAATTGACTTTGACTGGACTGCCTGCACAGGGATGCACAGGACACCATGCATCCCCACGCAGTACACGCCCATCACACTGGGCATGGACGCATATGTTCCATGTGAATGAGGCCTAATTGTCATCATGTCCGAATAGCACAAAAGAGGAGATGTCGGGTAATTAAAAGAGAAGCATGGGAGTTTTATTTATGAATCATATTTACATAGGTAGATGCTGCATCTGTCCGCCACCGGCTCTAAGGCTGAGAACCAAGTAATGAAACAGCCAATCACTCAGTTCTCAGTGCTCCCTGAGCAGGGGGCTGGTAACTGTCAGTTTCTGGCTCTCTGCAACCAGCTCTCTGAATCCAGGTCCTTTATCAACCCCACTTTTCAGGTCCAGGGCCTCCTCTACACCCCCCAAGTCTAAGGCCTCTGGTGTATTCCCCTCCTAGTCCAGGGCCTAATGTGCACCCCCCACTCTAGCACCTCCTCTGCATCCCCCAAGTCCAGGGTCTCCTCTGCATCCCCCACCAGGTCAGGGCCTCCTCTGCACTCCCCCATCAACCCAGGGCCTCTACTGCACCCCCCGTCCAGGGCCTCCTCTGCACTACCCAAGCCCAGGGCCTCCTCCACACCCCCCCCCCAGTCCAGGGCCTCCTCTGCACCCCACCGTCCAGTCCAGGGCCTTCTTTGAAGCATCCCCTTCTCTGGGATGCCTCATGCGGAAAATTCATAGGCTGGGCGCTGGGCAGGACTAGGAGGGAGACCTGCCTGTCCATTACACTTGATCGGGCAGCAGTGAAACCCTGAGAGTAGCAGTTTCCAGTGCAGGTGGGGGCGGAACCCCTGGCAGCGCCCCCCCTAAATGTGTCACCACTGGTGCCCCCCCAGTTTCAACTCTGGTATGGTGTACACGCCACTGAGAATTCATCTACAAAACTGTAGCAGTTTGTACATTCTTCATACAATCAATGCCAATAGGTAATTGGTATACATTAGAAATAAAAGCAACACTCCCTTGCATGTTTGTGCATATGAGCCCTAACACATCTAAAGTGAAAAGACTACTTTCACTGTTCCAGTTCTAAAAGGGTTTCTTACTTTCTTTCTGAATAACAGTATCTCCTTTTCTACTGTGATTGGATCACTATTAGGGACCCACACAGGCTTCTAATGTTCCAAATTAAGCTGTTTAATATAATTGCATTCATACAGAACTCAGACAAGATGACACTGACCCATCTACGTGCCTTGAAACAATTTTAACAAAATTGTTATACCGTGTCAGGCATTCCTCCAGTCATGTAGTGTAGTTAGGAACATCAATTAAGCTCACAAGAGGATGTCAAGAAAAAAATGCATTTTTATATTTCCAAAGAGATGTATTGTATACATCAGACAGGATGCCTTCATTTGAATGTCATGGTTCAGATACGGGTAATTTATCATATATGTATCATACATTGTCAAAATTAGGGTCTGTTTTGTTACAAGATTGTTTTGGGTAATTGTACATCATTTTTCAGTACAATGATCTGCAGGTTTGCAAACGCTAGTCAAATGATAAGTCGGTATTTCCACAAACAACTTAGTAATTCCACAGCTATTACAATTATGCACACATGTAGTAACCTATATCAGACAGATTTCAGCTTTAATCTGTGTAGAGCAGTAAGAATAAGTGCCTGTTCCTACCGGTGTAAACAGTAATGCATGGCAAAATGTGTATTTTTATCCACTGTGATGTTGTGGGGGTTTCACTCAAGTGTAGTGCTTTATCAATTTCAGACCAAAGTGGGAGTAAACTCCCATGCATGAATTTTACCTACAGGTAAGCCTATAATAAAGCTTACCTATAGGTACTATAAATATCTCCTAAACATGCACCGTTTAGGATATATTTACGGTGGATGCAGCTGGTGAAGTCAACAACACATGCACTCTCAAGAAACAGCATACCTGTCCCATTCTTTCAGAGTCCTGTGCCATAAACGGCAGAGCCGTATGCATGCGCAGGAGTGACATCATCGCGGCTCTGGCCACTCACACAGCCTGAGTCCAGGAACCCGGAAGTAAGACTGGGTGAAGATGGAAGCACCTTCAGTGGTGACAGTGTGCCCTTGGAGGGCTTTGTTCTAAGGTAAGTTTCACATAATGTGCTAGTATGTGATGCATACTAGTACATTATGGGATTGCCTTGCAGGTTCAAAAAAAAGCCAGCAGTTTACTACCACTTTATGAAAACTTCAAAAATAACTCACAGGATTGCCTTTACAGGGGTTTTCAGTATCAAAACATACATTTCCAGCCTCCTTGCTATTCAGACTTTGTAGTGCCTCCCCTGTCTCCACGCAGACTTGCCACTTTGTCTCCGTTAGCTTCCTGGCAAACTAAATGTCCACCTGAGCAGCACAGGCTCCTGCTCTAAAGGCGACAGCTTGGTCAGATCTGACCACCTCTTTTGGAGTCCAGGGTAGATACTATTGTCTTTCTCCACACAGAGACTCTGCTCTTGCAGCATCTTGTCTCCAGGAGAAAGGAGCCCTGAATTGCAGATCCTTGATTAAAAAGGTTGTGCATACCTGCACCCCCAGGCTGCTGGCTTCCAATAAAATGTGGACATTATACGTTTCACACCAACCCCCCCCCCCCCCCCCAAGAATATTTGAAGCTTTTGGACTCTCAAAATCTGTGAGTTACCAATCCCAAAACCAGGTTTCTTCATTCAGAATAGACATTGTGGGGTCCCTCAACTTCCATCAGTGAGAACCCTGTGTGATATGAACGCATTGTTTGACCGTGGCAGGACACAGCATTGTCACACCACCCAGTCCCCCAATGCACGGTAACATATTAAACACAGTATGACACCGAAATGCACACTATAGTGAACCAGAACATGCAAATGTGAACCTAACAAAAAAAAGCAAGAATAACTCACGATACCATGTTGCCACAACCCACTGGTGTTAACGGGCTCATGTGAAGTTAAGCAGAACAATGAGCAATAGTTGTCATCAATACTGTGCATCAGAGCTGGGACAAGGGGGAGCAGTGTTTTGATGTGGGAGGTAGGGACAAGCCACCCCAACAACAATGCCCCTATCCTCCCCTCCCAAATATCTCTTCTGCTAGTTACTGCCTATCACTATAAACTCTTGGCACTGTTAGCCTCATATATGGCCACAGTGCAATATGTGTGCTCCTTTGAAAACGCTGCTTCCATTCCAGTACAGCACGCTAAGTATGCTGCTATTGGCCCCTTCCCTTATCATGCCCTCACTTTGCCCCATCTCAGGCTTCCCAGCTTTGGAAAGTTCCCAGATATGCTCATCCCATGCATGCCCTGCCTTTCATTTTACCTATGCTGATCCAGCACTATTCACAATAACTGACAGAGGCAAAGAACACACAGCAAAAAAGACCTAGAACATTACTCCACACTTCTGGGTCCACATCAGACCTGATCTGCAGGCCCAGAGCTGTACATCAATGCTGAGACAAGTGTGGTGGCAGCTGGGAGCGGGATCTCAGTTGCAGAAGACTAACTGGTGTTTACATTGTCACATTGGAGGGGGGAGGTTAGAGTGCAGTTTGGCATCTTCACCTTGGCATAATTTTATGTTATCAGAGAACTGTAATCAGTACCTTTACACATATAATATACAAAACAGATCGTTTTATAAATTCCCATGGTATAGCACATGTCTGTATACATCATAGAAACATCAGTTTTGTAATACAGTATCTATAACTGTCCCTGAAGGTTGAATTCTACCAACATGTTTATACATCATATTTTGTTCTAATGTACAGCCATACTCTTTAGCATAATACATCTTGCAGTAATGCTTAGACTGCTTCTTGTATCCTCAGGGTCTACTCACATAGCATCCATACAGTGTGCATTCTGATTTCTACATTTAGCTGAAAAGATAACTTCACTGGCAAAATATATCTCCAATGCAATTTAAGAAAAAAAAAAAAAAAAAAGATAATTATGCCCACTGCTTTTGGAGTTCTCATGACCCCAAAAAAATGTTTTGGGTGTATATATCCTAAACAAATAGGATATGGATGAGCAGGTCTTCATCAGAAAAAAAGTCTTACATTTAAGATCTCTCATCATGTTTTTTCTTCCTAGGTTTCAAGTGTTGGTTATGATGATACATGGATCTCACAGTGTACCTGCATTCTGCAAAAATCTTTTAAAATGACCTCAAGCACTGCAAGTAGACACCATCTGCTCTCTGTAAAACTGAGTACAAACAGTCTTTTGTTGTACTCCAGGGAGCCCCTGCAGTCTTCATCTTCCCGAAGACATCCAATCAGGACGAAACTCACTGAGGCCTGGTTTCCTTGTCCGGAGTAGCAGTGGCCATCTTCTTCTCCATAGATATGTTGTATACACCTGGTGCTGGTCCTTGTAGGCACTAATACAAGTGAGCACAATGTTTATGTAAAGCCTTTTAAATAAAATTAAGTGGTTTTACGCAATGAAAGTCTCTCTCTAGAATTGTTTTCCCTTAGTGGCAGTGCATAAGTAAAGGAAAATTTGGCTTCCTGACATCAGGTGCTGTGCGAACGGTGTACAATTACGTGGAAACTATACTACAAGCGCAGTGTGACCTACCTAGTAATAGTGGGTCAAAACATTGTGGTGAGTGTTTGTCCAAGGGGGAACATCTGAGGCATTTTGGGGATTGAATGGAGCACTCGTTACTTTTCTTCACAGGAGCACAAGCACTTTTCTACTTAAACATGATCGTGATAAAATAGTGGTTTAACCACGTGTAGCACGATTATAAAGGGACTCATTGGACGTTCTATTGTTCACACTTTTCTTGTTTTCATATTAAGGGCTGTGCAATATGAGTTAAGTGTATGGTATGGTATAATTCATCTCAGTGAGACTATTTAATACAGCAGCATGGTCTTATTTATGGTATCACTGTCAGTTGAATGTGTTAGGTTAGCACATTAGGAAAGCTCAGCAGTTGTGGATTTTATTGTGTTTTTTATTTTTTTCTCACATTCTGTTGGTGCAGAGTAACACATTATTATAATGAAGACACATGAAAACCACTGCAAAATGTTATCTAAACTTGTGGCAAAATGCTAGCGACCCACCGCTACTGTCAGCTCTAGCTACCTATACACGTCTGCTGCTACTCATAATTAATCTGCTATCACTTGCCATAGATTTGCTGATTTTGTGCTAGGACACAAAGTCAAGTGGTGGCCAGTCCCACACATGGCCACAATCCACTTTAAGTCCTGCTTAAGGGCCCGTACACACAATACAAAAATTGGATGGAAAAATTTGTACGACAAGCTGTCTGCTGATTTTTGGCTCATTAGTACGGTGCTTTCGACAGCCGATTTTGTTTTTTTAGTCAGGCAGAAGCTGGATGTGCAGACTATAACATTTTTGTTGGATGTGATCTCAACGTCCGATTTTCGTATGAAAAAAATCGTAAGAGCAAGACTATGCATGCTAAGAAACTAAAGAATACATACAAAGCTATTAAACACATTATGTCACTTCTGACGTTGTATTCTGTTGAACAAAATTTTAGGTATTGTAAGTAACCTCTTCACTTTCGACATGAGACAAGCATGCCACAAAAAATGGACGTTCGCTCATCCAAAAATCTAAGCGTGTGTACGAGGCTTTAGACTCTAGATGGATTAATGGATTTTATCTACATACACATTTCCTTTAACAGAGAGGACACCAACAACAAATTATTTTGGCTAATTCAGCCCCCATGGTTTTAAAAACTGATAAAAATTGTTAAAAAGGTTAATATGTAGAGATCTAAACAGCTATAACTTTATCAGCTTTAGAAACTTAGTTGTTCAGAGCACATAGCACAAAGTAAAAGAAAGTTGGATGCATTTAGTACTGAAAATCTTCTACTGCTCTTACATGAGAGTAAAATCAAATACATGAACTGGGAAAATGTATTTCAGTAAGCATGTCTGGGGGTAGCAATTGCTGATATCCCTTGGCAAATGTTAGTTGCCTGGCTATCGTGATGATCCACTAGAGTCAGTACTTTCTGTGTTACTGACCTGAAACAAGCATGCAGATGAGAATTTGCAGGGAAAACACTCAACTGTCCATATGTGTTAATCTCTTTGATCAGCTATATGAGCAAAACATCATCCCTTGTTTAAAAAAACACTGCAAAATATAATTTTTATTTATTTATTATGGGTACTTACATCTGCCCGTCATCAATTTACTCAGTGCTTTACATATGTATTGTACATTCACATCAGTCCCTGCCCTCAAGGAGCTTACAGTCTAAGGTCCTTAATTCACATTCATACATACACATATTAGGGCCAATTTAGATAGGAGCCAATTAACCTACCAGCATGTCATTGGAGTATCGGAGGAAACCAGAGTACCTGGAGGAAACCCATGTAGGCACAGGGAGAACAGGCAAACTCCAGGCAGGTAGTGCTGTGGTTGGGATTTAAACCAATGACCCTAGCGCAGGCATGTCCAAAGTCCGGCCCGTGGGCCATTTGCGGCCCGCGGCCCGGTTTGATGTGGCCCCCACTTGGAATTTACATATGCATCCATCTGTGGCCCCCCAAGCTCGAGCGTGTTATGTTTTTTTTGCTGTGAATATATCTTCTTTAGCTGAACAAATCCCCGAGCGCCACGCTAATTGTTGATGAGCCGGGGGTGTGTGGCTGGGCGTGTTCAGAAGTCAATGTGCCCGAGCAGCTATGAAACTGACAGCGTGCAGAGCCAATCACAAGCACTGTAACTATTTCCGATCTCTGCATCTGCAGTCCTCAGATCGAGGAAATGTCACAGTGCCTGTGATTGGCGGTGGCGCTGCACGCTGTCAGCTTTCTTCCTTGCAGGCTCGGGCACTTCGACTTTTAACAATGAGCGCGGCGCTCGGGGATTTGTTAGGCTAAAGAAGATAGAAAAAAACATACATAACATGCTTGAGCTTGGGGGCCACAGATGGATATACTTGGGGGCCACAGATGGATATACTTGGGGGGCACAGATAGATATACTTGGGGGGGGCACAGATGGATATATTTGGGGGGGGCACAGATGGATATACTTGGGGGGCACAGATGGATATACTTGGGGGGGGCACAGATGGATATACTTGGGGGGGCACAGATGGATATACTTGGGGGGGGCACAGATGGATATACTTGGTGGGGCACAGATGGATATACTTGGTGGGGCACAGATGGATATACTTGGGGGGGGGGCGCAGATGGATATACTTGGGGGGGCGCAGATGGATATATATGTAAATTCCAAGTGGGGGCCACATCAAACCGGAACACGGTTCCTTTCAGTCAGTGAGAGGCACTGGTGAATTAGGCTGGCTAAAGAAAAGATTATTATTTAAAAAAAATAATAAACACTCAAGCTCATCCTTACCCTGAGAGGTGCTTGGGGATTGGTCAGAGGCTAAAGAAGAGATATATATATTAGAGGTCGACCGATATATCGGCCGATATTTGGCGTTTTTTACTTAATCGGCATCGGCCGATTGTGCTGATAAAAAAGGCCGATTATAACTTCAGCCGTGACTTGCAAATGACTTCTGTAATAGAAGTTAATGCAAGTTTCCTTAAGTTATCTGTGGAGAGGATTCTCTCCTCCTCTGGGCAGCCTGCCAAGTCTGATAAGAAGATACATTTGTATCTTTCAGGTTCTTTTTATCAATAGACTGAACTCCATGTGTAGAAGCTCTCAGTTTAACCATTTAAAGACTAAATCTTTTCTGACACTTGTTGCTTACAAGTAAAAATCCTGTATTTTCTGCTAGAAAATCACTTAGAACCCCCAAACATTATATATATTTTTTTAGCAGAGACCCTAGGGAATAAAATGGTGATTGTTGCAATATTTTATGTCACACGGTATTTGCGCAGCGGTCTTTCAAACGCAATTTAAAAAAAAAAATACAGTAATGAATTAAAAAAAAAAACCTAAGCAGTAAAGTTAGCCCATTTTTTTTCGTCCAAAAGTTTTGATTACCTGTTTTTGTGTATTTATTATTTAAGATATTTTTTTTTTTTTGTTTTTGTTTTTTTTCTAAATTATACATACAAGTGAACTGATTGAAGGTTTGTTTTGTTTAATGTTTAAATGAAAAAAAATTTCTGTATTACTTAAGGCTGCTTTCACACTGGAGCAGGCATGCGTTGATGGTAAAACGCTGCTAGTTTTAGCAGCGCTTTACCGTCATTTTAGAGGCGCTATTCGGCTGCTAGCGGGGTGCTTATAACCCAGCTAGTGGCCGAGGAAGGGGTCAAATGCGCCCCTGAAGCGCCGCTGCCAAAACGCTTTGCAGGCGCTTCGGCAGCGGTGCGCATTCTTTTTAATGGGCAGGAGTGGTGGAGCAGTGGTATACACCGCTCCAAAGATGCCGTTTGCAGGACTTTTTTTTACATCCTGCCAGCGCATCGCCTCAGTGTGAAAGCACTCGGGATATCACACTGAGACTGCAGGGGAGCCGTTTTACAGGCACTTTACAGGCGCTATTTTTAGCCCAAAAGTGCCTGAAAAACGCCCCAGTGTGAAAGGGGTCTAACTGTTAGATTTTATGAGATGAAGGGAAAAAAGAAAGGAAAAAAAAAAAATCGGCCAAATATATCGGCCCAAAAAAATCGGCATCACATATCGGCCATCGGCCACCGCGATTTCTAAATATCGGCCATCGGCCAGAGAAAAACCCATATCGGTCGACCTCTAATATATATATAATTTTTTTTTTAAACCTGACACGCCTGAGCTCATTGTTACCCTGAGAAAAGAAGATATATATATTATATATCATCATATATTGTCATCATGTTACGACATGAATAGCATTCCATTTGCAATAAACTTTGCATAAAATATTTCATTTGCATTTAATTTTAAAAGTCAGGCAAAATGGTCGGCCCTCGCGCATGTTCACTTCATGAAATCTGGCCCTCTTTGAAAAAAGTTTGGACACCCCTGCCCTAGCGCTAATAGGCAGAAGTGCTACCCACTTATCAGCAAGAGAGTAATACAGTTTTCACCCAGCCAGTAATGTAGCAATGCATGCATGCAGGTTATTGTTTCATACCACTGTGTTTTGCTAATGAAGAAAAAAAATGAAAAACTTTCAAAAAATAATAAAGATGTGCAGTGTGCAAATCTCCTATTATTAAAACACTTACCTAAACTTAGAGTAATCCAGATAAGGCACATCTTTGTCAAAATTTTCCTCATCATTGTCTGAATCTGCGAAAAGTAAAAAAATAATACAATTTTACTGATCTGCAAGGTTTAAGAACTTTATGCCTCACTAAGCAGATCATTTGGCACTCACCGATCTAGCACAGTTTTGGAAATGAAAACCAAATAAAAGATATAAAAAATGGAGATGACAGTTGTTGCATCTGAGACCAGGACAATGGCCAAAGCAATATTCTAAAAGCACAATTATTATATTACCATACCTTTTATGGCGAGGGGCTACTTGCCAACTGAGGCTGTAATTACTATAGCAAGGCTCATTTTGAAAAAGTCAATACCTAGGCCAGTAGAGGAAAGGATAGAGGGGCAAAAACTACGAACTGATTTTTTTTTTCCTGAACATTTGTGGCTAAATTCAGCAAATGGACTTACATGGAAGTGCATGAGACTTAGCCATAAATGTGTCATTTTTTTTTCAATCAACCAGCAGATTTAACAAAAAAAAAAAAAAAAAAAAAAGACCCAATTTCCCCATCCACACAATTGAGGTGGATGGGGAATCAGTCCCTCTGAGCCTTTTGTGTTCTGACATCAGGGAGACTTCCCTGCCATCAGAATACACTATAGCTGGCTGCGCTCATCATGCGGACATTTTCCAACAGGCTAGTTGTACAGAATTTGATCAGCAGATTGACTTCTGTACAACCAGCCTGCCCATACATTGATGGAAATTCGGCCGATACCTGATGAACTAGCCAAATTTCAATCAATGTATGGCCTGCTTTTATAGAAGATAAAAACATGAAATAACCCCCTTTTTTCTCTTGTTTGTTGGTCTGTTCAGTCAAAAAGTAACAATGGATCTAAAAAAGCATTAGTTTTCACAAATACAATCACATGACAAAAGGTGTGGAGCTTGTAAAAAAGGGCATCATCATTTGAATATGCCTATAAGTAAATAATAAAAAAAGATGTAAATGCTCAGGGACATTCTAAAAAGTATTAAAACAAAAATAGTCCATAGCTTACTGCCTTTATTTCATTCAAGCACACTGTAATCAACTGCTGATATTTCTGGTATATATCTTCAGTCACAAAACATACAATATTTAAAGCCCAATCACAGCCAATGTTTTTCTTTTCTTTTTTCTTTTTTTTTGTGGGCCAGAGTAAATAGGAGTTGATACCTCTTCACCCTCTTCCAGTCCAGGCCATTTTTCAGCTCTCAGCACTGTCACACTTTGAATGACAATTACTCCCGCATGCAAGAATGTACTTAAATGAAATGTGTAACTTTTTTTTTAAATTGTAAACAGATAGAGCTTTCTTTTAGTGGTATTTAACCACTTGCTGATCAGGTCTTTTCTGGAACTTTTGTTTACAAGTCGCCCGCCCACCATCAGATGACGGCAAGTGGGGCCGTGCGGCTCTCGTTCTGATAGGACATCATATGACGATCACGGCTACACCGTGTTGCTAGGACATGGCGCGACCCCGATCTCTGTAAACAGCCGATGATGCGGCTCTTTGATCAAGTGATCGGCTGTGTCCAATCACAGCCAGTCACATGTAAACACGGAAGTGCCGGTAATCGTCTCTCTTTGCCTCACACTGACAGGAGTGTGTGTGGCGAGGTGAGTCGATCATCAGCATCTCCTCGCAGGGGACAGCAAGACAGGTAATCAGGGCACTGATCATCAGTGCCCTGATTACAATAAAGCACCAGCAGTGCCATCAATCAGTGCCCACAAGTGCCATCAATCAGTGCCCACCAGTGATGTCAGTCAGTGCTGGCTTTCAGTGCCGCCTATCAGTGCTGCCCATCAATGCCCATCAACGTCACCCATCAGTGCCACCCATCAATGCCCATCAGTGCTGCCTATCCATGCCCACCAGTGCCACTTATCAGTGCCACCTATCAGTGCTCATCAGTGCCCATATGTGTGGCATATTAGTGCCTCCTTATCAGTGTCACCTGATCAGTGCCACCTCATCAGTGCAGCCTCATCAGCGCACATCAGGGAAGGAGAAAAATTACTTATTTACAAAATTTACAGAAACTAAGAAAACCTTTTTTTTTTCAAAATATTAGTTACAAAAAAAAAAAAAAAAAAAAACAGCAGTGATTAAATACCACCAAAGGAAAAAAAAACTATTTGTGTGAAAAAAAATGATAAAAATGTCATATGGGCACAGTGTAGCATGACTGCGCAATTGTCATCCAAAGTGTGAAAACGCTGAAAGCTGAAAAATGGCCTGGGCAGGAAGGGGGTGAATGTGCCCTGTATTGAGATTATGGCAGAGACCATAGAGACTAAAATGGCAATTGTGGTAATATTTTATGTCACACTGTATTTGCACAGTGGTCTTTCAAACACAATTTTTTTGAAAAAAAAACACTTTAATAAATAAATAAAAAATACTAAAGTTAGCCTAATTTGTTTGTATAACGTGAAAGATGATGCTATGCTGAGTAAATAGATACCTTAAATGTCATGCTCACGGAATGGCGACAAACCTGGTTACCTGTTTATAGTTAGAGGTGGTCTGCTAGAATTATTGCTCTCACTCTAATGATCATGGCGATACCTCACATGTGTGGTTTGAACACCGTTTACACATGTGGGCACGACTTACGTATGTGTTCGCTTCCGCGAGAGCGGAAAGATCAAGCACTTTCATTTTTTTTTTTTTTTTAATTATTTTACTTTTTATTTTTACGCTGTCCTTTTATTCCTATTACAAGGAATGTAAACTTCCCTTGTAATAGAAATAAGCATGACAGGTCATCTTTATTGAGAGATCTGTAGTAAAAAAGACACCAAATCTTTAATTTACCCATAAAATAAAAAATCTCTTTAAGCTAGAGGTCAGGAAGTGACGTCAGACGTTGTTCCGGTCCTCCAAGGACATAGAGCAGAGTGGGGTTGAATTAAAATCACGCAGTCATGCAAGACTATACCCAAACAAAATTTGTATCATTTTATTCACACAATTAGAGCATTCTTTATGTGGTATTTGATCACCACTGTGTTTTTAATGTTTTGCTAAACAAACAAAAAAAGACTAAACATTTTGAAAAAAAAAAAAAAAAAAGTGTTTTTCTTCGGTTCTTCTAATAAAATTTTGCAAATAAGAAATTGATCTTCATAAATTTAGGCCAAAACTTCTGCTACATTTCTTCGGTGAAAATAACCCAAATCGGTGTATATTATTTAGTCCGTAGGAAAGTTATAGAGCCCACAAACTTTGGTATACTGTATATCTGAAAATTGATCAATCCTGATGTGCTGAGATCCTAAAATGCCAGGACAGTACAACCCCCCCCCCTCAAATTACCCTTTTTTGGAAAGTAGACAGTCCAAGGTATTCAGTAGACATTGCAGGCTTTTTGAAGATGTCAATTTTTGTGAAAATATATTTTTGGGGAAAATAAAAAATAATATCTTTAACATACTGTCACCAGTGCCGTACAGCATCATCAAATTACTGGTGTGGCAGTGATCAGGGACACTGACTGGTAACAGTATGAACAAAAACTAAAAAATTATAACTACATTTTTTTTTAACACACTGTGACCTGAGCAACATAATGTTACCATAGTAACAATGCACTTATCTGGGGAAGTGATCAGGATTTTTTATTTATGTATTTATTTTTTGCACATTATGATTGCTTATAGCAGTATATTATAAGCAAGCATTTTACTGAATGAAACTGATTCAATCAGTTTGGTTTGTGATTAGTCAAAACTAATCACATGGTACAGATGGGCTGTTTAAATTGCAATTTAAAAAGCCGCAGATGTGAGAAATTAACCTTTAACGTCATTTTAACCTGTGTGTGTCCCCTTGTGTGTGTACCAAGACCAAACATTTCAGGGCAATTTGGATGATTTCTGTTATCATTATGATATCATTAATTATCATTATGATTTAAAAAAGGAGCCAAACAGCTACAGCATGTGATAATAAATGGCTTCATATGATCACTATACTTAAATAAAATATGGTTTCAAAGAAAGAAAATGAAGATGCTAGAATGGTCCAGCCAATCACTTGACTTGAATCCAATAGAAAATCTATAGAAAGTACTAAAGATCAGAGTTCATAGAAGAGGCCCATGGAACCTTCAAGATTTGAAGTCTGTTTGTGTGGAAGAATGGGCTAAAATCACACCTGAGCAATGAATGTGCCTTGTTTCTCCATATAGGAGGTGTCTTGAAGCTGTCATTACCAACAAAGGATTTTGTACAAAGTATTAAATACATTTCCGTTAGCATGTTCAATACTTTCTCCCTGTGTCATTCCATTTTATTACACATAACTTCATTTCTGAACTGATTTGTTTTTGGTTTCTTTGTATGTATGGACTGCATGGGTTGTTACCGACATTTGGTGAACATTTCATGTCAATAGCACCTTTAGAAATATGTTCATCTAGAAAAATAGGGATGTGTGCAATACTTATTTTACCCACTGTTATATATACCTGTATATGCTAAAGAATTTGTCCTGGTCTACATTGGAATGTTGCTGTGCCATTTCACCCCCCATAGAAGTACCCATAGTAAAATAGTTGTGTGCTAGAATTATTTCAATTAGCCGTGTAACATCATCAGCAATATTTGTGGTTTGTTGAAGATAAAAGTCTATGACATGCAGCAATTACATCCTTTTTAGGGATGTGGCTCTACAAAGATTGTACATCCATAGTCCTCAGAAGTGTATCTGGTGGTAATTGCTGTATATTGTGAAGCTTGTTCAGGAAATCAGTTGCATCTTGCAGGAAACTAGCAGTATTTGTAATGGCTTTAGAACATTTTCTACAAGGCTTGACATTTGTTCAGTGAGTATATTCAAACCTGTTATGGTGGGTCTGCTTGGATTTCCTGGCTTGAGGATCTTGGGGAGCACATAATAGCTCCTAAATTCTGCATTATCTGGAATGTTGTTAAAGTGGATGTAAACCTAATTCATGAAATTTGACCTAAGCACATACAGTATATCTGATCTCTCTCCAAAGCCCTAAGGCTGGTGTCTTTCTGCTGTTCCATTCTTCTGTTATCACCATAACTTCTGACAAATTCTCAGACAACCAAGATAAAACCAGCCTGAAATTTGTGTTGGGGATGGTGCATAGAAATTGATTAGCAGATAGCTGATCTATTGACAGCACAGCTCTGCACATTCCTTCCTTCCTCTGACTATGTAAAGTGGGGGGGGGGGGGGGTGCCTTTCATTTAATCAGCTGTCACAAAGTGTATGCTCAGACTCCACACCCAGTGCTGAACAGGTAAAAAAATTCTAACACAGTGTTCACTTTCTAAAGAATATAGCAAGCTGAAGACAGCAGATATACATGTAAAGTGTATGTAGGGAGATTTGTTTAATCTCCGTGTATCATCTGAGGCACTGGGTATAGGAGAGAGTTTACATTTACTTTACGTTCTAAATGTAGGTGGGTTGGTGGTGTTTTATTGAGACCTTTTAGCTACTTCCCGACTGGCGCCTGTACATATACGGCGGCAGGATGGCTCTCCTGCGCCAATCACCATATATGTACGGCGGCTCCTTTAAGAGCCATAGCAGCCGCTGCCTGCTGGGGGACTCAATGCGCTCGGTTGGCGGGTGTGATCGCCATGTGAGCATGTGTGGTCTTACTCTTCTGATTTTTTTGGGGACAGATACTATGCTGATTAAAAGGAAAATCGTACCATCTGTTACTATATAAGTGGTCACTGCTATCTGTATTGTCAGCATGTGTTTTCATTAGTGGAAACAACTGAAACATTGTGACAAGCATTAAAAGCTTTCAACAGCACTGACAGCTAGAACACTAACCAGCATATAAAAAGGGGTGCATACAGAATATATGATTCAACATAATTATTGTAAAATTATTGGCAATCACAAGAGGAAAATTGAAATCCATCTTTCGATTAAAAAGTTTGATAAAGACACATCTGTGCAAGGAATCTGAGCTACAGGATTGCCTACTGTAAATGTAATTTACAGTTTAAATAGGGAGTTCTGAACTAACATTTCCTCTAAAAGTTGTATTCAGGATTTCTAAAACCCACTGGTGTGACATATGTTTCTTTTAATCTGGAGTACTTATCTTGTTCCCTTTCCTCCTTCAGCAGCATCTCCAAAAGCAAATATGGCACAGATGGGGTTTGGCTTTGTATTGTTGGGTCATATGGTGAATTCCTACTTTAAGAACATGCACAGGTCTCATGGAAAATGTCCATTTGAAATGGAGCTTTCCTGAAGCATGTAATTCGTCCGTAAGAAATAGCAAACAGAATTTAAAGTGCTTTCAGACACGGAATGTTCTGTTTGATTTATCCGGAGAACACTGTGATGCGTGTAAATTGAACACAATTTAAATCAGTAGGCTTGTCATTACAAGTAGCTCAGGAAAGATGATATGTCGAAGACTGAAAAGATAAGCTGATAAACCGTACACCAAAGCAAATTGTTAAATGCAGATTCAAAGGTACAAAAGCGGAATAACTTTCAGTTTTTCTACAACTTAACACACTGATCGATGCTTAAAGATGCTGAGATAGTCCTCGCCAAAGAAGAATTTAAAGGCATTAGAAATGCTGTGAGGTCAACATTTTTCTTGACTTCAGAAACAAAATAAACATTTTAACTATATTTTACTGTGATTAGTATTCAGTGAAATAGTTCAGGAATTGGACTGCATCCAATTACAGTGAAAATCTTGAACAGCGTGTTTAAATAGGGAAAAGAACATAAAAATGCCTGGTGGTCATTACTGACGATCTCTCTGTGGCCATTGCTTTCCAGTGTTGGTCTTTTTTAAAGTGGAACTCAATGAAAACAGCCAAAATACCTTGTTAAATCACACACGTGTTCAATGTTTTACCTGCCAAACAATTTGTAACTTTTGCAAGCCATTCCCATTATACACCTGGGCTTGTCAGGAAGATCACTTTTCTAATTCTTAGGCTACTTTCACACTGAGGCGCTTTACAGGCGCTACAGCGCTAAAAACAGCACCTGCATAGTGCCTGTAAAGAGCATCTCCTGTGTCTCCAGTGTGAAAGCCTGAGCGCTTTCACACTGGAGCGGTGCGCTTGCAGGACGGGAAAAAAAAGTCTTGCAAGCCGCATCTTTGCAGCGGTGTATACACCGCTCCTAAAGCGCCCCTTCCCATTGAAAACAATGCAGCGCTGCTGCCGGCGGTTTTAACCCTTTTTCAGCCGCTAGCGGGGGTTAAAACCGCCCTGCTGGTGGCCGAATATCGCCACTAAAACGGCGCTAAAAATAGTGCCACTTTACCGCCGACACCCGCCCCAGTGTGAAAGTAGCCTTAGTTTAGTTTCAATTGTATTTTTTAATGTTTGTAAAAATATACAAGGATCGTCAATATAAATGCACTCACTTAAATTTAACATTTAAGTATAACTAAAGGAAAACCCTTTTTTTCCCCTGTTTTGGACAGAGTGGAGAGGGATTATAACGCCTGTCAGTTTTTAGTGCTGTCTGTGCCCCCACTAGGTAGATCCACCCTCTCTATTTATTCTGTTTACCATTTTCATAAAAAAAATTAAAGTAAAGAAAATCACAAATTTTGTGTTGTCCTGAGAAAAGTAATCTTCCAATGGGGACACAAGTTCTGGTGACCTAGGAGTCCCCAACGTATTTCCTTAATTTGCATAGATTTCATCTCACTTCCTGTTTGACTATGGGACAGGAAATGGACTGAAATATCTGCAATGGGATAGAGATGGTGAAAAATATTTGACAGGGGTTATAATCCTCCCTTGCGCTATCAAAAAAAAATAAAAATGTTTTGACTATATTTCTACTTTAACCGCTTCAGCCGGAAGATTTTACCCCCTTCCTGACCAGAGCATTATTTGCGATTCAGCACTGTGTCGCTTCAACTGACAATTGCGCGGCTGCGCAATGTTACACCAAAACAAAATTAACGTCCTTTTTTTCCCACAAATAGAGCTTTCTTTTGGTGGTATTTGATCACCTCTGTGGTTTTATTTTTTGTGCTATAAACAAAAAAAGAGCGACAATTTTGAAATAAAACAATATTTTTTACTTTTTGCTATAATAAATATCCCCAAAAATATATAAAAAAACCCCACATTTTTTCCTTAGTTAGACCGATATTTATTCTTCTACAAATCGCAATAAGCATATATTGATTGGTTTGCGCAAAAGTTATAGCGTCTACAATATATGGGGTATATTTATGGCATTATTATTATTATTATATTTTTAATAGCAATGGCGGCGATCTGCGATTTTTATCATAACTGCAACATTATGGCGGACACATCGGACACTTTTGACACTATTTTGGGACCATTGTCATTTATACAGCGACCAGTGCTATAAAAATGCACTGATTACTGTGTAAATGACACTGGCAGGGAAGGGGTTAAACACTAGGGGGCGATCAAGGTGTTAAGTGTGTCCTAGGGAGTGATTCTAACTGTGGGGGGGATGGGCTACCACTGACATGACAGCAATCACTGCTCCCGATGACAGGAAGCAGTAGATCCCTGTCATGTCACTAGGCAGAACGGGGAAAAGCCTTGTTCTGCGGCTCCGTGACATGATCGCGGGACACCAGCGGACATCGATTCCGCGGGTCCACTAGCCCCACCAATTAAATGGGACGTACAGGTACGCCAATTTGCCCATCGCTGCCATTGTGCTGACGTAAATCGGCGTGCAGCGGTCGGCAAGTGGTTAAAGTGTTACCAAACCCAGCACTCTGCATTCACTATATCTGGTGTCCCACAGTACACAGAAAATGAAAATTCAATTATTTTAGTAAATATAAACGGCTAAATACCTTTTCTCATCAGCAGTATATAGCAATCTTGTGACTTCTATCAGTGTCTGGTTAAAGCTTGTAGGAGGAGTTTTCATTCTACTCTGAATTTCTTATGAGGCTGGGGGACCAGTAACCCTCTGTCTAGACAGTGCTGATTGGCCCTGTGCTGATCACATTCACCCTCCCAAGAAAAAAACTCTCTAGCAATACACACCAAACTGAGCATGTGCAGAATGCCTCCAAAGGCTCTGTTCTATCAGGAGATTAATTAGAGAGCGTGGAAGAAGGGGAAGATCAGGGGAGACAGGATCAAACAGCTGTTTTACACAATGCAGAAGAATAATGCCTTAGGTTCCACAGTGAGTATAAAAACATGGTTTACTGCATATACAGACTCATTTTACTTTTGTGTGTTTAGTAACACTTTAACAGAGATCTTGAGAATACATTACATACCATAGAAAATGATGAAAGTCTCAAAGTAGTGAAATAACATGTCACTAAGGAAAGTAACCCATAAATAAGCTAACAATCAATACTGTTCATGGTAGGATTGATACCTGCCTAGTTGTACACTGTGTGTATAAATAACAGGACTGGTTGTACAAAATCAGAATTTCTTTGGCTAGTAAAACAGTAAATGTATATGCATGTCAACTGTCTACTTGTTTGTCTGGAGTTCTAACTTGTATTAATTTAAACCTGAAATGCAAGAATTATCTTTTTTTTTTTACTTAGGGCCCTTTCACACTGGGGCGGGGTCAGCGGTAAAGCGCCGCTATTGTAAGCGGCGCTTTACCGTCGGTATTCGGACGCTAGCGGGACAGTTTTACTCCCCGCTAGCGGCGGAGAAAGGGTTAAAAACCTACGGAAAGCGCCTCTGCAGAGGCGCTTTGCCGGCGGTATAGCCGAGTTGTCCCATTAATTTCAATGGGCAGGAGAGGTGAAGGAGCGGTATACACTCCACTCCTTCACCGCTCCAAAGATGCTGCTAGCAGGACTTTTTTCCCGTCCTGCTAGCGCACCGCTCCAGTGTGAAAGCCCTCGGGGCTTTCACACTGGAATCAAAACAGCGGCACATTCGGGTCGGTTTGCAGGCGCTATTATTAGCGCAATAGCGCCTGCAAAGCAGCCCAGTGTGAAAGGACCCTTAAACTTACAGCTGACTGTATGTAGCACAGGCAATTTGTACCCTCCAAGCACCCCCATGGATGTGAGATTTGAAGAACTAGATGTAACCAAACTGGACCAACGTAAGATTTAAAAATGTTAACCCTGGAGTTCAACTTTAAAACCTAGTGTGAATAAAAATGTATGGTTTTTCCAATTGTTAGGGTGGCTTTAATATTTCAGCATTAAACTACTATATAGCAATTATTTATACACTTTTAATTATCATATTGCATGATCAAATACTGCAGTTCTAATGCTGGGAAAGACTAAAGAAAAGGAAGGCTGCAGGGGCTAAAGGCAAAAGGAATAGGGACCTGAAGATTTAAGAATGGACAGCAATGGATCGCATTGCTAAACCAAAGATTCAAAACTTGGGGGAGCTCTTGGTTTCCAACAGACTGGTTTGGCACCCACAAGGTCACAAAAAGTCAGTTCCAACTGAATGGCAAAACACATACACCGCATTTTCCTAGCATTAACATATTATCAACATATTTATACAAATAAAGTTATTTAGGTTTATTATTTGTTTATTTTTTTTTTTTTTATAAGAAAAGGACTAGAACCCTTGTCAAGATTTAATTATGTCTGTGTCCTCTGCCCAGTATTTGTCCTATTGACTACTGCCTTTGACAGAAAGCAAATGGAAATTCAAAATGTTACAGTTGTCACCAGAACAAGAGGTAGTGGTACATCTTCCAATTTGGACTCTTGTTCTGGAGGCAGGCTTTCTAAGAGTTGAACCCATCTCAAGTTTTAGAAATTCTTGCTTCCTGTTGCATCTGTGGGGAGGAAGTTGAAATAAATCTCCCCAAGGGGACACAGACAGAAAGAAATAAGCTGACAGGGATTTTAAACACTTCCTATTTTTATATGCAACTTACAAGTTTTGGTATTACAATACACTTGCTGGCATTACATACAGTAAAAGGCAAAATAATTTAGAATTTGACATCAGTCTAGTGGTCATATACACCCAATGTTAGCAGTGAAGCCATGATCCCAAAAACACTGGGCAATGACGACTGATCTACAGTAGAAATTAAACTGGATAGCAAATTCAAGTGGAACACATTCAGATCCAAGTATGATGCTCTAAATCAGGGCTCGACAAACCCCAGATGCCAGGTTGCCATAGCGACAAGAATTTTCTTTCTGACTCCTGAGCTGCTGCTCGAATGCTTCCCACACCCCGTATGCGGCCACACGTCTGCTCTTTTCCCCTTCTAGTTGTTGGCGTCACTTTCAGGTTCCCATTGACAGTTTACCCGGCCATTAGGCCTAGAAAAGATTGTAATATAGTGCAAGTGCATTGCATTCAGTGGAGCACAGGGGACACATGCGGGGTCTTTTAGGTTCTGGATGTCTCATTAACCACTTGCCGACCGCCTTCTGCAGATATACTGCTCGGCTGCGCAAACCGACGTACCTGTATGTCAGTCTGTGCATGAGACAGTGTGGGTGCACACCGCCAGATGCACGCCGGGCAGCTCGCGCGCAGAGAGGCAGAACGGGGATCTGCCTATGTAACCAAGGCAGATCCCCATTCTGACAGAGGACAACATGGAAATCTGCTGTTCCCAGTGATCAGGAACAGCGATCTTTGTGTTGTCCCAGTGAGCCCATCCCCCACACAGTTAGAACACACCTAAGGAACACAGTTAACCCCTTGATTGCCCCCTAATGTTAATCCTTCCCTGCCAGTGTCATTTATACATTGAGCAGTGCACTGTATTGGTGTCACTGGTCCCCGATAAATGTCACTTGGGGTCAGATTTGTCCGCTGCAATGTCGTAGTCCCACTAAAAATCGCAGATCACTGTCATTACTAGTAAAACAATTAAAAAAAAAATAAAAGTCCCTAAATTTATCCCCTAATTTATAGACACTATAACTTTTGCGCAAACCAATTAATATAAGCTTATTGCAGTTTGGTTTTTTTTACCAAAAATATGTAGCAGAATACATATTGACCTAAACTGATGAAGAAATTTGATGTTTTACTTTTTTTTTTGAATGTGCATTATAGCAGAAAGATTTTTTTTTTTTTTTAATTGTTTTATTTTTTGTTTATAGCACAAAAAATAAAAACCGCAGAGGTGATCAAATACCACCAAAAGAAAGCTCTATTTGTGAGAAAAAATTACATCAATTTTGTTTGGGTACAACGCCGCATGCCCGCGCAATGGTCAGGTGCAGTGCCGTATCACAAAAAATGGCCTGGTCATTAAGGGGGTAAATCCATCTGGGGCTGAAGTGGTTAAAAAGAACCTGTCACCAAAAAAAAAAAAAAAAAAAAACAGACAGACAATGGAGAAACTGTTGATGGTAATTTCTAAACTGGTGCCCACATCCCTAAATCTTGCATAGAAAAACACTAACACTCTATCGTGGGATATTAATGAGCATAAATAATACAGATATATAAAATCAATTTGTACTTTATTTGTATTGATTAAAACAATGTATATTAAAATAAATATTTAATGCAGTCATATAACATATAAATAATAAGTTATACAAGAGAACCATATAGCTTGGATGTCAACAGGATGTCAAACGGTCTCCTTTGTCCTCAGTGGTGGGAAAGCAAGCGTGTCTGACATCCATACTCCCTCAAGTACTGGGTGGATACTCGATAGAAGGCAATGGTAAGCCGTTTTCAAAATATGCAGTCTTTTTCATGTGATATATACATCATGGTTAGTAATCATCTTAATATTAAGGTATACCTATACATTATGTAGACAATTTTGTTGTTACTTAATGATACTCCTTTTTCTGTTATAGACCAATGTATCTTTACAACCATACTTACCTCTAAGGAAGAATATAAACACAAACTTTTTGAAAAACGTTGGATGTTTTCTTTGTTCTTTGTCGCTATGATCTACAAGTTGACATCCAAACTATATGGTTCTCTTGTATAAATTATTCTTTATACGACTGCATTATATATTAATTTTTACTATACATTGTTCTAATCAATACAATTAAAGTACAATATATCTGTATTATTTATGTCTGTTAAAATCCCACTATAGAGGGTTTGTGTTTTTCTATGTCACCAAAAAAGAAAAAAATCATCACATAGGGGACATCACCTACGTGATGGAAAAAAAAAAAGTAATCTTTTTTTTTTAACTGTAAAAAATTATAGTTATGGGGAGGGGAGGTTTGGCTTGCACGCATAAGAGATGTTTGCCTAAGTTCTGAGCTCCTCACAGCCAACCGAACAAACCCCACTGCAGGGCAAGAATACAGCCCTATGGAGCTCCACAGGACACCCCTACACTCACCGCAATGATGTCCCACAAGCAGGGCCAGGAGAGAGGCACGAAAAAGCTAAGATGGCACCACCGGAGACACTGCACGATCATCCGCGGCATACACAGACCTCCCAGATAGCAATGCACATGAAAACATCCTTCTCTCTCCACAATTCTTCTCCATCATCTCCAGTGTCTCAAAGCCCAGCAAAGACGAGAATGCGGATGGATCCTCTTCAACAGGCCGCAGACACAGTGAGTACAGGTCTGCATAATGAACACGCCATTCCCCACCTCAGGGCAACCGGTTCTGGACAATACTATGAAGGATATACTCATGTCACTACAATCCTCCCTTATGTCCAATCTGTCTTTCCTGATACATAAGTTTTCTGCTGATATGCAGCATATGGGGGACAGAATACACTATATGGAAAATAAAATGGAGGAACATCGACACAGTGAATGATCTGGTGGATGCTTATGCAGAGCAAAAAGAGGATTCTATGTGGATCAAAGCAACGCTGTTGGACCTAGAGGACCACTATAGATGCAATAACATTAAAAATATGTGGTATCCCTGAGTCCATTCTGCCCGCAGAGCTGTGCAAGTATGCTAGCACTATGTTTTCTGCACTTCTACCAGAAGCTCCTCATTCACTCCCTTGTTATCTCTCGCCTTGACTATTGCAACTCCCTTCTCATTGGTCTGCCTCTCCATAGGCTATCCCCTCTTCAGTCTATCATGAATGCTGCTGCCAGACTTATCCACCTTACCAACTGATCAGTGTCTGCCAACCCTCTCCTCCAATCCCTACACTGGCTCCCAATCACCCAGCAAATTAAATTCAAAATACTAACCACAACATACAAAGCCATTCACAACTCTGTCCCAAGCTACATCACCAATCTTGTCTCCAAATATCACCCTAATCGTCCTCTCCGACCTCCTACTTTCAGGGTCCTTTCACACTGGGGTGGTTTGCAGGCACTATTGCGCTAATAATAGCGCCTGCAAACCGACCCGAAAGTGCCGCTGCTTTGATTCCAGTGTGAAAGCCCCGAGGGCTTTCACACTGGAGCGGTGCGCTAGCAGGACGGGAAAAAAAGTCCTGCTAGCAGCATCTTTGGAGCGGTGAAGGAGCGGAGTGTATACCTCTTCTTTACCGCTCCTGCCCATTGAAATCAATAGAACAGCGCGGCTATAACGCCAGCAAAGCGCCTCTGCAGAGGCGCTTTCCGATGGTTTTTAACCCTTTTTCGGCCGCTAGCGGGGGGTAAAACCACCCCGCTAGCGGCCGAATACCGACGGTAAAGCGCCGCTTACAATAGCGGCGCTTTACCGCCGACGCCGCCCCGCCCCAGTGTGAAAGGGCCCTCAAGCTCTCTCGTCTCCTCCTCTCATGCTCGTCTCCAGGATTTCTCCAGAGCCTCTCCCATCCTCTGGAACTCGTTACCTCCACCTGTCTGGCTATCCCCTACTCTTGCTACCTTCAGGCGATCCCTGAAAACTCATCTCTTCAGGAAAGCCTATAACGTCTCTAACTAATCTTTTACCACTTCCATCAGCTCATTCCCCACAGTTACATCCTTTTGTACCACCTGCCCCACCCCATTAGATTGTAAGCTCTTCTGAGCAGGACCCTCTTAATACTCCTGTATCTTATTGTATTATAACTGTATTGTCTCCCTTTTATATTGTAAAGCACTGCGTAAACTGTTGGCGCTATATAAATCCTGTATAATAATAATAATAATTATCTCAAGTAGAGCTCACTATTGATCATATTCAGAGAATACCTAAACGACACCACCTAGAAGAAGCTATCCCCTGGGATGTGCTCCTGCGGATCCATTTCTTTCAGGCCAAAGAACAAATCCTATCAAAGGCCAGGGAGACTTCCATACTCCCAGCACCATATTCAGATATCCAATTGTTTGCAGATCTCTCACAATTTACACTTCAAATAAGGCAACTGAAAACAGTGACAAAGGCTCTTAATAACCACAAGATAAGCTACAAGTGGCACCATTTGGCGACTATACTGGCTACTTACAATGGAGTCCCACACACAATTTCCACAATGGAAGGAGGATTGAAACTTCTACACACTTGGGGTATCATCCCAGAACTCCCACGCAACACACCCGAGTCCAACGGGAAGCCCAACCCTTTTTCCTTTGGGAAAAGCCGTGGAAATTTCAAGACCATTCAAAAATAATTATTCTTACCCTGCCAACATGAATAGACAGCATTATGTCTGGTCAGACTTAACACTCAACCAACCAGTTTTTGAACTTTCCCCCAAGTTTGGTCAGCACCTCTCTAGAGTTACACGCTGCTGACATGTTTTTCTGTTGTATTTTGAGCTGTATTTCTTTTTTATTGTTTATTCTTTCTTTATTTCTGTCAAATCCACTTTTGAACTAACCTTTCCAAAACATTAATCCAGAAGCTAAACGTCCACAGCTCATTTCTAAACTTGTTTATAACCTTCTTAGAATCCTTGACAACCTAACAATTTTGCAGTTCAAGTCGGAGCTCCCAAGGACAGACTACCTCCAGCAACAACAACCACATTCGTGAGGAACCAACCGCCGACCACTTCCAATCGTAAGTCACCTACAAGCTTTCTGCATAACACCACCCACCAACATGTCTTTCAACATACTGTCTCTAAATGCAAAGGGTCTAAACCATCCTGTAAAACGAACTTCCATGTGGAAAACAGCTTTAGCACATAAATGCAATATTCTTTGCATCCAAGAGACACATTTTGTTCAAGACGCATTTCCCTGTTGCCAACATAGACTATTCCCACATACGTTTCAAGCCTACTACTCCAGGAAACAAAGCAATGTTTTCATAGCCATAAGGAACACTGTTGCCTTTCACCTCCAAAAAAGCATTGCAGTTCCGGAAGGACATTTCATCATCCTAATTTGTACAATCAACAATATACAATATGCATTAGTCTCCATCTATTCCCCGAACCAACGCCAGATGCACTTCCTCAAAAGGACTCTGAACACAGCGAGAAAAGTACAAGGTCACCTGCTGATTTGTGGAGACTTTAATTTAGTTCCAGATAATGTGATGGACTCGACCGCAGGGGCCAAGAGACATACATCCCCTCTAAACAAATTTATTGCTTCTAACGATTTATTCGACGTGTGGAGGTGTTGTCATGCAAGTGAACGTGACTATACTAACCAGCCCCCACGCCACAACACCTACTCAGAAATAGATCTCTTCCTTTCCGACAAGTGGTTACTTCAAAAAATATCGGCTTCGGACATCCACACTACCACCTGGTCAGACTATGCCCCTTATCAGCATTACCATAGCCGCTAAATATTCTCGACCTAACTCTTACTTATGGAGAGTTAATAACTACCTTCTCCAAAACTCCTGCAATCACCCCCCCCCCCAACTTCAATTGGAGGAATTTTTCTCATGTAATTCTGAATCAGTATCTGACCCGCTGGTGGTATGAAATATCCATAAAGCCATCATAAGAGGAGTATTTATCCAAATGGGGGCTGGAGTAAAGAAAAAGACGCAGATGTTAGATGAAATAACAGCAGACATAGCAGCCACTGAATCTGTGAATAAGACTAATCCTTCCCCTCTACTCCAATCCAAAATCTTCTCATTGCACCATGAATTACGCTCTCTACTTCTTGAGTCCTTAGGGAAGACGTATAGCAAGCTTAAAGTGACTACATATACAACAGGGAACAAGGCGGGTAAAGCAATGTCATGACATGTCAAAGGCCATAGAACCAAAAGTAAAATCCCATTCCTATTCCACCCTCACACTAACGAGAAATTACTCAAACCTAATTTAATCGCCAGTACATTCAGTGCATACTATAAAGATCTCTACAATATTGGAGAAGACAAAAGTACCCATAAACTGTCTCAGGAGAAAATTTTAGCCTTCCTAGAGCAAACTAATCTCCCCTATATATCGCCACATCAACTTTCAGATCTAAACACCCCCTTTATTACCCCTGAAATACTACAAGCAATCAACAATGTTCCAAATTCTAAATCACCAGGGCCGGATGGCTTCACTGGAGAATACTATAAAAAAAAAGGCAAAATATCCTAGCTCCTATACTATGTAAGATGTTTAATTCAGCTGCCTCCTCTTCAACATTCCCCTTCAACATTAGTTGTGACACTTCCAAAACCGGGAAAAGAACCCACCTAACCGAAAAAAATTTCCGTCCTATATCCTTACTTAACCAATTAAGCCACGGACCATTTACCTGGTCAAAGACCAGAGCACTTTTTGCAATTTGGCACTGCATCGCTTTAATTGACAATTACGCGGTCGTGCGACATGGCTCCCAAACAACATTGACATCCTTTTTTTCCCACAAATAGAGCTTTCTTTTGGTGATATCTGATCACCTCTGCGTTTTTATTTTTTGCACTATAAACAAAAAATAGCGACAATTTTGAAAAAACGCAGTTTAAGCCGATACGTATTCTACATATTTTTGGTAAAAAAAGAAAAAAAAAAATCGCAATAAGCGTTTATTGATTGGTTTTCACAAAAGATATAGCGTTTACAAAATAGAGGATAGTTTTATGGCATTTTTATTAATAATTTTTTTTATTAGTAATGGCGGCGATTAGCGATTTTTATCGTAACTGCGACATTATGGCGGACAGATTGGACACTTTTAGCGCGATTTTGGGACCGTTCACATTTATACAGCGATCAGTGCAATTAAAAATGCATTGATTATTGTGTAAATGTGACTGGTAGTGAAGGGGTTAACTACTAGGTGGTGCTGTAGGGGTTAAGTGTGTCCTAGGGAGTGATTCTAACTGTGGGGGGAGGGCTGTGTGTGACACAACACTGATCACCGCTCCCGATTACAGGGCAGAATGTTTGTTCACATTAGCATTTCCCCGTTCTTCCTCTCGAGTCCGCAGGACCCGCGATTATGCTCACGAAGCTCCTAGCGCCGCGCATGCCCGCAAACTGCCTCTTAAAGGGCAACGTACAGGTACGTGATTCTGCCTTACGTGCCCTTCTGCCGACGTATATCGTCTTGAGGCGGTCAGGAAGCGGTTAACATAGATCTAAAACTTTATGCAACGCTTATAGCAAATAAATTAGTTGACATATTACCATCCCTTATTCCCAAAAATCAATCAGGATTTATGAAAAGATGCCAGGCATCAGATGCCACCAGAAGAGTAGTAAATGCTATCCACCACTCCATCTATATTGCTATCTTTGGACGCAGAAAAAGCTTTTGATAGAGTAAATTGGAACTACCTCTCCTTAACACAAATTCGGAATCCAAGGACACATCTGCAATGCCATAATGGCCTTGTACTCTGTCCCATCGGCCCAAGTTTACACAGCAGACACCCTCTCATTGCCATTCCAGATCATGTATGGAACGAGACAAGGTTGCCCTCTTAACCCCCTAATCTCTAATCTCGTAATGGAACCTCTAGCTGAAAGCATCAGATCTAACACAAAAATCTCGGGGATACCCATCACAGATCAAGAACATAAAAGTAGCTCATTCGCTGACGTTATACTTATGGTCACAAACCCAGTCACTTCTCTACCGGAGAGTCAAAGGACACTGGCCCGGTTTAGCAAAGTCTTGTGCTATAAAGTGAACAAAACTAAATCCTATATCTTGAATCTAGGGGTGGATACTACTACTAGCGAAAGCCTTAGACAACAATTTCCTTATGTCTGGGCGAAAAGCAGTATAACCTATCTAGGAGTACAATTAACTAACGCAACTAAATCCTAAAAATGCAGTGTTATGCCCCGTACACACGATCAGACTTTGTTCGGACATTCCGACAACAAAATCCTAGGATTTTTATCGACGGATGTTGGCTCAAACTTGTCTTGCATACACATGGTCACACAAAGTTGTCGGAAAATCTGATCGTTCTAAACGCGGTGACGTAAAACACATAAGTCGGGACTATAAATGGGGCAGTGGCCAATAGCTTTCATCTCTTTATTTATTCTGAGCATGCGTGGCACTTTGTCCGTCGGATTTGTGTACACACGATCGGAATTTCCGACAACGGATTATGTTGTCGGAAAATTTTATATCCTGCTCTCAAACTTTGTGTGTCGGAAAATCCGATGGAAAATGTGTGATGGAGCCCACACACGGTCAGAATTTCCGACAACAAGGTCCTATCACACATTTTCTGTCGGAAAATCCGACCGCGTGTACGGGGCATTAGCGGGATCAGCCCAGATACCTGCTAGCACCTGCGTTTAGCCCCTCCACCCAGCCCAGTCCACCCAAGTGCAATATCAATCGATCACTGTCACTTACAAAACACTATACACATAACTGCAGCATTCACAGAATCAGGCCTGATCTCTGCGAATGCTATCAGTTTTTTGGTAGCGTTTGAAGCAATCACTGACAGTCAGGTGCTCTTTTTTTCCTGTGAGTTGTACTAGTGTACCATTAAATTTAGAGGCCGAAATGTCCAATTGAAGGTTACACTAATGAAGAGGCCTACACATTTCTGAGCCTGACAGATGAGAGTGAAGAGGAAGTGACCCATCTGTCTGATTCAGGCTCAGAATACGAACCAGTAGACAGCAGCGGCACCCTGATAGATAGCTCTGACGACGGAGTAGTGGTACCTGCCAAGGTCTGGCGTACCCGACCCCGTTCTTCTGCTGTTGTTGAGGTGCAAGAACCACAGGGCTCTCGAATGGAGCAGAGAGCCACTACTAGTGCCGCTCGTCCATGAACTGTCAAGCACCAGTGGCCTAGTACATCCTGGTCGTACATCCAGCACTGCAGTAACACTTGGTGACGTGGTGAGTCCCTTAAGTGCAGTTTAAGCTGGTGAGGTGGCAGGCACAAGTAGAGTCTTGCAGCCACCAAAAAGACAAACACAGGCCCTTCAAGCCCATAGTGCCCTTCCTGCTGCATTTGCTAATCCGAATTGGGAGCCCACCACTTCTGCAGCACCTGTACTTCCCCCATTCACTGGCCAACCCAGAATTCAGGTGGAAGTTGATTTTATGTCACTTGATTTTTATTCGCTGTTTTTCATTGAAGATCTCTAATGATCTGTTGTAGACCAAAGCAATTTGTATGCTTGTCAATTCATCGCTGCTAATCCCCAGTTGACCCTTGCCAGAGATTGAGGACCCTTTGCGGTCTTCTAATTTAAGACCTTCATGGGCCTATCCCTCCTCATGGGCTTAGTTAAAAAAAAGTGAGTTTGAGTTGCGGTCATATTGGTCCACTGACCCAATTCACCATATGCCCGTGTTCTCTGCCTCCATGACCAGGACACAATAAGAGCAGATATTGTGGTTCATGCATTTCAATAACAATGAACTCGGGGAGACCCTGGATACGATCGGCTCCACAAAATTTGGCCCCTCATAAACCACTTCAACCAACAGTTTGCAGCCTTGTTTACTCCCGATCAAGTTGTCTGCGTTGATGAGTCCCTGATTAAGGTTTTTGGCCGCTTGTTTATCAAACAGTATCTTCCCAGCAAGCGTGCCAGATATTGGGTCAAGATGTATAAGCTCTGTGACAGGACAACAGGCTATACATATAGTTTTATGGTTTACGAGCAAAGAGATAGTCAGGTGGAGCCAGAGAACTGCCCAGACTACATAAAGTGCTCTGGTAAGATTGTGTGGGACTTGGTGTCACCCTTATTCGGAAAAGGGTTTCACTTGTATTTATTTATTATTTAATTATTACACAAGCCACTTTTTAGTCACCTTTTTGATTGTTGAATTGGCGCATGTGGCACCATGCGATTTAATCGCTGGGGCTTCCCCCAACGGCTTGTAGAGTCCCGACTTAGACGGGGGGAGATAGCCTGCTTGAAATGTAATAATTTGTGAAGTGGAGAGATAATGAGAAAGTTTTCATTCTGTCCTCCCTTCACACAGATACAACTGTCCAAATTCCTACGGCAACCAGTGTTGTGAAGAAACCCCTGTGTCCACGAATACAACCTTAACATGGGTGGGGTGGACCTCAATGACCAGTTGTTGGTGCTGTACCAAATTGCCCGTAAGGCCAGACACCGGTATAAAAAAGTGTCTGTATATTTATTAAAATTGGCTCTGCTGAATGCTTATGTGCTAAACGAAGCTTCAGGACAAACTGGGTCCTTCCTTAAATTACAGGAAGAGATCATCACAGCCCTTCTTTTTCCAGACAGTGCTGTGGCCCACCTTCCCAATGCAAATGTAGTGAGCCGTCTGCATTAGAAGCATTTTCCGTATGTCCTCCCTGGTACCCCTGCCCAAAGAATACTCTAAAGAAGATGTTGTGTCTGCAGAAAACATGGAATTAGGCATGACACCCGCTTTTATTGTCCCTCCTGTCCTGACCAACCTGGTCTCTGCATCGGTGACTGTTTCAAACGCTACCACATACTAGCGGAGTATTAGCGTAGGATACAGCACTACACAGGGCTAGGGCACACTTACACAGGGTCTCAAAAGATGAGATTGGCATCACATTCTGAGAGACCCTAATCTGGAACGTTTACAGTTTATATAAAAGTGCAAAAAACAAAAAAACACAAAAAAAAAAAAGCCAAAAATAGTTGTGGTTTTATTTCTCTTTTCTCTCTATTGCTCTCTCTCTTATGTTCGCTCTCTATTGTCCGCTCTCCATTGTTCTATATTTATTGTTCTCTCTCTATTGTTACTGTATTTTGGAGCTGTAATGTTTTATTGTATTTGCTTTGCAGGTATGGTATGTCTTACTGTTATACTGTAATGTTACTTTGTTTTATTCTTAACCATCATTTGCCTAGCAGGTATGCCATTCAGCTGCAGCACTGGTTTATTTATTCTGACAGCAATAATGTTTGCTCCCATGATACGTAAAGCCGTGACTCCAGCGCTGTAGGAGGTGATTTCACCACCACAGTTAAAAAAAAAAGAGCACATATGCCGAAGCATGGGCAGGGGTTGACAAGCGATTTGCTTATAACATTAGAAGCTGATTGCCCCCATGCTTCGGTATATATTTTTTAGGCACAGACTGCGTTAAAAAAATCAAGTTTTTTTTTTTTTTTAGTTAATGTTTTATCGTTACCATTGTTTGCTTTTCAGGTATGCCATTCAGCTACAGCACTGATTTATTTATCTTGACAGAAAATGAAAAAAAGAACATTACAATATATGCCCAGCAAGGACCAGCAACGTACTGGTATGTTGCTGGACTTTGAGTGGTTATACCAGAATGATGCCTGCAGGTTTAGGTATCATCTTGGTATCATTCTTTTCAGCCAGCGGTCAGCTTTCATGTAAAAGTAATCCTAGTGGCTAATTAGCCTCTAGACTGCTTTTGCAAGCAGTGGGAGGGAACAACCTCCCCACCATCTTCCATGGTTTTCTCTGGCTCTCCTGTCCCAATAGGGAACCCGAGAATGCAGCCGGTAGTTCCACCAGCTCACCATAGAGCTGATCGGAGACCAGAATGGCTCCAATCTCTATGGCCTAAGAAATCAGAAGCTACTGGAACGGTTTTGCAGTATATAAACAGTGCCATTGGGAAAGCATATTTTCACACCGATCTTGGTGTGGTCAGATGCCTTGAGGGCAGAGGAGAGATCTAGGGTCTATTAGACCCAATTTAAAAAAAAAAGAGTACCTGTCACTACCTATTGCTATTATAGGGGATATTTACATTCCCTGAGATAACAATAAAAATGATTAAAAAAAAAAATGAAAGGAACAGTTTAAAAAACAAAATAAATAACAGAAAAAAAAAGTCCCCCCATGCTCATGCGCAAAGGCGTACGCAAGCGTCGGTCTGGCGTTATATGTAAACAGCAATTGCACCATTCATGTGAGGTATCACCGCGAAGGTCAGATCGAGGGCAGTAATTTTAGCAGTAGACCTTCTCTGTAAATCTTAAGTGGTAACCTGTAAATTATTTTAAAGGCTTTTAAAAATGTATGTAGTTTGTGCACAATTTTAGAGCACATCATGTTTGGTATCCATGTACTCGGCATAAGATCATCTTTTTATTTCATCAAACATTTGGGCAAATAATGTGTTTTAGTGCATTACAATACAATTTGTTTTTTTTTTTCAAAAAAATTGAGTTTGAAAAATCTCTGCCCAAATACTGTGTGCAAAAAAAATTTGCAACACCCACCATTTTAATCTGTAGGACATTTGCTTAAAAAAAATATATGTTTGGGGGTTCAACGTAATTTTCTAGCAAAAAAAAATGTTTTCATGTAAACAAAAAGTGTCAGAAAGGGCTTTGTCTTCAAGTGGTTAGAAGAGTGGGTGATGTAAGCTGCTAATGTTGTGCATAAAATGCCAGGACAGTTAAACAACCCCCCCCCCCCAAATGACCCCCAAGCTATTTGCTGATAGGCATGTTGAGTCCATGGAATATTTTATATTTTGCCACAAGTTTCGTGAAAATGACAAACTTTTTTTTTTCTTTTGCACAAAGTTGTCACTAAATGATATATTGCTCAAACATGCCATGGGCATATGTGGAATTACACCCCAAAACGCCCTTAGAAAGCCTGAAGGCGGTGATTGGTTTTCGGGGTCCTGTACACAGCTAGGCTCTCAAAAAGTCTCACACATGGGGTATCCCCATACTCAGGAGAAGCAGTAGAATGTATTTTGGGGTGTAATTTTACATATGCCCATGACATGTTTGAGCAATATATCATTTAGTGACAACTTTGTGCAAAAAAAAAAAGTTTGTCATTTTCCCGCAACTTGCGGAAAAATATAAAATATTCCACAAACTCAACATGCCTCTCAGCAAATAGCTTGGGGTGTCTACTTTCCAAAATGGGGTCATCTGAGGGGGGTGTGCTATCTTGGCATTTTATGGCCTTCGAAACTTTGATAGGTAGTGAGGAGTGAACTAAAAAATGTACGCCTTTAGAAATCCTGAAGGCAGTGCTTGGTTTTCGGGGTCATGTACACGGCTAGGCTCCCAAAAAGTCTCACAAATGTGGTACCCCTATACTCAGGAGAAGCAGCAGAATGTATTTTGGGGTGTAATTCCACATATAACCATGGCGTGTGTGAGCAATACATCATTTAGTGACAACTTTGTGTAATTTTTATTAGCACCTCAAGAAATGAGATAGGCAGTCAAACTAAAAGCTGCATAAATTCCAGAAAACGTACCCTAGTTTGTAGACACTATAACTTTTGTGCAACCCAATAAATATATGCTTATTGACATTTTTTTTACCAAAGACATGTGGCTGAATACATTTGGCCTAAATTTATGACTAAATTTGAGTTTATTGGATTTTTTTATAACAAAAAGTAGAAAATATCATTTTTTAAAAACATTTTAAGTTGTTTCCCGTTTATGTCGCAAAAAATAAAAATTGCAGAGGCAATCAAATACCATCAAAAGAAATCTCTATTTGTGGGGAAAAAAAGGATACACATTTTGTTTAGGTACAGCATTGCATGACCGCCCAATTACCAGTTAAAGCAGCGTAGTGCAAATTGTAAAAAGTGCTCTGGTCATTCTTCCATGGCTGAAGTGATTAAAGGTTATTGTATATTACAAAGATGCTTAAACACTGGCCCACCTACCTGTGAAGTAATACCTATGACCCCTGAGCAGTTATATGTATACAAGAATAAAACACACTCTAAAAGCATCCACTTGAATAAAAAAAATGTAGAAAAAATTACAATACTAAAAAAACTATAAACCATGTAGTACTTTAAAATATTGCAGCAGCGCTCTTGTCAAATTAAATCAGATGACAAGCTTTCATATATAGTTCATATGTGAGTCAATAGGAACGGAGGAGATCAATAGTAGTATATGTTGTGATGTATTGAACACCTTCCACCATAATCTTCACCGCGTGAGGGAAAATTCTTACCTTTGGGGATAAATTTACCAGAATTACAGTAGTAATATGCCTTTAATCATATAAGCTCCTCCACCGCTCCAACCAAAGCTTCCACCAGATGTCAGTCACTCTGTATAGGGCTCCAGTAAACCATGTGGAGGAAATAGATTGTCCACATAGTATAATATTGTTTAAAAGTTTTAATAAAATTAAAAAAAAAACCCTTACATGTTATGCGTACCAAACACAGATAAATATGGAGCGAAAGTAAAGTGCACTGTGCCTGTAAAATCTCCCGGTCACCGGATATGCAAGGATAGGGACCACTGTGTACAGCAACAATTCACTTCCTGGTTCCTCAGCCCGTGGAGCGCACACGTCACTTCCGGTTAATGTCGTAGATCACGTCCCTGACGTTGTCTGAGGGAGTGATCTGAGGTCAAGTCCGGTCTTTATGCTAAATGGCAGATGTCACAGCCAATCAGCCATCAATGCCACCGCACAGCTATTAAGCAATGTGTTGCACATCCTCTCCTGTCACCAGCAGATGGAAACATCTCAGAGGCATCTTGGACACGTGATAGTCACCGTGCAATGTTACTAATAGCGTGAAGACAGACTATGTGAATACGTAGTCAGCACATAATAAAACTGGATAGATGAAATGAGTATCTAACGAATATTCACACACTAAATGCAGAGAAAATGTACATATATATATATATATATATATATATATATATATATATATATATATATAAACAAGGTGGCCTATAAAGGGACAATTATGAAAATATAAATATATTACGAGGTCGTATTAACCTCAAATTAAAATGATAAAAAAATACCAACAGTTATAATGTGTTTATATATATGGCCAAAAAATTATTATATATGGCTAAAAATGTATATATTTATATACAGTATATATGATAAACACCTGTTGTGTGCTGTATAACAAACGGGTCACTCCCTACAAACAATGGCACAATAATCTAGGCAATGTGTCAGATGGCTACCTAATACATGATGTCTTCTGCAATTGTATATTGTGTACCATAAAATTGTAACGTTTTCTTCTCAGAAAATTGTTTTATCAGAACAGGCAATTATGAATACAATGAAATGGACCAAAATTAAAAGTAAATTATAAAAGAATGGGTTGGAAAAAAAAAGAAAAAAGAAAATAATACAAATTAATAAAAACTACATATCAAACCTATACCAAAAGAATCAATACCACAGGGAACCAGCTGAAATGTCTTTTGGGGGAAAAAACATCAACCAAATATATCTACTGAGTCTCACGCTTTGATAACTCGCGGATGAGGTTCATACCCCTCCAATGTGGTTGGAGGTGTTCTACTCCCCAGTACTCAAGACCAGTTGGATCCATGTTGTGTTTAAGTTTGAAATGTAAACAGACATTATGGTCCTTGAACCCTATTTTAATGTTATGGATATGCTTGGCAATTCTTACTCTCAACATCCTTCTGGTACGTCCTATATAAATCAGGCCACATGGGCATTATAAAGCATATACTACATGAGTACTATTGCAAGTAATAAATTGTTTTATATCAAAATTCCTGTTGTTAGTGGGAGAAGTAAAATAATCTAGACCTCTGATCAGTCTAAAGAGCTCCCTGCATGCCTTGCACCTTCTGCAGGCACAAAAAACGTTTCGATACCAAAATGACTGAGGACGTTTTGGAGGATCAATCACTTTTTTTTATCACCCTATCCCCAAAACTGGTGGCTTTTCTGTATATAAATTGTGGTGTTGGGGGTAATACGGTATTCAATTTCTTATCCATAAGGAGCATGTGCCAATGCTGTTTAAAAATCATCTCCACTTTTTTATACTGGGCATGAAACCCAGAAATAAAGCCCCATTCTTTATTATTCTTGATGACTGATACAGTATCTGGATTCTTCTCCTGTAAACACACATCTCTAGGGATGGAACCCACTTCTTCGGCCAATCTTTCCACGACTCGTGGGTCATACCCCTTGGCTTCAAATCTTTCAGTGAGAATTCTGGATTGTGTTAAGAAATTCTTGGTCTCCGAACAATTCCTCTTCACCCTCATGATTTGTCCTTTCGGGAAAATTTGTAAGCGATTAGGGATGATGGCTGCTGGAAGTAGGGAGGCAGCTGTTTCTGTCAGTTTTTTAAAAATAAACCTTGGTCTCCAGTTTGTTATTCAGCCGATATACATTTACATCTAGAAAGTTAATTTCATCCTTATGCCAGTTAGAAGTCAACCTTATATTATTATTATTAATATTGAGTTGTTGTAAAAAGAGATCCAAGGACTCTGGGGAACCAGCCCAAATAAAAAAGAGGTCATCAATGAAACGTTTATAAAAAATCAATTCAGATTGTTGTTCTTTAAAAATGACTTTCTCTTCCCATTCGGCCATAAATAAATCCGCGATGCAGGGTGCAAATTTCACACCCATCGCTACTCCTCTCTGTTGCGAATAAAAATTTATTGTCGTACCAAAAATAGTTATGGCTTAGACAAAAGTCGAGGGCATTCCTAAGAAAAATCTTCTGGTTATGAGGAAGGTCATCCCTTTGGCTGAGTGCCCAATTTAATGCAAGAAGAGCATCATTGTGTTGTATTATGGAATACAAGGACGAAACGTTGGCTGTAACCAAAATCACATGCTGTTTACCTGTCAGATCGACATTTTGTAAGCAGTTTAAAAAGTTTTTGGTGTTCCTCAAATACGATCGATTAACCACACTTTTTTGTAAAAACTGATCCAAGTAATGACCCATTCTGGAGGAGACAGAATCTATGCTGTTGACAATCGGCCTTGCTTGTGAATTCATGGGGTCCTACAAGTCCCATGAGGCATAGCAAGACTCTGATATCCACAAGCATGACACCCAGAGGCAGAGGCATAATGGGACTTGTAGTTTTGCAACAGCTGGATGTCCGCTAATTGCATATGCCTGGTGTATAATGTTGGGATCTGGCTACTGGAGGGCAACAAATATCTCTTTTCTTTGCCCGATAATACCCCAGTGTTTGATCCAATACCGACTAAGATTTCCAATGGGTTTCTATAGGATTGAGTAGGATCCTTGTCCAATAATTTATACGTCACCTCATCAGATAACATGTCCAAAATTTGTTCATGATAATACTCCTTTTAGAGTACCACCACTCCACCTCCTTTGTCGGCTGGCCTTATAATAATGTCTTTTCGTTTCTCCAACATATCAATGCCTTCACATATGTGTCTTAAATTAACCTCTTTCTTGGGTTTAAGATGTTCCAAATCACGTAAGATATGTCCTTCGACAACCTCCATTTGGTGATTGGCATTATTTAGAGGGTTGAATAGAGATTTGTTTTTTAAACCACTATTCACAACCCCCATACTGTTCTCAGTAGTGGTAGTGGTATGAGGATTGCATCCTAAGAAGTATTTCTTTATATTTAACTTCCTAATATATTTATGGATGTCAATAAAACCATTGAATCTATTAATCAGCCTTTTTATGCCGCATTTCAAACCTAAATTAAGGATGTTCATTTCTTTGTGCGTCAATTTTGTCTGGCTTAAATTAAAAATACTGCCTATTCCGATTCCCTTCTTCTTTTTTTGGGTCCTGTATCCGGCCCTACATCCCCGATGTCTTCTTTCCTTGGATATGAGTACTGTGCACAGTCTTTCTCCCATTGTGGTTGTTGTTCCTTCCAGTGTTGATCCCTGTGGTAACCTTGGGGTTGGGACTCCCTGTAATGGGTTGGGGGTTGGGAATGAACAAATGGTTTCCCCCTGCGTGGTGGGTATCCTCGACCTCTAAAAAAGGACGGGGGGGGGGGTCGAGCATCATGATTCTCCTGATATTCCCACAATGGTTAAAACCTATTGTGGGTTGAAATCTGATATGGTTCTAATTGATGATACCCCCTTTGGTTATTCCTCCCTCTTGTACCTCTGGTTTTCCCCTTCTAATAGGGGTGGAGAAATGTGCAGGAGAGTCAATTTGCGTAATTTCTTCAGCATACTCATTATCATGTGCCTGCGGTATATTAGAGGGAGGAACAGGGATATCATTTCTCACTGGTTGCGTGGATAAAGGTTGAGGAAATATAGGTTTTTCTGCAACATTTCTATTCTCAGGCAGAACTTGCTGCCAGGAATAGATCAAATTAGCTTTAAAATCATCCAAATCCCCATGGTATTTTTTCACTTTCTTTTTTTGCGTGTCCCTGTCTACCTTTTCTAATCTTTTTTTAACCTTAATATTAAAATCAATTATTTGTTGGGTATTTTTAATTGGATCCAATTGTTGCTGTAAATCGTTAATTCTAAATTGGTCATTTTATGCCTTTTGCTCTGAAGAATTACCTCTTGTAATTTAAAACCCACCCCATTAAAAAAATCCAACCATTCCTGAGTGGAACCTGGATCGTCAAGGCCATCTTGTCGGGTAATCTCCCACCTCAGGCTTAGGATAATAATTTTTTCTTTAATATATTGTTCTACAGTACAAATGTCCCACCAGGTCCTCACCTGTTTTTCTAGGGCATTACCTAGTGCTGACATAGCTCCATTATAATTAACCTGGGTGGTAGTTGGTTCACAATTAGTAAATAAAGAGTTGACATCAATATTTCTATTGCTCAGGTATCGTAAGACATCCATGGCAGCAGAGAAAAAATGTACTGTATATTAATATGGTTATTATTTGAATTACCTTGATAAATACAGAATTGCAAGATTAAGGTGCAATATTTAAGAGTGGGGTTGTCACCACCCTGGACACAATTTTGCACCCATAGGGGTGTCCAGGATGGTAGCCAATCCTCCTACTTCCACATCACAGCGGAAACCTAAAGAAAAACTGCATGACAGCAATACTCATATTGATACCATTATACTGCCCAATATGTAATTATATCCAGATGACCTGCAATATCTTCTAGCATTACTTGACAGATAATATTTGTCTATATACCTATCTGTTTACTTGTCTGTTTATTTCTGTTACAAATGGAAAATATTAATAAAAAACGAAAAAGTTACACCCAAGCACATAAAATCCCCCTCCCAAAAAAAACCCAAAACATGAGACCCCCCACATATACGCACAAACGCATGTGGTGGAGCACCTACACTTGAAAATGTTGATTGTGATACACATGTTACGTATCGCCACGCACATCAGAATGAGAGCAATTCTAGAACCAGACCTCCTTCGTAAAGCTAAATTGATGACTTATAGGGGGCTTTTAAAGCGTCACCTATGGAAAATATAGGGTACTGACATGTTTAAGGTTTGACATGTTGCTTATCCACTTACTCGGTGCAACCTCTGCTTTTATATTTTACAAAAAAGTTTGGTAATTTATTGTGTTTTTGTGCCCCCTAAAATTAACTTTTAATGTGTTTTTTTACTGAAATTTACGGTAATATTGTGTGACATAAAAATTTGGAAATACCACAATTTTTTTCTCTGGGGTGTCTGCTTTCAGAAAATATATACTGTTTGGGGGTTTTATGCAATCTTCAGGACTAAAATATATTTTTTTAATGTGTCCAAAAAACGCAAAAACGGCTCTGGCTGTGAAAGGGTTCAAGGATAATTTCACCTTCAGGAACATGTTACATGCTCCAATGGTAGGATCTGTTAGTTAAAAAAAAACTGGCTCCTAACTTTTTTTAGCTGGCTCCTAGAGTCAAAGCAAATTTGTCAAGCCCTGCTCTAAATGGCTTACTGGATAAATCATAGCTCATTGTATTAGGTCCAGAAAGCAAACAGCATACATAGTAAATCTCTGTGGAGTTTCAAGTACACTGCTAGCAACGTTTTTTTCACTGGTGGGATTGTGCATTGATGATATATGCATTTGATGATCTATGCACATATGGAAAGCAATCAATATAAAGAGCACTATAAGTCATTTATTACTACATACAAAAGGCTTCAGTGTATGGGATCCAAAATAAATAAAAAAAAAAAAAAAAAAAAGAACGATCTCTGTGCACTCAATGCAACCTTCTGACACATTTCATTTCCACGACTTGCATAAGAACATTATTATACAAGGGAAAATTAATTTGCAAAGTGAACAGCCGATTTGCCTTTAGTAAAGGCAGTGGAAAGAAATTATTAATCAATATAAACAGTTTAAAATCAGGGAGGAGGGAGGAGCTGGGTGACGTCACTTCCGACCATGGCCGAAACAGGAGGGATAGTTGTTTGCTTCTCTCCCTGTGAGATTCCCTATATTGGATTTTGTGTATTTTAGTGGAAGTTACTATTTTTAATAAAATGTTACTCTAAGGAAATACTTCACTATGGTGATTCTTCTTATTATACAAGCTCACTGTTGGATGAGAGGAGACTCCATTTAAAGTGACAGTCTGTGGAAGAATATTTATGTGTCAAGCGCTATTAGACCTATAGCTGCTAATTTGCACAGTGGTGGAACACATACCATAAATGGGAGTGGAATTATATCATACGAGGAGTGATTATATTGCACCATTACTGGTTTACTGGAGTTTGATTTTTTTTATTCACTATTTATTTCAAACTTTATATGAACTTTTAAAGCACTGGAAGTGGACATGTTGATTCAAAAACTGGTGACTATTACGTTTACCATTTATTTTGGTTCATGTATTTATATTTATTATTTAGATTCACTTATTAGCCTTCTGCTGCTTGCAGCACTGGCCATTTGTGCTCACTACCCAGTAGGACATAATTTGTTTTTTATTAACAGCTTTTTAACATTTGCACATACTGCTATTGCCTAGTTCACCTGGCCCTATATTCTACACAATTTTTTGGCTTTTATTGTTATTTTGTTTTTTCTGGCTATTTTCACATGAGAGGTAGCACCACATTCTCTAATACTCATGATCTAAACTCTGCTGTAGAGGGACTGCAAGAAGCTGAGTGCAAATCAAAATTCTGATAATAACACTGTTTGTATATATATATATATATATATATATATATATATATATATATATATATATATATATATATATATATATATATATATATATATATATATATATATATATATATAAAACAAAAAAAAAAAAACAGTTTGGTATTCATTATGTTGTCTTTTATATATACCTGGAGTTTTGCTTTAAAGTGGTTCTCAAGCCTTAAGGTTTTTTTTTTTTTTTTTTTTTTTTTGTAGGCTCTGATGAAGGAGGTACTTCGAAACATGTAAGCCAGCAGTGGTCCTGAAGTCCTCCTGTTCAATATCTGGAGACTATCGTACCTAGATTGACTGCTACCATTCGGAGGCTTTTACAAAATGATTTATCTTCACATGTTTGTGAGTAGTTTTTAATCTGTTTTACAAATAAATTTACTAAAGGACAATGCACTAGGCTGGTGCGGCCTCTTTTTTCTATTTCCTCCCCCTTATACCTACCTGAGCCTGATCCCGATCCAGCAATGTGCACAAAAGCAGCGGCTATCTCCCTCGTCACTGGGCAGGCTGATAGCAGTGGGAGCCATTGGCTTCCACTGCTGTCAATCAAATGTTGTGATGAGGGAGTGGGGCCGAACTGCACAGTCTGTGTCAATGGACATAGACAGGGCGGCTCGAGAGCGAGCCTACACAAATGCCCCCATAAAGTGTGGCTTTCTTTAGAGGCATTCGCTGAAAAGGAAGAGCCAGCAACACCGACAGGGGACCCCAGAGGAGAAGGTTTAGGGCTGCTCTGTGCAAAACCATTGCACAGAGCAGGTAAGTATAACACATTTATTATTTTAATAATAAAAAAAGCCTTTAGTGTTACTTTAAGTTGTATACGTATAAGCATTTCCACTAAAATGATGCTCAAAAAGCTAATCTTTTAAAATAGCATCAAGACAGAAGCCTGGCGATACTTCATTAAAATCTATTAAATTAATTTAAAATTAAAGTCTTATTAAAATATCTCCCTCTAAACCTGAGACCCCTTCAGGATCTAGTGACCAATGACCAATTGCCCTCCGTCGATACTATTAAAGAGACCTACAATGTCTCCTCCTTGGAGCACTTTGCATGTCTACAAATTTCAGCATACCTACGTCACAATCCAACCCCTTCTATTATGATACCCCATACAGCCTGGTCACACTGAACCTCCACCTCCCCTAAAGAAAAGGGCATCTCCATTCTATATAATCTCCTACAAGCTAAGAATGCAATTGTGAAATCCATGACAAAATGGGAACAAGAGTTGGGTTCTGTATTCTCAGACTCCCACTGGCTAAAGGCTATACAATACAATTTGACATTTACTAAATGCATTAACTATTGAGAAATATCCCAGAATATACTACACAGGTGGTATCTAACCCCAGCACATTTAGTGAAATTCACAGACACCAATGACAACTTATGCTGGAGAGGCTGCCAAAGAGTAGAAACTCTGATCCATACACTGTGGGAATGCCCACACCTAAAAAGCTTTTGGAATAGAATTTTCATACTCATCTCTGAGGTCACAGGCTGTTTGACAAAATCCAACACTGCACTAGCCCTACTCAGCATAGGAATGGATAATCATCCTGGTAAGGTCAGGCCTATGGTGGCCCATATACTGTTTACTGCCAAATTCATGATTCTTAGAAAGTGGAGAGGTCCTTTAGCTCCTAATATCTCGGATGTAAAGACTCAGATAAACTTCACAGTGAGCTACAAGCACTGTGTAGCACTCCAGCTCGGCAATCCAAGTCATTTCCATAGAGCCTGGGATCAGTGGATTGTAACTCAGACACCATATCTGAACAAATATTTTTTGACTTAGACAATTAATGGTTGTCATTCTACTGCTTAACTAAGAAGGCACTGTGTTCCTGCCTCTGGTCACCAACCCCACAGGAATTCCCTCCTTTGGGACTGATAGTCTAATGAACATCTCTGATTTATCTTCTCCTATGTTTTAACTTGTTCAACATGAATCTTGAGTAATCCACATCATTGCTCCAATTCTGTTTAGTGTTTATAGCCTCCAAGATAACGGCTTCAAATGTGCTCAATGCTTCTCTGTATGTGTTTAGCTACAACCTATACAAAGTTTAATCTTCTATGTACTGTGTGACCAAAAATCAATAAAAAATATATTCTGAAAAATTTCTCATAGGTCCTGCTGGCTTCTGATTTTGGAACTGCAGGTTGTCAGTGACAGGCCAGAAATGATCAGCCCCTGAACTTCAGATCTTGCTACACAAATGCTCCATTGAAGCGCTTGTAACAGATCACTGTAAACTCCCCACTGACGACTGACTGACTTTGGGTAAGATCGCCTAAGGCGATCTTACCCAAAAGTGGGAGCAGGTACCTGTCAAAACCAGGTGCCTGCCCCCCCCCCAAAAAAAAGTGCCAAATGTGGCAGTGGAGGGTGCAAACAAGCAGAGCTTCCCCTTTTGGGTGGAACTCCACTTCAACTTATTAGTATGTAATAGTTTAAACCGTAGACTTTGTTGATTACATTCTGCTGTAAATTTATAGGGATGTTTAAATTACATAGATATTGTGTTAGGGAAAAACTACAGGAACATGCTTTTTACTACATTCCCCCTATTTCCAATAAAAACCAAGGAAATAAAAATATATGCGTCTAAATTTGCTACCAAATTAGCCACAGCTGTCCTGAAATAAACAATGTATAATATGTTGGGGTACTAGTAACACTAAAAGGTAAGAAAAAATAAAAATGAAAAAACACTCAAGAGGATTTAGGGAGTTTAATAAACCATGGACTCAAGTAATTAAATATTTAACATGAACTGGTAAGATCATTCTTAAATAATCAAAAAATACTGTAGCTTCCCCTTCAACTTAATGACCAGCACACATTACTAAAACTAAAAAAACAAGGGAACAAGCACATGTTTGAGAAATGGAAAAAAAGTGTCCATTACAGGCTTCAGGAAACAAAGAAAAGAAAAAAAAAAAAAAACAAGTATTACTTAAAGGACAGAGCAAGAGAATGCATCAAAGTGTACTGACAGGGTCACACACAGAACTAGGACATAAAATAGACTCATTCTTCCGAATCACACTTATCCTGACAGTGTAGCCCTGAGATACTCAACAAAAAGATTCCCATTACATTAACCTAGACATTACAAAGGAGGTAGACTCACTGACATGGAGTCAAAGGAGCACTCCGCAGACTGCATGCAGTCTAATACACTTCAATAAAACATCAGTGAAGAAGGAAGAATTTTTTTAAAAGCACTTCCACTGCTACAAAAGGATATTCTGCTACTAAAAACCTCTGATCTCACTGTTCAGAACTTGCATGATACCTATTTCTGTTCTCATGATTTCCACTGGTAGCCAAAAAATACCTTTTTCTTTTAAAAATGACATTATCATAGGAATGGATATAGTGGTTTCTAAGGTACAATTCTTCTGTACGTTGACCTTGTGAACATACTTGAGAAGTCCTCTAATTTGGCATCGTTGTAGGGTAGATTTAGGGCAACTAAGTAGAAAAAAAATGACTGTGACTAATCTAAAAAAAGTTTTACCTTCTCCCAACAGGAGGCAGATCCCTTTCACAATTACATGGAAATGTCCATAGTATATTAGTTTAATAATGCCTAATCACTGCATATTCCTTAAAGTAGCACACAGGAGGGAGATGGCAGTGTGATACCGATTATTGGGTTGAAAGGGGAACAAAAAAAAAAAAAACAGTAAACACTGCCATAAAGTATTTATCCACCTAACGACTTAAAGTGTATGTTTTCGTTTTGAATTTTTTGTGGAAAGGTAAGAGCCCTGTCATGTTTTACTGGTGTCAAGGGCTACATAAGAGACATTTTCTCTCACTTTCTGTACTGCTTATAGGGTAAAAAGTTACATCCCCAACACTAACACAGTAAGCATAAAAAAGAAAAAAAAACTTTTTTAGTAGAATAGTGTAAGGCTAGAACCTCTGTTAAATTTGTATACGCTATATTACCAAAAGTATTGGGATGCCTGCCTTTACACACACATGGACTAGTCTTAGTCCGTAGGGTTCAACATTAAGTTGGCTCACCCTTTGCAGCTATATAACAGCTTCAATTCTTCTGGGAAAGCTGTCCACAAGGTTTAGGAGTGTGTCTATGGGAATGTTTGACCATTCTTCCAGAAGTGCATTTGTGAGGTCAGGCACTGATGTGGACGAGAAGGCCTGGTTCGCAGTGTCTGCTCTAATTCATCCAAATGTGTTCTATCGGGTTGAGGTCAGGACTGTCAGTTTCCTTAGCCCCAAACTCACTCATCCATGTCTTTATGAACCTTGTTTGTGCACTGGTCCGCAGTCATGTTGAAACTGGAAGAAGCCACCCTCAAACTGTTCCCACAAAGTTGGGAGTATGAAATTGTCCAAAATGTCTTGGTATGCCGACACCTTAAGAGTTCCCTTCCACCAAATGCTTTGGACCAGTGCACAAAGCAAGGTCCATTCAAATAAATGGGCTGTCAAAATGCACCACACAGCAAAAACGTGGGAAATGCACAGAAGTGTGTGCTGCATTACCATGTGATCCAGGAGTGAATTGGCCCCAAGTTTACTTAAAAAATGCCATACTTTTTAATGGCTTTGCTAGGTTAGCTCCCAAAAATAGTGTGTTGTGCCCGGTGATCTTTGATTTCTCCCATGTTATTCAGGTAGATCTCCACCATTCTAAGGTTGCCTACCCCTGGTGTAGAGCTACAGTTGTCAATAGTTCAGGAATTATTGGGAATCATTCAATGGAGGACTTGAGCAGTAGAAACAGAACAGATTTTTAATTCTTCCTGACTATCTAAGACCCCTTTCACACTGGGGCGGGGGCGGTGTCTGCGGTAAAGTGCCGCTATTGTTATTGCCGAGAAAGGGTTAAAACCTCCGCAAAGCGCCTCTGCAGAGGCGCTTTGCCGGCGGTATAGCCGCGCCGTCCCATTGATTTCCTTCACCGCTCCAAAGATGCTGCTAGCAGGACTTTTTTTCCCGTCCTGCTAGAGCACCGCTCCAGTGTGAAAGCAGTGGCACTTTCGGGTCGGTTTGCAGGCGCTATTATTAGCGCAATAGCGCCTGCAAACCGCCCCAGTGTGAAATATTTTGGCTTGACATACACCTAACCTGAAAAAAAATGCATTAAAAATCTCCTTCACATGACTTACATAAATTTTCATATGCAACCTCTTAAAATGTGTAAGTTTTCAGTAAGAGACAGAATGTCAGAAAGGGAACAACTTCTGTTGTGCTTGCTTTAAAAAACTCAGAGCACTATGGGAATTTTTTGCCATGAAAGCCCCTCTTAATAAATGCCTATTTGTGAAACAGGGATTATGTATATCAAAATATCAGTTTAAATCTTCTCTTTAAGGCTTCATGCACACTAATGCATTTTTTGATGCATTTTTCAGAAATGCAGGGACATTTTTTAACATGGGTTCCTATGGAACATGTTCACATCAATGCATTATTGTACCTCTGCGTTTTTGGAAATGGTTGTGGACTTTTTTCCGACGAAAAATCAGTATTTTGCATGTAATAGACTTCAATGGACCCGCATCCAAAACGCAAGTACACCGTTTTTACCGCAATTTGCGTTTTTTTTTGTTTTTTTTTGCTGTACATTCACTATATATAACTGGTTGCTAAGGAGGGGGCCGGGAAGCTGGCCGCCGCATCCTTAACCGATGAGTCATCAGCGGGCTTCCCCGCTGACAGCTGAATGTAAAAAAAGGAATTGCCCGCAAAAAAAAAAAATTGTGAAGAAAAACAGTGTGGGGTCCCCTCCAGGTCCATACCAGGCCCTTCGTGTCTAGTATTCATTTGGAAGGGACCCCCCACGCCAAAATGTAAAAATAAAATGGCGTGGGGTGCCACCCAAAATCTATAACAGACCCTTCTCAGAGCATGCACTCTGGCAGGTCAGGAAAGGGAGGGGACGAGCGAGCGCCCTCCCCCTCCTGAACCATACCAGGCCACATGGGGGGGTGCTTTGGGGCAGGGGGTGCTCTTCCTGACAACCCTAGCCGGTGGTTATCAGGGTCTGCGGGTGGGGGCTTATGGGAATATGGAAGCCCCCTTTAACAAGGGGGCCCCCAGATCCTGGCCTCCCCCCCATGTGAATGTGTATGGGGTACATTGTACTCCTACCCATTCACCAAAAAAAAGTAGTGTAGTGTGAAAAAATGCAGTAGACAGTTTTTGACAAGTCTTTTATTAAAAATATCTTACCCCATACTCATTAACATAGGGGGGGAGGCCAGGATCTGGGAGCACCCTGTTAAAGGAAGCTTCCAGATTCCACTAAGCCCCCCGCCCACAAACACTGACAACCACCTGCCAGGGTTGTCGGGAAGAACAACATGGGGACAAGGTGCTTTGCCCCAAAGCACCCACACTCCCATGTTGAGGGCATGTGGCCTGGTATGGTTCGGGGGGGCGCTCACTCGTCCTCTCCCTTTCCTGACCTGATGCTCAGATAAGGGTCTAGTATGCATTTTGGGGGACCCCCACACCATTTAAAAAAAAAAAAAATTGGCTTGTGGGGGGGTGGGGCCTCTGAATCCATATAGACCCTAGGGCCTGTTATTGACCGGGGAGGAGGTGGACCCCCTACACTGTTTTTTTTTTTTAGCCAGCAATTCTTTTTTTTATATTCAGCTGTCAGTGGTGAAGCCCGCTGACAGCTGATGGCTCAGTGGTTGTTAAGGATGCGACGGCCGGCTTCCGGCCCCCTCGTTGGCAACCAGCTATATACAATGTAAAAAGAAAAAAATGCAAAACGCAAATTGCGGTAAAAACGCAGTTAAAAACATGGAAAGCACAGCAAAAACCACCGCAGAAGCGCTCAAGAGCAACATGCATAGATGTGAATCGAGCCTAAGGAAACAATCTAAAAGATGTAGGAAAAGTCTTTACTGGAGATATTTAATGATTTAAATGGGGAAATATATACTAAATATATACGCTACATCAAACATAAATAAAATAAAAAATAATAATACAAAATGCAGCTGCTACACACAAAATGCTAATCACTTGAAGAACATATAGATATGAATATAGCACTCGCAAGTGAAAATATGTTGACCAAAAAAAGAGAAATGACTGGAGTCAGGTGTTGGTATCAGCAGAAGCAGGGTACCTGTTTCTGGCTGAGAAACTCCATAAATGAATTCTGGACCTGATGACTTATCACCTTATCCGCCATCCCAGGATAACTTTACCAAGCTTTAAATGACCCACCAGACTGAAAAGCTGGGGGTCGTTCTGATCTGGTGAGTGGGGATACATGAGGGGGTGTTGCACACCTGAATTTTTCTGAAGCACCTTACATTTCCTTCACTTTGGATTGGAGCACCTTTAGTCACTTTATTTGGACTTTGTTTCTCTTATTTTGGTCAACATATTTTCACTCATTGTGTTTGCGAGCGCTATATTTATATCTATATAAATGATTTAAATGCGGCCTAATTTTAAAGAAATCTCTCACTTTTTATTATACTAGCATTCTTATTTAAATTTTATATAGTTTGATCTTGTATTGGAACAACTTTAGAATAAATGCCTTGAGCATTTAACTAGCTCCTGACCCCCTGCTGCTGCCCAGCAAGTGTTATTTACAGGGATCTTCAATGCTTAGTAAAAATCTGGGGACACAGGACAATCAATGATGCAGATCGCAGTATTGTAGTGTAATATTTCTTGATTTTAGTTTATTAAAGCAAAGGCAAATCAATTAAATACTTTTATAACAGATTTGTTTATACTGTAGCTATTACTAATATTAAAAATGAGAATATGTAGTAAATCTGTCATTATATATGTGATATGGCGACAATATTGCCAGGAAGACAGTGATTGGCACATACATATGTACTGCATACAAAAAATAGGAGCTATAAGAAACTTTTAAGAGATAGAGCAGTTCAAACTGGGGAAAGTTTTAAGCTATGGTGATAATTCAAGCCTTTACAAGAAAAATGCAATTTCTGATGTGAATTTTGGTTACACTATGGGCAATTAACCTTAAAAAGATATATCTGTGTGATGGCAGAGGTGAAGGTTCCCTTGCAGTAGAAACAGAAAACACAGTCCATGGAACTTTCTTAAGACGGCTTTGCACACTGTATGCAATCTACTGAAGGTTAGTCCAAAACTCAACTTAAAAGTCAGGGTTGTTTAACTACCTGGCTTGACTTCACAAGATAACACCTCCAAATCAGAAATCTGCATGTTCTCTCCACCCTTACAGAATTCATAAAGCAACTACTGTATTTTGCTGTTGTGCCACACCATGCCCTGCCAACTTCAAGTGCTGACTCCTATCCCACATGGAACCAGCTTGCCCAAAGTCGTAGACACAAAATTCAAATCACTTCTGACCACAGCTACCACGTACCATTTGTGCACCAACCTGCAAGCCAAGCTCTTTAACAGTTTTTTGCACGAATCCCTGCACAGTCTTACATGCTATTGAATTCCCTTAAACACCCATTTTCAAATATACAAAAAGATTCTGAGAAATAAACTAAAATCTGTTTGATAAGTAACAGATCCCCTTTATAATACTGGGTGACAGATGGGTGTTTGGAAGCATTCCCTGACACACTGGAGAGTAGACACCAAAGTGTGCTCAGATTGCTAAACAAAGTAAAGAAGACCCTAATACAAAGACAAATTATAGATTTTGTCTTTCCGAAAAATCATTCAGGGTATAATGGAAAGGGTTGGAAGAAACAGCCATACAAAAAGTAGGTGTTTAACAGGGATCACCCTTCCAGGTATAAGAGACCCCTATGCATAAATACAGTTTAAAATTTTACTAAGGTCTTATGTGCATAGGCTTTGCTTCAAACACCAGATTTAAAATTTTAATGCAGCCCAGATCAAATGTATGTACTCAAATGTGAAAAGCTATGTCTTACTTATTTGTGTCCGATTATGGCTTTATTGCAAACACATCTTCAATATGAAATGCTGCATTCAGAAAAACACAAAGCAGGTCATATGCAGCCTCAGAAATACATTGTATCATTGAGGCAAATGAGAATCTACTAAACTTCTTTCAAACAGACATCAAACACAGGTACACAACAACCATGTATACAAACCCTATAGGATCCTGCTAAAAAATACTGCTACGAAAAATTGTTTTAACAGCCTGCATGACTGTAGACTGTTTCCCGTACAATGTAACTACACTAGTACATAATGTGCGCTATCCATTCTCATTGTTTATCTAGGTATATACATCCAAAAAGCAAACTATGCTCATCAGGTTTTCCTTAGGCAAGCTTGTAATAAATGTTACACAAGTAGATAATTGTGCTGCGGTTTTCTAACCAGCCAGGATTCAAGGATCCATATGTCCCATCTTGTAAAGTGTTCCCAGTGAGCCTGTGAATTATGTAATCACAGTATTCTACCTTCTAGATTATACGGGGATTTTCTTTCAGACAGTCCACTATAGAAGGCTACAGTTATTTAAAAACGAACACTATTTACTTTTCAGTGACAGCTTCTCATAAATAAATGTGAAAAGTTGCAATTTCATACAGGGCCCCTCCAAAGTTCACAGAACAGAATGCATCTGGTTCTCAAAGTTGAGGAAACGTATGTTAAACATATATCAGTTATCTACACTGGTGGACATAGAAACCAGGAAGGTCATTTCAAATAGATGACTAGATGTAGATGATGCATAGTGCCAACATTCTGAACTAGAGAATAATCACTTTTCTAAAGGCACAGCAGGGGTGAAATTAAATATCATATTTCTAAAAACAGAGTTCTGCACACATACACCTTTAAGTGATTTGCAAGACTGAGTATTCAAAAACTTGATGAGATAACCTCTACATTTACTTAACAACATTGTGCATGTCACTGTAATAAATATCTATTTCTATTACCCCTTGGCAGCAAAGTAACTACAGATGGTAAGAATTATATAAATAACCCAGCTCTGCCAGCACTTTTACTGGTACACAGTGGAATTAATTGGAGCAGACATGTACCAATTTATTGTGAATGTGGTCTATTGGGTAGAGTTGTACAGAAAATGCAGTAATGCTGAGGTTGACCTATAAGGTTTAAAAGGAGCATAATCTATACTCATAGTATGCTATGTCAGAAGCCAGTGCGATTACATTGATCACCTTGATGCAGCCTTATCTTATTTTAGCATAACATGGTAACGAGGGATATGTATCTAACAGTGATATGCAATATAAGGTTGGTAATCATTTGAGTATTAACCCTTTTGCTGCTAGGCCATGCACTTCATTTTTATCCTACGGCCAGACCATTTTGGAATGTTTTTCTTAAGTTTTCACTTACAGCTTCCAGAGTTTTTAAAAGACCTCCCGACCCATACATTTTCTGAAAACACAGGACTGGTAGACTAAAAACGATGGTGCTACTGATCTGGTGGATTCTGTGATAGTTATGCAAATGTTTATCTAAAATGATCTTCTTGGTTAACCTACTAGAAACCTTATTAGCGTTCATAAACACAATATAATTTACAAAGTTTCAACCAACTTCCTATAAATCTTAAAGCGGGGGTCCACCTATCTATCGTTTTTTTTTTTTTGAGTTCATTCACAAACTTTTCTTCTCAGCATTACATACTCACATATTGTGTGTAATATGTCCGCCTGTGTCAGATTTCGTCGGAAAGAATAACTTATATTATTCGCTGCAGGCGGTTTCCATCTTCATTGTGGGCATTTGAAGCCCACAAGCATTTATTTCCTGGATGTGGTGAATGTTGTGCTCCCAGCATTCACCGCTCGTTCCCGCACATGCTCAGTGGCATCCTGAGAAGCCTGAGACTAGCTCCCAGGAGTCTGGGAGAGGCTAGAAACACGCCTACTCCCATGGGAGGAGAACCAGGAAGTGAAAGAAGAATAGAAAAATAAAAGGTAATTACGGCGATTTAAATTTTTTTAAATGGCATGTCAGCATCTAGGCAAGGAAGAGAATACTTACAGATATTGTTCAAAATTTGGGTGGAACCCCACTTTAAGATATACTGAGTTCATGTTTTGAGCTCCCCAGATTGCCCTGGGGAACTCTTGGCCCACGACCAGTACAATCGCTTCTCACCCTCAACTTCAGCCCTTGGACTTTTGGCAGGAAGCCAACTTTCTCACTTTATGACAACGCTCTCCCCTGTGTTTAAGCATGACCTTATCCCCTTTGAAAGGGAGTGTGTGGCTACCTGCTGAGACGCTCACTCTCGCTCATGTACAATATCGTGAACGCTTCCCCTAGGGTCTTTAAACCACCTTTCATTGCCAATTGGGAATGTGATGTACACTTGACTTTTACTCACGATCAATTAGGCAGAATACTATTCTTTTCTCATAAAGTCTCCATTTGTACCAAATATGAAGAACTGAATTCCAAGGTTCTGACAAGATGGTACTTGACTCCTGCTAAACTTAACTGCCTGTACCCACTCACCTCAGACCGTTGCTGGAGATGTGAGGACGCCCTTGGGAATATCCTGCATGTTTTCTGGGCCTGCGATCGGCTTCAGTTTATATGCTGAAGCAAGACAAATCTCTCAAAAATTTACAGACCACCAAATCCCTCTGGACCCAGCCTGGTTCCTTCAGCACCATCATTCCATTGCCGCAGAGACTTACAGGTACATCTCAAAAAATTAGAATATCATCAAAAAAAACAAAAAAAACATTTCAGTAATTCAATTAAAAAAGTGAAACATATATTATATACAGTCAGGTCCATAAATATTCGGACATCGACACAATTCTAATCTTTTTGGCTCTATACACCACCACAATAGATGAAATGAAACGAACAAGATGTGCTTTAACTGCAGACTTTCAGCTTTAATTTGAGGGTATTTACATCCAAATCAGGTGAACGGTGTAGGAATTACAACAGTATGTATATGTGCCTCCCACTTTTTAAGGGACCAAAAGTAATGGGACAATTGGCTGCTCAGCTGTTCCATGGCTAGGTGTGTGTTATTCTCTCATTATCCCATTAACAAGGAGCAGATAAAAGGTCCAGAGTTCAGAAGTAGTGGACTACGGCTGGTGTCAGTGCTTCAAGAGCCATCACACACAGACCTATCCAGGACATGGACTACAACTGTCGCATTCCTTGTGTCAAGCCACTAAAGAATCAGAGACAATGTCAGAAGCGTCTTACCTGAGCTAAGGAGAAAAAGGACTGGACTGTTGCTCATGGTCCAAAGTCCTCTTTTTTGATAAAAGTAAATTTTGCATTTCATTTGGAAAACAAGGTCCCAGAATCTGGGGGGAGAGTGGAGAGGCAAAGAATCCAAGTTGCACGAGGTCCAGTGTGAAGTTTCCACAGTCAGTGATGATTTGGGGAGCTGTGTTTTATCAAGTCCAAAGTCAGTGCAGCCCTCTACCAGGAAATTCCAGAGCACTTCATGCTTCCCTCTGCTGACCAGCTTTGTGGAGATGCCGATTTAATTTTCCAGCAGGACTTGGAACCTGCTCACACTGCCAAAAGTACCAATACCTGGTTTATAGATCAGGGTATCACTGTGCCTGATTGGCCAGCAAATTTGCCTGACCTAAACTCCATAGAAAATCTGTGGGTGTTGTCAAGAGGAAGATGAGAGACACCAGACCCAAAAATGCAAATGAGCTGAAGGTTGCTATCAAAGCAACCTGGGCTTCCATAACGTCACAGGCTGATGGCCTCCATGCCATGCCACATTCATGCAAAAGGAGCCCCGACCAAGTATTGAGTGCATACTATACTGTACATGGACATACTTTTCAGTAAGCCAACATTTCTGTATTAATTTATTTTTATTTTTTAGTGGTCTTAAGTTATATTCTAATTTTCTAAGGTTTAGGTTTTCACTAGCTGTAAGCCGTAATCATCAAAATTAAAATACATTCTTGAAATATATCACCCTGTATGTAATGAGTCTATACAATATATGAGTTTCACTTTTTGAATTGAATTACTGAAACAAATTAACTTTTTTGATGATATTCCAATTTTTTGAGATGCACCTGTATAAGCGATCAGTCTTACCCCACCGGTTTACTATGGCCAAAATCTGCACACCTGACCTCTGGAAGCAGACTTGAACTCCCTCTGTTATGTTCTGTGCATGGTCCCAGCGAACGGGCGTGGCTGTATTTACATATGACATGGCTCCTTGTGCGCCCAGCTAAAGGCTACTGCGCATATGCGTCAAAGCCGCGTGCGCCTTGGCCGGCAAACAAACAACTGCTAGGTCCAGCGGCGCTTTTGCGAATGTACGTGCGCCTTGGCCGCCAAACAACAACTGCTGAACAAAGCGACACTCTTGTGAACACATGTGCATCATGGTGAACCAAGGCGAAATGCCACACCATCATGCGCTATCATACTGGTAAGAAATAGCCAGACACAAGCAAAAAAGGTACACTTTGCAAACACCCACAGCTAGCTCAAAAATTCCCCGTATGATCACTTCACATAGGTGTCCAGCCTCTACTTAGCTTGACTGATTGTTACAATCACTGGGACACCCCACATCAATAGTAAAGGGGTTTCACTTACCCGTCCAAGTGCAGGGCAGGTTAGAAACTAAGATCCCAAACTTCAACCATCATGGCGGGTTTCTTTCACTTGAGGACTTTCAAGGACTGGGTACCCTTTTCATGTGTAGGGTCCACTCCCTTGGACCTGTACAGCACCCTGGAGGAATGCCTTAGCGCTGTGGTGTCCAGGATTTCACTTTGCAGGGTCCAGTGCCCGGAGGCCCCATTGCAGGCAAAACCTTGCAGGATCTTGAGTCTTCTTTGCAAAGCTTGGGTACCATTTATCTAAGCATATAAAGCCTGTGTCAAATGGATCTGATTGATCAATCTCTTGATTCATTTAAGAACCATTTGTGAAACTAGAGATCTGGAGCTCAGAGAGCTCAAACAAACCATGCCATCCACCTTGTAGACACTGGTAAAAAATGGAAGTGCTTCCTATATGGGAGGGGTTATATAGGGGGATCACTTCCGGTCTGAAGACCTTTGGTCTACCAGTGTCCATTCACCTGGAGATAGAGTATAACCCAGTAAGTAATGTATATTAGCCTCACTCTGTGTCCCATGATGTATGAAAAATAAATCAGCATTTACCAGTGCCTTGCATTTTTCCTCAATGTAAGAAATATCAACACATATTTCAGGACTCATTTCCCTAGTGTTCTGCAAGGCAGTGTCTGGAGGGGAATTGCACAAAGCAGAGTGGTTGTCTCCCATGGCAACGTCACTAACCACCGACTCCACTGGCACATTATCCTCTTCCACGCACTGTCCTGATACCTGACCATCATTACACATACCTGTGCTGTCTGGCACTTCCACCCAGGCTTCTGTCCTGTCCAACAGTACTCCAGAGTGACAACCTCTGTATGACGCAATCCAGTCCACTGCAAGACCACTTTCCACATGAACACTAATCATTGCATTACATGCTTCCACCATTGGCGATTTCTGCACAGTACAGCCTGTAATATAAAGTTCCAACCAGCAGTACCACGTGGTACCAGTTCTCCAAACACAGAAGAGGATGGCAAGAAATACACTGGCTGTACACTCCACGATGCTAGCATTTCTTTAAGCAGGTCTGTCACAAAATACACATTTTTTCTTTTATGCATTGTGGACACAATTTCCGCTGTGTGTTTACACTCGCTCGGACCTTCAGACCCGAGAGGGTTAATCTCTGCAACAACCAGTGCATCCTGGCCTATAGGCTGTTCAGCACAGCAGACGCCTCTCCTGGCACAGCAGCCATAGGGTCCACTACACCTTTAGCCACCATTTTTTCTTTTAGCATTGCTATTAGTCTCTTGGCCAAATCATCCCAATAAGGCATGCTCAGTTATACTACATACATCCAATAAGACCTATATAAAACAAGAGGCTCAACAGCATCTGAAACACTTTTCTTGCCCTTACTATTTGTGCTCCAATCAGCAGTACTCTGCAGCAGAAACGTTGCACATACATGGTTTAAAGTAAATGGTGGCAAGATTGGAGTAGAAGAAATAATCTAAGATTTAGAGGTATCCCGGAAGACACAGGAGAGGAGTCTTTGCATACCGTGGTGCTGGCCATACGCAAGAACCTGGGGGTCACTGTGGACCCATAGGAGCTTGAGTTTGACAGACTGCATAGAGCTCTTAAGATGTTTGGGGCGACCAGAACCCTTCCTAGAGCTGAGCTATCGGGGGAGAAGAGCCTTGGTGAGAGAGGTAAAGAAGGACCCAAAAATCACTGTGGCTGAGCTCCAGAGATGCAGTCGGGAGATGGGAGAAAGTTGTAGAAAGTCAACCATCACTGCAGCCCTCCACCAGTCGGGGCTTTATGGCAGAGTGGCCCGACGGAAGCCTCTCCTCAGTGCAAGACACATGAAAGCCCGCATGGAGTTTGCTAAAAAAAACCTGAAGGACTCCAAGATGGTGAGAAATAAGATTCTCTGGTCTGGTGAGACCAAGATAGAACTCTTTGGCCTTAATTCTAAGCGGTATGTGTGGAGAAAACCAGGCACTGCTCATGACCTGTCCAATACAGTCCCAGCAGCGAAGCATGGTGGTGGCAGCATCATGCTGTGGGGGTGTTTTTCAGCTGCAGGGACAGGACGACTGGTTGCACTCGAGGGAAAGATGAATGCAGCTAAGTACAGGGATATCCTGGACCAAAACCTTCTCCAGATGCTCAGGATCTCAGACTGGGCCAAAGGTTTACCTTCAAACAAGACAATGACCCTAAGCACAGAGCTAAAATAACGAAGGAGTGGCTTCACAACAACTCAGTGACTCTTCTTGAATGGCCCAGCCAGAGCCCTGACTTAACCCCAATTGATCATCTCTGGAGAGACCTAAAAATGGCTGTGTACCAACATTTACCATCCAACCTGACAGAACTGGAGAGGATCTGCAAGGAGGAATGGCAGAGGATCCCCAACTCCAGGTGTGAAAAACTCGTTGCATCTTTCCCAAAAAACCTCATGGCTGTATTAGATCAAAAGAGTGCTTCTACTAAATACTGAGCAAAGGGTCTGAATACTTAGGACCATGTGATATTTCAGTTTTTCTTTTTTAATAAATTTGCAAAAATGTCAACAATTCTGTGTTTTTCTGTCAATATGGGGTGGTGTGTGAACATTAATGAGGAAAAAAATGAACTTAAATGATTTTAGCAAATGGTTGCAATATAACAAAGAGTGAAAAATGTAAGGGGGTCTGAATACATTCTGTCCCCACTGTAGATAGGGGTCGGGGGAAGTGGTAAAGACACAATTTAATAAATATAATTTTTAGCACAATATATTAAGGCATTATAAAATAGGTTTAGCTGGAATGGAATCACGTTTAAATGGGAGGAGGTTAAACACTTAAACACTTGTAAGGCAATGGAGGGCGGAGGACACAAAAAGGGGGAAGAAGAAATAAAGTGAAAATGGTGATAAATAGTAGGGAAACAGGATCACTCACACTAGTAGTAACACTCTTTCAGATACATATGCACATAATCTTTTTTTTCAAGACTGGAGTACAAAAGCTGACCACAGTGTGGCGTTAGTGGTGTGTGTTGGTGAGGACAAGCACTGAAAACTTTTCTGTGCTTCTATCAGTTTGGGCCGTACTGCCTTGGATGACTGGGAGCCACCAAGATTACGGACTAACCATGTGAATGAAGTGGCTCAATGGTGTGCTCAGTAATTGGACATGGTCAGGATTTCTTTCTCTAAAGGCTGTGTGGCATCAGGCAGGGCCTACAGAATTGGGCTACAGTTCAGACAAGCTTTATACATTCTGGACTTTGAACAGATGTAGAGAAGAGAAGACTGCAGATAAACAGATACGAGATTTGGATACTTCCATCTTTCCCACAAGGTTCCCTTTGATTGATGGTCATCGCCGCAGCTGGTCGAGCGAAAAGGAGATGCCCCTTGAGATCCGGGACTTCCATCTCCCTCCAGAATAGCCATCCTTTTGGATCTCTAAGCCTGTTTGATTCGGTGTCGCTGACATCTGAATCCACCTGTTCTGGTAAGAGTATTTCATCTATTTCTACCTCAAGATTTCCATGTTGATGAATCACGCACTAGAAAATCTTTCACCCATATTGGATTCTACATTTTATTGCACTATGGGACTTTACAATTGTATTTGTTCATACTCATGTCTTAGTAGATAACATTCATGAGTCATTGAACTTTATTCACATATATTTTTGTTTTTTTCATGTCACAGTGGACACCACCCACTGGTCACTGAATTCTATTCATATGGTTCTGTTTTGTTTTAGCGCTACATTTTCTACTTTAGTTCACTTTGAATATTGGTCACATTTGTGTGTAGCAGCTTTGAGTTTTTCACATTGGGTTAGCGCAGTGTTACCACCGTTTTCATTTCATACACTGTAATACTTATAGGAGCCCAGAGGTAAAAATAGAGGAAGAGGAGGGGGGAGCTAGAGAGGAAGAATGGGTTATAGGAGAAGTAAAAGGATATAGGTGAGAGTAGACAGTACTACCCACTAACTCCTACCCCCCAGACAGAACAGCAATTAAACAATTAAGGAGGAGAGGTGGGAAGGAAGTAGAAACAGTGATTATTCTAGGCTAGACTATGGATGTCTGCAGATTATAAACGAAAGACCTTACCAACTTAGTGGCAATTACATAACGCAGCACATATTATATCCCATGTGAATATCTAAGATATACAATTATTTACTGTATCATGTAAGCTACAAGATGTTACATGGGTAGGGATAATACCCAAAAAGCTCAATTAGGCAATGCACTTGGCGTATGAGCTGAAGAGAGATGGGAACATACTTATACCAATTCCCTTACGACATTAGGGTATTATATATGATATGATGGAGGTTCCGTATCCTTTTTTTTTTTTTGGTGGATTCCGGACCCCCTTTTTCACTCTATTATAAGAGAACAAGGGGTATTGTTAGAATTGGAAACTAGTCAGCTTGGAGATGCTGGAGTCGGTGCTATGAGAGAGAAGGGGGGGGGGGGGGGGGGCTCAAGGGAAGGGATGCAGGGAAAGAAAGGATCAATAAATAGGTATATGGATAGAAATGGGCCACATCAGAAATATATAAAAAATGTATGAAGACAGCTGGAGGATAGCGGAGGGGAGCTCTGCTCCTTCGGCCATTTGACTAATCCACTCCCCCAGATTGGATACCTACGGGAAACTAAGCACCCATAAGTAGGTACCAGGGGATTTACCCTCTTTTTTTGTGTTTTTTTTGGGTGTTCTCTCGGCCTAGAAAGGATGGAGGGGCTGCGTGTGACCTCCTTAAATGTTAAGGGACTCAATATCCCTGAGAAACGTAAGATGTTGTTACATGATTTGAAACATTCCAATACGAATGTGGGATTTGTGCAGGAAACCCATTTTAAGGAAGAGGTACTGACCCATCCTTCAGAACAAATTTTTCCCTTGTGTATACCATGCCTCTAATCAAGAAGCTAAAACTAAAGGGGTCTCTATTTTAATCTCTAATCGAATTCCGTGGACCCTATTGGATAAACGTAGGGATAAAGGAGGGAGATATCTTTTTCTTAAGCCCCCGTTCACACCTATGCAAATAAGATGCGGCTTACACCGCATCCAATTCGCAGGACATTTTAAAATACATTCATATGAATGCATCTGGTTCACATATGTGCGTTGCATTCGCACTGCGCATTACTAAAAAAAGTGTGTGTTTTCTGGGCATTGCGGTGCGAATTACAAGCCCATTATCTTCTATGGGAACGCATCTGATTCGCAGATGCAGTCCGTTCTGAACATGAATTCTCTCTTTCTCTCCTCACTACACCCCCCCCCCACTCACTGATCCGCAGCTAAAACGCAGAGGAACCTCTGAACAAATTATTTTAATCTTCGCAGTGAAACCGGAGCTTCAATTCGCAACGCACATGTGTGAACCCGGGCTAAAGCATGTATTGGCAGGGTAAAGGTCCCCTTGGCCACTATATATGCACCGAATGTGAATCGAGACAGTTTCCTTGATAACATTTTATCAAGGTTAATGGAGTTTAAAGAGGGAAAATTGATCTGGGGGGGGGACTTTAATGCCCCCCTAGACCCTAAAATAGATACTTCCGGGGGCATTTCCTCGATCCCTAATGGAACCAGGAAACATATCCTCCGAAAACTCCATGAGCACCAGCTGGTGGACGTTTGGCGTATCCTGCACATGGGGGAGAGGGATTATACCTTTTTCTCCAATCTACATCAACTGTATTCCCTAACTGATTTTTGTTTTATACCCCACCAGTTACTTTCCACTGTGCAGGACATTTCAATAGGAAATATTACATGGTCAGACCATGCACCAGTTACGGTTAGACTTTCTCTATCGGAGGCGATCCATCCTTCGGAATGGAGATGGCGCCTGAATGAAAGCCTATCACAGTCTCCTGAAATCCGGGAGGATCTGACCAAAGAAATTACAATGTACTTTCAGACAAACAACACCATCTGGAGTGATTCGGGAATAGTTTGGGAAGTGCATGAGGCAGTAATTCGAGGGATTTTTTTAATTAAACATGGCTCTCAAGTGAAGAAGGCTCCAGAAGAGCAAATAAAGAAACTGCTGGAAGAAATTCAGGGATTAGAGTTACAACATAAGAGGAACCCAGAATTTGCTCTGGGAAATTAATTAGCTCTCTTAAGAAGACATAAGATATAAGATTTATTGCGTTTTAAAGCAAAAGCAGTACTACAGTATGGGAGGAAGATGGCATACAACTCCGGAGACAAGTGTGGTAAATTGTTGGCGAAGAAATTAAAAGAACAGCAGATGCAATCATATATACCTTACATTAAAGGGAGGAGAGGCCAAAAACTCTTTATGCCAAAAGAAAGTGCACAGGTGTTTGGGGAGTACTACTCCTCGCTGTATAACTTGACGGCGCCCTCAGTGCCTCCCTCGTCTCTGGAAGAATATCTTTCTTCCTCAAAACTAGCTCGCCTGCCTTCCCCGACCTGTAGTAAATTAGGAGCCCCCATCACCATGGAGGAAGTACATACAGTAATGAAAACAATAAAGCATGGAAAGGCACCTGGCCCTGATGGCTTTTCTATACAGTATTATAAAAGCTTTTTCACAGTACTAGGTCCATATATGACTAAATCATTCAATGCACTAGGACAAACAACTGTGCTCCCACCAGATGCATTAAAAGCCCACATTTCGGTGATTTTGAAAGAAAGGAAAGATCCGTCAGAATGCGGTAGTTATGGACCGATATCATTACTAAATGTGGACCTGAAAATGTTCACAAAGATATTGGCCTCTAGATTACAACCCTATCTCTCCCAGTTGGTCCATTTGGATCAAGTGGGATTCATCCCTAAATGTGAAGCAAGGGACAATACCATTAAAGTACTTAATCTGGTTAAATACGCAAGTCAAACGAAGACACCTAGTGTCTTCTTGAATACAGACGCGGAAAAGCCTTCAATAGGGTTAACTGGGCATTTATGCTAGGAGTCTTAAGACACATAGGACTGGGAGACCAAATGATACGCTGGGTAGCGGGGGAATATTCTGCACCACAGGCTCTAGTTAAGGCAAATGGGGTGTATTCAAAAACGTTTTCAATTACAAACGGGATCCGTCAAGTTTGCCCCCCTATCGCCTCTATTATTTGCCCTTACGTTGGAGCCTTTGCTTAACAAAGTTCGACAGAATCCTGACATTATGGGACTAAGTTTGGGGGGACATTAAAGTGTCCACATATGCGGACAACTTGCTTTTTCACTATCCAGCCCACATACGTCACTATCAAATCTTATGAAGGAAATTGAACAGTACGGGGCTCTTTCAAACTAAAAATAAACTAAAGAAAATCAGAGGTGATGGGGGTGGCACTGCCGGATCCTGGGTGCAGTACCTTACAGTCTAACTTTAAGTTCAAGTGGACGACAACAGCATTAAACTACTTAGGTACTTATGTTGCACCAACCTTAACAGATATCTTTGAGTTGAACTTCCCACCGCTACTTAGATCAGTTAGAACACTTCTGGATAAGTGGAACAGAGGTTTACATTCATGGTTCGGCAGATGCAACATCATAAAGATGAGTATAGTGCCCAAATTCTTGTACCTTTTTCAGGCTTTACCCATAATGATTCCCATGGCATACTTCAGTCAAATTCGGGCCATGATTACTAAATTTATCTGAGCCAGCAAGCATCCAAGGATTAGCAGTGCCCTGCTGACATTACCTAAGAAAGCAGGAGGAGTGGCGGCGCCAGATCTATATAGATATTATCAAGCAGCCCAACTCGGCATAATAATTGACTGGAGTAGGCATGGAGAACAAACTGTGGACGACTACTGAACAGCAAGTGAGCTCGGTCCCATTAAATAGAGCGGTGTGGAGTTACACAGCCTTACCAACCTTCATAAAAACACATCCTACGATAGGCCCCACACTACGAATAGGATACAAGATCTGCCAGAACCCTAGATTCTCTTCTAAACATTCACCTTTGTTCCCTATGTTGGGAAACTCGGTCTTCCCGCCAGGCCTAAAGCCCAGAATGTTTGGGAATCTTTGGGAGAAGGGCTGCTTCCAAGCCTTACACTTTTTGATATCTAATAATTGGCCAACTATAGAATTGTTGGCACAACAGGGAGGACAGTTCGAAATCCCCTTCTGGCAGGCACGATAGGTACGCCACTTTTTGGAAACATTGGGACCCACGGAGGACTATTGTCGTCCGCATACAAAATTTGAGGTATACTGTGAGGAAAAGGAGCCCCTTTCACATACTCTCTCTAAGATGTATGCACTGCTGTCGGCACCCCCAGAAGATTTTATAATGCCAGGCCTAAGGAAATGGGAGAGAGATCTTGACCAAACTTTCATACCAGCTCAATGCCAGAACATTAAATATCTGACATTAAAATCATCGAGGTGTACGAAAACCCATGAGCTGAACTATAAACACGTTGGTACTATACCCCACAAATTCTTAATAAATTCTTCCCAGCCACTCCAGATCGTTGCTGGAGAGGTTGCAAAGAACAAGGGGCTCTATTTCATATTTTCTGGCTATGCCTAATAATTAGACAGTTTTGGCAAGAAGTAGAGAGGATTATTCAAAAACTCACAGAGTACCAGATCCTGGATGACCCGGCCTTCTTCCTATTACAGTATTCACAAATCCCACTCAAGAAATATAAGAACTCAGTACTAAGCCAAGTGGAAAATGCAGCAAAAAGCTGCATCGCCTCGTGCTGGAAAGAACCACGACCCCCCCCATCTCTATGTGGCTCAATAAAGTTAGGAGAGTACAGATAATGGAAAATCTGATGCCTATGACATTGGACAGAAAGGAACAAACTATCGAAATATGGTCCCCATGGGAGGTATTCATACAGTCGTAAGAGGGGAAGAGACTACTGGGAGATGTAGGAGGGGAGTGAGGCCCCAGTGGAAGTAAACAAGGAGTTCAAGACGGGTCCCCCTCCCCTGGGCCGGGGAGAACCACTTTTTTTTTTTCTTGTCGCTGTTTAGCGCGACGAGATATGGTTATGTTTGTTGTGGGTTTTTTTTTTGTTTGTTTGTTTTTTGATGTATGTATAATAAGAATAAAATAATATGAGAACTATAACAAAAATGAGATATATTTGAGTAGAAATAATGTAACCATTGGAATTTATTGAGTATATGATATATTTATGAATTGATAAAACTATAAGCTGTTGTACATATTTTTCTTTTGTTCTCATGTAAAAGAAATAAAGAACTAAAATAAATAAATAAATAAAGTAAATGGTGGCAATCCATTTTTATCCACAGCATGTTGCAGTATCACACCCTCACCACCGTGAGCAAGTGGAGCTTCATTCCAGACCTCAACCTTTATATTTTCATTGCCAAACTGCATTAACCCATTATCACTATGAGCATTTTCACACATTTCAGTTTTGGCACCTAACTTCTCATCACATTCAACTTCACACAAGTAACTCCAATAACATAGGTAGAAAAGAAAGGGGGTACCCAGATAGTGTAGTATCGTTTTAAAAGCTTTTGTAATCAATAAAAGCAGCTGATATTTACTCACATTAAAAACAGCAAACAGTAGCCAAAACCCCATGAGCGGCAAGCTCGTACTCCTGCGTCTGCCAAAACCCCACAAGCGGTTAGCTCGTACTCCTGCAGCCGGCAAAACCCCACAAGCGGCAAGCTCGTACTCCCGCGTCCATGTTTTTAATACGAGTAATTTTCAGCTGCTTTTATTGATTAAAAAAGCTTTTAAAATGATACTACACTATCTGGGTACTCCCTTTCTTTTATACCTATGTTATTGGAGTTACTTACGGGCACCCCTAGTCCATATCACCCACATAGAAGATTCAGGAATATCTACCCTGTGGAGAGACCCCATCTAGGAATACTATTAACCAGAGGGAGCTAGGAGGAACTTCCTGGGTACTTCAGAGTTGGGAGAGCTATCAAATTTCCACCTTAGCCATGGGAGACCCAACAATTATGTCTGCTTATGCTGTTAATCCACAGCTGTAAGTTGAGAGGCCATCGAGCACAGAGGTGTCACTACACTGAAGAAAGAAGTCACTTAATATTTTTTGCATGTGTTTTTTTCTACACCAAAAGTAGAGACACTAGCCACTTTTGTGCTGTGTGTATATTGAATGGAATACACACACTTATTGGACTTAATCACTTTTTGTTATATTTGTCATTATATTGCACAGTTACACTTAATATTGTGTTTATCTGTTTTAGCTTAAGTTTAGTTAATTTTATAGCACAGTGTCATTCTTTATACACATTTATGCCACAGGTTAGCATATCGGTGCTCGCAGCCATTTAGTGAGATTCCATTTAGTGATTGCGCGAGAGCACTTCACATATTTCATATCTCTTATTTCAGCCATCCTTGCTTCATTTAGGAACTTTGACCGACCCATATTCACAGTCTCTCCAGAACAATTTTGCACAGACCAGCAAACATTTTTTTTTTAGAGCACTGTCTCTTTAAAAGAAGTTGCTTTTCTCTTGCAGGTTCTCACCTGCACTCAGAGATTGAGTGCATGAGATTGCACAAACACATAGTTCATATAACATTTGAACTTACTTGATTGCGGGGATCTCAGATTGTGCCCAAAGCACTCCTCCAGCAAATGTAAGAGGTTCACTCCAAGTTTAGAGCTATAATGACATTGCCACTTGCTTTTCCTTCATTTAAGGGCTGGTTTTGCCCATTTGTATTCAAGAGAAAGTTCAACAAATACAATAGAATCCCTCACAGAGGTATTCAGCAATCCAGTTCTGCTACAGATATAAACAGCATTCAGCCCACTTGGCTAATAACCGTAGCTTTCCTACTCAGACCTTACGCTTTAGGCCTTGGTCTGTCTCCCACAGACCAGACGCTCAGCAACTCAGTGCTTATTGCTAGCAGCCTTGTGCTGCACTGGCTCCCACCTCTTGTCTAGGTGGAGCCCTTCTGACTCCTGGGCCAGACTTCCTATCTGCTGGGGCTCAGAACCTTGGTCTGGTCATTACTTAAAGCCCAGAACACAGCTGACCAATTAGTGTACTGGCTGTTCACTAGACCTGGACCCTGGCAGGGTACTGCCCTGCTACAATACATGCATACAGATAAATCCATATATATTTGGACACAGACCCGATTTTAGGTTTTTTTTCAGGTATTTATTAAAACATTTACCAAAACAACAAGTTGAGTTTTGGGAATTTCCGCCTCCATGCTTCATGTGTTCAAGTACATCTGCAATACTTGCAGTAGTATTCACTACTGAATACCTGATTACTACCAATTGAAGTATTCCTTGTCAACTACTGATCAGCTCCTAGTTTGCCATAGAGCCTGCTTATCACCGTGAGTCGGTAAGCACAATCTACAGCCACGGTGGTGGGGTTTTTTCACTTCCCTCCCCTCCTTTTTGGTTGTTCCTGTGTGCTCACCAGGGTGTTTGGTATGTCTGTTTGTCCATGCTTAGCATCTAACATACTACACTATGGCCAGTTTTCTTCTGTTTGTTTCTTCTCCTGCATCCATTGAGGGGACTTTTATTTGAAAACGGACGGTGCTGACTGGTTTATTATCCCTAAGGCCCTGGCAGGGTTTAATGCCATCCGCTCATTATCATTGAAGTTCTGGTAAGGGCAATCATAGCTCATTTTGGATTGTTACCTACAATTAAGCTGAACATCCTACCATTTTTGAAGATTTGGACTCTTTCTTTGCTTATTACTGTTTCTTATAATTTTACCAATATTTGTTGGTGGTAGGCTACACTTCCACCTTACCTAATAATTTTTTTTGTTTAGCGCAGTTTATAATTTTTCTTTATTCTAATTGGTGTTGTCGCACTGTTTACTGCTGCTTATTTATATGTGTTTCTAGCGCAGAATTTTTATTATATACTAAGATTAATCTGTACTAGAATGACGGGAAGAAAAAAGTGTGGAGAAGGCTTGGAGCAGCTCATGATTCAAAGCACACAACGTCATCTGTAAAACACGGTGGAGGCAGCGTGATGGCACGTGATGCTGCTTCACAGTACAGATGGACAATGATCCAAAACCCACTGCAAAAGCAACCCAGGAACTTTGAAAGAAAATAAGTGGAATAGTCTGCAGTGGCCAAGTCAATTACCCAATCTCAACCCAATTGAGCATGAATGTCACTTGCTGAAGACAAAACTAAAGTCAGAGAGACCCGCAAAGAACAACTGAAGTCAGCTGCAGTTAGAGCCTGGCAATGCATCATAAAGGAGGAAACCCAGTCTTTGGTAATGTCTATGGGTTCCAGACTTCAGACAGTCATTGCCAGTAAAGGATTCTCAACAAACTTAAAAGTTAACATTTTATTTATGATTATATTCATTTTTCCAATTACATTTGAGCCCCTGAAAATGGGGAGACTCTACAAAAATGGCTGCAGTGCCTAAAATTTGTACTTGATATTTATGATCACATTAATTTGGATTGTTTCGCTTTAATTTTATTCTGGTGTCATACAGAGCCAAACGTATGAAAATTGTGCCAGTGTCCAAATATATATGGACCTAACTGTATAATGTTTGGGGGTTCCAAGTAATTTTCTAGGGGGGAAAAAAAAGCTTTTTTTCACTTATGTGAGGTGTTAGAATGAGCCAGGTTTAAAGGGAGGGGTCAATAAGCATGAGAGATGTGTTTACTGTTCCCACTCCCTGCTTCGCATACTTAAATCTAATCCCCCATTTTGCCCATAGCTGCTGACAGTTGGAGGAGAGGGAAAGATAGAGAAACTGTGAGCACTGCAAAGAGGGCCACAGGGGGATCAGAGCACTGGTAGTGGGGCCAGGGGGATGGGTAAAGAGCACATATGGAGGAGGAGGGAAGGAAGAACACAAAGGAAACAGCCTTCAGCTACACAAGCTTGGGGAGGACAACTGAAAGCAGTTCTGTGCTGCCATATGCTTAAAAAATATATGTACTGCAGTACTTAAAGAGGAGGTCCAGCCTGCATCAGAAAAAATAAAAATAAGCAGCTACAAATACTGTAGCTGCTGACTTTCAATATTAGGACACTTACCTGTCCAGGGATATCATGATGTCAGCACCCCAGACAATTTTTCTGTTGGTTCTCAGGTGCTGCCTTGCGGCTTCACAGCTGGTCCCCTACTGCACATGCGCAAAGCGCACAGCACTTTCTGAATGGCCCAGTGGAGGCAGAAGGAGGAAGGGGACGAAATTCCGGGTGATATCACCGTGGCGAGGTCTCCCGGAAGTGGGGACGGGTACCTGACAAAAACAGGTAACTTCTCCCCACAAAAGGTACCAAATGTGGCACTGGAAAGGGGGGGGGCAGATAAGCTCTGCTTTAATTATAAGTATAACTGCAGTTATAGGTTTCCCAAAGTACCATAAACACCGTTGATCTTAAAAGGTAAGTCCACCACCTAATGCAGCTTCCGGTGATGGTATGGCAACAATGCTGCACTGCTCTTGAATTCAGAGCAGAGTTGTCACTCTCATGTAAGCTGTATCAACTGGCACTACAGTGGGATGAAAAAAGTTGCAGGGGACATACAGTAGCTATCATCACTGTCACTGCTGATTCACAAAGTCACAAGCCTGTAACTTATCACTCTGCAAATGGCCACACCCAGCCCTGCCCCCTTCTTTATGGTTAGACATCACTGTATCTGTGGCTGAAACCCTCCTACTGTGAGCTGCAGTGTCTGGAAGGGGAAGCAAGTTAGACACAAGTAAATATGGATTTTGCTTAGCCTGGGAAGATAAATGAATCTTTTTTATTTACTTCATGGAACTTGTGCATCACATAGCAACTGGATTTGGGGTTTGTTTGTCATAGAGAAGCCTTTAGTTGTACTTTAATTCCAAGGCATAAAACATTGCACAGTTCTTAGGGAGACTGAACACAACTAAATTACTGTAGTTTTAAAACCAATTTTAAATATATATTTTAAAATTTAGACTTTACAAGATGCTATTAGCTTTACTTTAGCCCCTTTAAGAGGTTCTAAACACCAGGAGGCAGAGGTGGGCATCAGATCATGTGACCACTGTGATTGGCAGTCACAGTGGTCACATGATCAGAAAGCTCCCAATTGCAAGTGTGCATCAAGCGTTTTCCAGCATCCGCCGATAAGGCACAGGAAGAACACTCAGCACAGAAATATGTTGAGATAGGGACGCATATATGCAGCCTCTCAGCACTAAAGTCCACCCTCCGAGAGGCCGCATATATGCATACCTCAGGCAGGAACTGGTTTAAAAATTCTATAAAAAAAAGAAAAGTGGTTACGGTAAGGTATGCATAAATATAACTTTTTTCTTTAGCGTTATCTAATGGATATTGTACGATCCAGTGATTTGTTTTACAGAGGAGGGAGGCTCAGACATGATAAGTCGACCTTGCTTTATACTGCAAGGTCCAATTTAAGGACACATTCACATCTTTGAGTTTCTGTAATGAACAGTAAAACAAGTATTTTACTACCTGTTACCAAATTGTATGGTAATGTGCAATCCACAGTGTAATACCATTCATTCTGAATGGCACCCAGACGTCCCCAGTGGACCTATAAAACACAGATGTTGTGGCTGACTGGGTAATTTTAACAATACAAAGAGTGGTCTTTGAAGTGCAAATCAGAAATTTAATTTATTTGCAGGTTACAGTAAATCTAATTGGTTGCTATGGCACTATTTTTTTTTAATAACACCACAGTGCCACTTCCCATAAGAACTTTTTCAAAATCGTGCAAATGAAAATTGTAGGCCATGAGACACACTTTTATAAAAAATGTATCCAAAAGTATAACTTTTTTTGTATATTCTCTCTTTTATTATTATAAATTCAAGAACACAAACAAATACACAATAAATAAAACATATCTGTTTCAATTGCATTGTTACATCATTTCATATGTGTTCCCCATATAACTTATCCCCACCCCAAAAAAAAAAAAAAAACACACAATCCTTGTTAAAAATCTTGCATATTTAGGGAGGGGATGGGCAGGAGCCTCAACATGTATTGGTGCTCATGCTGGACAGCTGGGATCCCGTCTTACCTCCCTCCCACTGCTGACTAACGCCTGACACCTGAGGCGGGGAAGGAGCCGTGACGCTGGGAGGAGAGGAGAAAGGTGCATGGCTCCATGGGGCTTTAGCCTCTAACCCCCCCCCCCCCGTGAGACTTCTGCAGATCCCTGGCTCCTAGAGCGTACCACCTCTGTTATTGGATTGCTCTGCGGTGTTCTCTCAGGCGCTGCTGTTGCTCACCCCAGGATCCTGCTGGCCGTGTGCGAAGCCACTGCTGCCCTTTTCTGAGCCCTGCTGCTGCCCGCTCTCAGATCCCGCTCTGGCTGGGGAGTGGGACTAGAGGACAAGGACTGCCCTCGGCGTGAGGAGATTGTTAAGACTCCTGAGACAGGGGATAGATGCCTGGGGAAATGCTGGGAGAGAAGCCCAAGGTCCCCAGCGCTGATGTCCAGATACAGCCACACCCCCCTCTGCAGGCTGCTACAGATCATTGCTACCACAGCTCTGCCTATAGGACCGAGGTAAATTCAGGAAAGAAGGACAACTTAGAGGTCGGTAGAACTGTTTTTTTTTTTTTTTTCTATGTGCTATTGACTTTGCAGCTCTGAATTTATACCTCCCTGCATATTGCTGAATAAATACTATTGAAGCATTTAGCCCTGCTCTGCCCTCTTTGAAGTGACTTATATGTATGTTTTGAGCCCTCCATTTATCTAATTTATTTGGTCATTCCTATTTGAGCATTGCTGCTCGGTATGGACTAAGGAGGCTTGCCTCTGTGAGAGACCGGGACTGTAAAGGGAACCCTGGTGGCATACAGAGAGTTGGCTGCAGAGCAGCAGGGGGGAGAGAACAGGACTGTGTAATCCTATTGAATAAATTTAATGACTCTCAGTGTACTTGCATCGAGTGAGAGGGGATACCAGGCTATAGCATAAATGGCTGCACTACCTGGAAAATGCCCCCACCACTGATGAGCTTTTTGGAAGTGCAATTCTCAGATATATACATATTTATTAATTTTCTCTAGCCTAGTAAAAATGGCAGGCAAATCAAATAAAGCTGGAGCAGCCAAAGGAGCCCAGACCGTCCCGAGGCCCAGGAGGCATTCAGTGGTATATGTCAGCAGAAACAAGTATACCCAAGGGGGTATTTGGTAGCCCCAGGCAGGGGGTAACAATTTGGCTGGGGGTTGGCAGACAAAAAACAGCAGAGGAAGAAGCCAAGACAAGGAGGTCTAATGACTCAACAGTGACACGACCAAGAGGCACTGACGTGTAGACCTACTAGCTGAAGAGGAACTAAGGCTGGGGGAAGCCCAGATAAATATATCTCAAATTAAAGAGATCCTGGCGGGGATGTTGGCTAAGGTAGAGATATCATTGAAAACAGATATCGTGGCAGTCAGGGTAGATATTGGACAGGTCCTAGGCCGAGTGCAAGAGCTGGAAGAAAGGCTGGACATGTACGATCAAACGTTAGAAGAGATGAATGAGCAGATGTGGTCTTTGTAGAGAGCTAACAGATCTATCTCATATAAAATGGAGGATCAAGAAAATTGAAGCTGACACAAAAATATACGTACAAGAGGCCCCCCAGAGAAGTATAAAGATGAGGAGTTAATAGAGGTGATGAGGGGGGTATTCAATCATATGTTAGGAAAAGAAACTACAGAAATGCTAAAAATGTATAGAGTGAATAGGATTACGAGGTACCAAACTCAGACTACTGACACCCAGTAGAGACGTGATAGTAAGGTTCCATTATATGGAGGAAAAATTGATACTCATGGAAAAAATATGGAGGTTAATGGGAATCTCTTACGAAGGAGCAGACTTGCAGATATTTACAGACTTATCAAGGGACACTTTGACCAGAAGGCTCCTAAAGCCATTGACTGAGCAAATGCGGACATCCAATATACCATATCATTGGGGTTTCCCAGCTTGCCTTAAAGGGGAAAAAAGAAGGACAAACTGCAGTATTGAAATTCCCTGAAGACCTAGGGGACTTTTGTACTAAGCTGAATCTCCACCCTCCTCCATTACCAGGCTGGGAAGAAAATATAGGAACATCATGGGCCCCAAGCAATACACTATGGACTCGCAGCGAGGGGGGGATTAGGGTATGAAGTGGACAGAGTATCCATGCGGATTGCCCCCCTCCCTTTTTTTTTCCACTCTAACCAGCTCCTCTCTACAGATGAGGGAAAAGGGATAAGGAGGATTTACTGACAAATGTATTAATTATGAGAAACATTTAAATAATAAAGGGATCTGAGAGGAGACCAGAGGGTGAAGATAAAAGGGTACAATGGGGGAGAGGAAAAGGACAAGATGGCAGAGGCGGGGGGAGGGGGGCCTGGAGTCCAGCGCGGAAAAGGTTTGTATGTGTCCTGGAGTGGTGCCACTTTGGCGATATGGACATTAGGCGACATCTAGATAGGGGTTCCCTGTTCCGTACACTGAACAAGGGATGGAGACTTATTCAGCCCTCTACAGGGTTACTTTCCCTGAGAGGGTGTTTTTTTTTTTTTGTGGCTCTCTCTCGATGAACCATGGCTACAATAAATTTAGTGACCTATAACGTGAGAGGTTGAAATACCCCTAGTAAGAGGTATAAGGTAAATGAAGAATTGCATTTTTATATTGTAAATGTGGTTTGTCTTCAGGAAACACACATTACACATGCCTCTGGCATGATGATGATTGTCCTCTCACTTGTTCCCCATGTTTGTTTTATAGTGACTCAACATCTAGCCGCTCACAGGGCATAGCCATAAGTTTTGGCAAAACTATGGTATTGGTGGTAAAGGAGCAGCTGGCAGACCCCAAAGGAAGATTTATTTTTATAAAGGGGAAATTGTTTAATATGAATTGTACTTTTGCAAGTATTTACTCCTGAATAGGGAACCGGATAAGTTCTTGAGGAAATCCCTGAAAAAGCTGATGGTATTCAAAGAAGGCAAACTTTTGATAGCAGGAGATCTTAACCTGAGCATAGATCCATGGGTAGATACTACAGGGAGTCCACCTTGCTTCCCAGTTCAAAGAAAAAATTAAATAAAGAGATTATTATTAGATTATCGGCTAGTGGACGCGTGGCAAATTAGACACCCAGAGATTCGGGATTAAACATTTTATTCTACAGTCCATGAGTCATTCTCAATGATTGACTACATGTTAATAGAACATCAATTGCTACCCTCTCTTATAAATGCTGATATTAAAACAATTACTCTCTCTGACCATGCCCCAGTAGTGATCCAATTAGAAACATCTGTACGTGCCCCTGGGGAAAAAATGGATATTAAATGACTCCCTTATTCGGGACCCTGAGATAATTAAGAAGCAGGAGCTGGAGGGTTTTTCTCTAATAATAATACACCAGAAATTTTGCGGCCTATTTTGTGGAAATCACATAAGGCTTACATAAGGGGAATATTAATAGGGATAGGAGCAGGAAGGAAAAGAAAAATGAGAGAGAAAATGAGAACCCTTTATAGGGAGATACTGGATTTAGAACAACTGAAGAGACCTAAAGGTATTCCAGAGAAACAAGAACTAACTGTAAACAAAGAGGAGCTAGCAGATTTATTAGAACAGTAGAAAAAACATGCTTTTCATATAGTAAATAAAGAGAGGTATCGATGGGGTAATAAATCTGGGAAATGGCTGGCTAGAGCAGTAAGGGGAAAAAAAAATGCATCCTTTATCCCTGAAATTAAAAACAACAAAGGGGAGATGGTGCATTCATCCATCAATTGCTGCCACTGTGCCATCAAATGCTGACACTGTGCTCATCAAATGCTAACACTGTGCCTATAAAACTCTGCCGCTGTGCCATCAAATGCTGCCAGTGTGCCCTCAAATGCCGCCACTGTGCCCAAATGCCGCCACTGTGCCATCAAATGTCACCACTGTGCCCATCAAATGCCGCCACTGTGCCATCAAATATCGCCACTGTGCCCATCAAATGCTGCCACTGTGCCTATCAAACTCTGCCGCTGTGCCCGCAAATGCCGCCACTGTGTCCTCAAATGCCGCCACTGTGCCCATCAAATGCCGCCACTGTGCCCATCAAATGCCGTCACTGTGCCCACTAAATGCCGCCAGTGTGCCATCAAATGCTGCCAGTGTGCCATCAAATGCTGCAACTGTGCCATTGAATGCTGCCACTGTGCCCATTAAATGCTGCCAGTGTGCCCATTAAATGCTGCAACTGTGCCATCAAATGCTGCCACTGTAAATCCCCCCGCCTGCTCCCTGTCTGCCCAGCGCTTACCCTGTCTCGGTGGGGCAGCAGGTGACGGCCACGAGCGGGGTCCTCCATGCGTCTCCTGACGTCCTCATCTCCCTTCCTCTCCTCCTGATAGGCGCCCAAAGGCGGTTCAGTGTTAGGAAAGTAAATATTAATTTGCTTTTCTAACACACCTGGGTGGACTGTGAGCGCCAAGCATGGTACTCGCAGTTCACCTTTTTTGGCGCCTATTAGAGCCTCTGGCTCTAATCAGGTGCTTCAAAAACATCCCCCCGCCACTGTAATTCAGGCGCCCGGCGCCCGAAAAGGGGCCGGACACCTAAATATGGGAATGACAGCGGTGGCCATGGATAGATTCATGCAGGAATCTATCCATTGGTCATAGAGGGAGAGGGTGGCTGGAGAGAGGGGGTGGCGCCTGTGCGCCCTTATGGATGCACCGCCACTGATAAACACATGCACACTCACATACATACTTACATGCACACTCACATACAAACATACATGCACACTCACATACATACATGCACACACACATACATACATGCACACTCACATACATACATGCACACACACATACATACATACATACACACATGCATACTTACAGTAGATAGTCTTGTAAAAAAACGGCAGACCTTCTTTACCTTAGCTCTTCCTGCCGGGTACTGCACTGTAGGGGGAGACAAAGAGCACAGCACACACTGTGCTTTCACTTTGACAAGCTCCCTGCACAGTCAGTGCCGATTACAGTTCGGCTGACAAACGGGGAGCTCAGTCTCAGCCGCCCCTGCCATTCCTCCTATTGAAGAGTACAGGGAGCCCTCAAGGGCCCCCTGCAGCAAGGGGCTCAGTCGCCATGGCGATCTCAGCGACACCTGTAATTCCGCCACTGGCGCAGATATCAGAGGAGTGAGAGTAGGGGATAGGGAGTATAGAGTGGCTGCATATGAGGATGATTTGCTATTTTATATTTCCAATCCCAGGATAACAATCCCAGGTTCGCTAGAGGAGTTGGGTCGATATGGGAAGCTGATAAATTTTTAAATTAACATATCCAAATCAGAAATTCTGAATGTAACTACCCCAAGGGAGGAACAGCAGGCAATTCAACCTAAATTACCTCTTGTATGGTTTATACAAGGCTAATTATATCCCAATGCTTTAAAAGGTTAAGGAACAATTGATCTATTTGAGATATAAACCCCTCTCCTAGATAGGCAGAATAAATGCACTAAAAATGAATATCTTGCCACAACTAACATATATATTTAAAATGATCCCAGTAACATTACCCCAGGAATATTTTAGGAAATTAGGATCTATGGTATTAAAATATATATGGGCACACAAACGCCTTAGGATCTCATATGCAACGCTTGTGAAGGAAAAAAAACAAAAAAAACAGGGGGCTAGCAACACCCGATTTTAAGAAATATTATCGGGCTATCTCTATTTCCCGGATAGTAGAGTGGATGCACAATTAAAAAAAAAATCTGGGTAAATATTGAGATGTCACAAAGTAAAATTGATTTAGGGAAGATGGTATGGATACCACGGCAACACCGAGAATTGGCTAGTAGCACAAATCCACTGACTAGGAACACTTTTAGGATATGGGACGGTCTAGGCACACCTATATCACTGGGAACACAAGGCACCATTAATTTCTTTAT